>NW_026851288.1:0-388761 GCF_030913485.1 Colletotrichum godetiae | reverse complement strand
CCCTAACCCTAACCCTAACCCTAAACCCTAACCCTAACCCTAACCCTAACCCTAACCCTAACCCTAACCCTAACCCTAACCCTAACTATATATATACTTATGTATATTTAAACGGTATATTAGTCCTAAAACGTAAATACCATTTAAATCCTGATTTCGTCCTAATCCTAGGGCTAGCCTTTAAACGCGGCCTCTAAAAAAAAAAGCCAGGACCATTATAAAATAACCACTAATATACCCATATATAAGTACGGCTCTATATACCTAACCGGGTAGGTTTAGATCCCTAACGCCGTATAAAAGCATAGCAGCAAATTAAAATATACCTACCCGCCAACCTAAATCTTAACTAAAATAATAAAAAACAAAAATACGGCCCAGTTAAGTATCTTATCGTCGCCCCGAGAACGGATACCCTCAACCCCTTCTCTATCATCGTCACTATCCTAGCCGCTATAAAACCCACTATCGTAGCTACTAACAATACTACTCCTATCCAGCTTAACTACTATATCATATAACAAGCCCCATTACTCATTCGTAAAACGGATAGCCCGACGCTCTAACGCCTCGTCTCTTCCAATCCAATATACCCGCCAATAAAAGCCTAAATACCAATACCCCACCAACCAGTATTTAATTATAAACGCCTCCTTACCCTTAAAACCAAACGGTATCCCGCTAAGGCTAATACTCACAATACTAATAAACCACTAAAACGTCTCGGCTAATACACTATTTAATCGCTAGCTATACCATTTTACCTCGTAATTAAAGCTCTCCTTAAAATATAGTAAAACTAATCGCTCCCGTACGGCCTCTTTATCCCGTTCCTAATCTTATCCTAACGCTATACTCTTAACCTATATCTACTTAATAGCATCATAAATCCTAAAAAGATCGTAAGACCTAAAATACTTAACTTATTATAGCCTCTTTACTTATAATAAATCCCGGTCTATATCTTCCTTTAAGTCCCCTATTCTTAGCCGCTCGGCATCCTTAATATTAAGTTCGGCTATATACTAGGCCATTATTAGCTCTATAGTATCCTTCCCGCCGCTATTACCTAAACTAGATCCTACCTCGGTTTCGTTATTACTAATAATCCAATATCGTACATACTTCCCGCATATCCATATCTATAACCAGACCGCTATTAACTTCGGCCTAATTACCATATACCCGGCCTCCCGCTAATAACGTATAATATTATCTCTTACTATAATAAAATAGCGGCATATAAAGTAACTATACCCCCATAAAACGTCAAGCTATTCAATAACCGAGCTACTATCGCCGGATAGAGCATTAACCTTTAAATTAGCCAGATCCAAATAACTATAATAATCCTTAATATCTCTAAAAACCTCTCCTTTCAGCTAATACTCATAACGGAAGTACGACTTAATACCGCTTCCGGATCGGATAACTACTTTACATTTCTAATAGATAAGCATATAATACTTCTCGTTAATCTCAATAAAACTATCCATAGCAATTCAATACCGCTTTATACTCTCTAATAGTAAATAAACAATATAAAATAATCTTCCCATCTATCATTTTTTAATTACCTTATTAATACCCCTTTCTCGTAACTTAACCCTAATAACTATCTATATAACCCCAACCCCGAGTCTCCGGTTAATAAGAAGCACCGACCAATCATAGCGCCGACCTAACTCCAACCGATATTACTCCAAAGCTCGGATCACATTTTACAGTTTATATGGCCGTTTCTACTTGAATCGCCTCTGAATAATACCTAGGATCGATTACAGGTAATACAGTCATAGGACGACCTGTGAGCAGGAGAGTCGTGCAGATGTTGTTAAAGAGCCTCCTCATTTCCAAAGGACCGATTGCAACTTTCGCAATCATAGGACGGCCTGTGAACAGGTGAGTCACGTCGGTGCTGCTGAATAGCTTCATCGTTGCCAAAGGATCGGTTGCAGGTATCACAGTCATAGGATGGTTTGTGAACAGGAGAATCGCGTAAGTGCTGTTCAAGAGCCTCGTCGTTGCCAAAGGAACGATCGCAGATATCACAGTCGTAGGACGGACTATGGATAGGAGAGTCGCGCATGTGTTGTTGAAGAGCTTCTTCGCTGCTGAAGGATCGGTTACATGTAACACAGCGGGAGCTCATTGTGCCAGAAATGCCGTACGATTAATGTTGATCATGGTACTCAGAAGGATCGCACGGAATGGTTGGAAATAGAGCCATCAATCCAATTATGAACTCGGCGCATGGAACATAAGTATGTCGTAAAACTGCGGCTTCACACTATCGTCCAATGAAACTATGACACATGGTGCTGTTCCCGTCGTAAATTATCTACCTGCCTCAACCAACCCAACCTGGGAAAGACAAGGGGGAGAAGAACTTGCAGTAGCCCAAGAACAACGTCAACCACCGATATGCCCCATGACCATTGCTCCTATGAGGCAGTTAGCTGTAGTAGAAGCCACGTAATGACGATGCTATTGATCTATCTGTTATGGCTGGGGTGGAGCGCGACTCAAGGAGCCGTTTTTGACCTTGATATAAGGAAGGCTTTTGCTGGATAATCGATATCGGTTGGACGTTTGTTCGCTTCCTCCGGATCATGGGGTATCTGTGGTTCTTGGCCGAGGAACCCGTTCCCACCGGCGAAGCGGGGTTCGTTCATGTGCTATGTATGTTCCCAGCCCTTGCATCTTGTCATAGGTTGGAGGCGCAGGTTCAGTAATATCGAATCTAGACACATGCATTAAGGCGGCAGATGTACTCGTTTGCGCAGGGCATAGCCTTACCAGACACCAGTGTTTGATGGGAAGAGAAGTGTAATCCCAGACGAGCGAGCGGGAACGTGTGGGATGGTAACATGCCTGCAACGCCCGGGGTTTTGGCCACTCAAACATCCTTGTGCGCCAGCTGATGTGGATTTACCTGCAAATGATCGCCTCATTGTTGGTGCATTGCGCAGAGAACAACAACCAACCGCCGTTATGTCCCAACTGGTTCGGCGCACGACATAAAGCTATCGTTGGTTCCGAGCGGGGTTGACATTAGGCAACAATTAGGCACTTATTATCGCTAATTTCGCGAGGCTTCGGCAGGCAAAGTGGACCATGAGCTGATCAATTGGGAACAAGGCATGCTGCATAGGACGAGGGGGGTCAACCGCCGCAGCATCGTGATCAGCGCACTCGTTGCTCGCCGGAATGTCGGCGTCTGCGACCCGAAAGCGACTCTTGAGCTAATGCCCTGGCAGATGAGGATGTTTGAGTGTTTGTCCGCTCGGTTCTAGCGGAGAACAGCCCGGTTGCAGCTGGTAAGGAGCCATGAGAGCTCCGGCCAATGGTAAAGTCTTCGGTTCGGGTCGCCAAATTTAGCGACGGATGTTGGGCGCTACACAGTCCCTAGTACCTCGACCAAAGCAAAGGCTTCTGGGCCATGCACTGGTCCCTGTCTTGATATGGAAATGCCCGGCCAGGGAGGGCGTCAATCCCAGCGATCTTAGAGGCATTCGACCCTCCCTTAGTCTGTTTTGCTTCGTGCCGCGAGATACTTATCTAGTCTCTTGGAAGAAAGTGAGTAGGATTACGTTTGCCCATATCCATGTTGTAGGCACACGAAACAGTACTCGTCTAAGGCCAACCTACTAAGGCATTTTTTACCCGTAAGTAAATTCTACTTGCCGTTTGACGATGGCTCATGTGGATGAGACCTAGATTTTACAGAGCGTGACTTCATGGATCTCCATTGCCCGCTCTGCCTCAAATCGACCAGAAATTTAGGAGCGCTCTCTGCACATTGGGAAATATCCTGCAAAAAGAAATCCAGTACCCGCCATCTAGCTGGTTCAGACGAACGTAATAGACTTAGTGTCTTCGAGAAGCAAAAGGCAGAGTGCAGTGAGCATTTGACAGTGGCGTTGAATGAAAGACGCCATAATCAGCGCAAAAAGAATTGTCACAAGAGGGTGACTTCATTGGGGAGTTTTGACTCGGATAGCTGCATACACATACCGGGAGTTTCCATTGGCAATACAGGGCAGGCGGAGCTCACTGCAAATCTTCAGCCTGACAACCATTGTGGTCCGTTTTCAAATTCGCCAGAACATGGAGGTACACATACCTCACTGTTGACTATTGACCCAAGCTGGGCACCTGCTCGAAATGTACAAAGCAGCAACGACACATGGTCAATCAGCAATGAATGGTGGAGCGCCGACTTCGGTTACGGAACTGAACTCAATGGCGAGCTGGGGCCTGGTGCAGATTCTGATTAAGAGGCATGGTTTCTCGACTCATCGCTGCCGCCCTCGTAATCACCATAAATAGCTACTACGGAGTTCCCTGCAGCCAACGGTGCTTTATAACTTCTTCGATTGGTATTCTGCTCGTCGGGTTCAGATTTGTCATTCCCGATATCAAGTCCTGTGCCTCACGGCCAAGCTCCGCGCTCCAATTTGTGAACCTCAAGCCAGGTTGGTCTCTCACTCCACCCTCTGCCGCCGCTGAAGCTGACCGCAGAGCGCGAGTCCACTTTTCATTGCTAGCCTGCTCGAAAAGTTCTTCGGGGGCTGGTCCAAAGTAGGAAAAGTGTCGAGTGATTATATCCTGCTCTGCGGTAATACCATCTCTTGTAAGCTCTTCGTAATCGTCTATGAGCAGCAACTTACCGCCTCCAAAGACGTATATGCACTGTAACCGAAGCTTAGCGAGGATCACTCTGCAACATTTCGCCGCAAGTTACTCACAACTAGTCCAAATGAGAACACATCTGATGCCTTGCTAGTAATTCCCGTCTGTCCCTCTGGACTCCGCCACATTACGTTGCCTATTGCGGAACGGGTCCGACGTGAAAGTTGTCCGCTTGGCAACTCGTAAGCAATATCAAAATCGCCAAGAGCCACATCGGTGACGGTTTTAGTCCCCTGATCATCGCAAGTCCAGTTTACTAGTATATTGTCAGGCTTTATATCTGTTAATAACATTAGTTCAATTTGTCACATTTTGGCAACGGTGTCGTGGAAATCATACCGCAGTGTATCCAGCCCTTGGTATGAAGCTCCTGTATTGCTTCTGCAGTGCCTCGCAAAATTTTCTTCCGCTCCGCTGTGGGCAGGTTCCCATCGCCTTCAATCAAAGAAAGCAGTGTGTCTTGATAATAGGGATAAATAAGGATTCCTTCTTCCGGGTTGCAATCAGTGTGCATCCGAAGCCGGCGGCAGCTTGCAAAGTGGGTGGCAAGACGTAGAGACAGATCGTAGTCCTCCTTGGTCACACTTTTAAGGATAAAAACCTCCTCTTTGGACCTGAACAAGATATGTCAATGGGACTTCTGAATCATGAGACAAATGCATGGATTTGAGAATACTTGGCTTTGATGATGAGCGGAACAAGGTCGCTACGACGCTGCCGGAGCACCTCGCCTATGGTATAAGAGCGACCATGAACCCCCACTACGGTGGACATTGTTCTGATGCTTTGATGGTTGGCGAGACGACGAAAGAATATGTGACCGCTAAGATGTTTAAGAGACATTGAGATTTAATTTGAGTTGCATAATGTAGGTAAGAAGAAGGCGACATGATTACGGGAAAGCCGTATTATTAGAAATACTCTCGACCAACCGGAGTTCGCTTATATTTTAACCCGTCCAACTGCTCAATCGGTGACTCCGTTCCTTAGGGACTAAGGTACGTACCTGGGAATAATGGTACCCTGGACATGGCCTTTAGCGCCAGTTAGCTACTAATAGCGAACAGCCATAGCCGCCAATCCTTACCTTCTCTCTTCACTATCTCTCTTCGCCATCTCTCTTCGTCATCTCTCTTCGCCATCTCTCTTTATTATTTCTCCTCATCACTTCTCCTCATCACTTCTCCTCGTCACATCTCCTCGTCATTTCTCTTTGTTATTTCTCTTGGTTGTTTCTCTTTACTACTTCTTTTCTAGTATAATTTTTCAACCTATATATTGAGGACGACCTATGTATATAGAGGCATCGTTACTCTCTTAAACATTCGACTATTCTGACGTATTATCCAGTTTCTTATTACAATCTACCTAAGCTTCTCCTTTAATTACACTTTTAAAAATGAATCCTATTATAGTTGAGTCGTTTAAGACAATTAGTGAAATGGTCTTAAAGCCTAATCGGGTTATTACTCTTGCATATGCAGTCAAAAACCACGCCATGGAAGCGGATCCTCTTGTCAGACGGTGCAAAGGCTGATTTTGCCGCAGCAATGGAAAAGGCAGATGTTCCTGATAAGGCCTCAACTGCTGTTTTAGTGTAAGTACCGGTCCCTAAAGTTTTCTCTAGATGCGCGTCGGAAATTTACCTGGACTCTAGTGAAACTTTACATGAGAGCCAAAAAGATACCGAGCCTCATTATACCACTGTATATCTAGATAAGGACGATAAAGACCTCACAACTAAACATATCTACCCTTAATTAATAAATAGCACAGTCGTCAGGGTGGGCATAACTAGGGGGAGAGTGCCAATAGTGGGGGAGAGTTCCATAAGTGTTTAGCCCGGTATAGTTATAGGGACTATAGTAGATTTATAAGTTTTATAGATTATCTAGATAGTATCTATCATAGTATTACGATATGAAATTGTAATTTTGCTACAGAGATATCTATATTATCTGATTGAGTATTCTTATTACCTTGAGAGTATTATTATGCCTTCAAGGGCTTTGTATGACTTCGGCTCGAAATTAGTATTGTAAATCATCATAATATAGATTCTCAATAGACACAACTCCAGCAGCAAGGTCAGTATCTCCGCTTCCCCATTTACATATAAATGGCTTAGAGGTCGCGTTTCTAAATGCCGTGTCTGCTTGATATCTTATCTTCCATCTTTCTAGGTGCATGTAAGCCGCGGGAGTAAGCCCTTAGGGCGAAACCACAGGCCCTACATAGAATATCCAACAAATGTTTACGTATAGCGGATTAGATTAACTTTTCATCTTAAGGCTTCAGTCGCTGTATCCCTATCTATCACAAGTCATGACACATAGCGATGGGCATATGAAGTGGGTTCAAGTAACTTAAAGTAGTCCATCTAGAAAGAATAAAAGACAACAGTCAATATACTACAAGAATGTAATATCCACGTCATGAAACACGTGGCGAGGCGCCTGTTGAGAACTGGTCAAATAACATTCAAATTTCGTGACACTATCTCTCTCTAGGTTCAGGCTATTTCCGAGGCATCTTATTGAAGCGAACGGGCTCTTTGCCTTCACTGCACCAATTCAGACTAGGATAGACTACATCACTATATCAAGATAGGTCTCGATGATACGCGGTACCGTTTACTATAGGAACACTTATACAAATACCGACCCGAGTAATCTCCTAAGACGGATCTTTGGATTACAAAGGTCCTATCCATTTCGAACGAGCGCGATAAGTTTACGGCCCATATTGCTCGTCTCTTATATTTTACTTGCCTATATAGACCGACCTTAACCATTATTAACACCGCTAGTGGTTCCAAATCGCCTATCGCAAAAGAGGCAAAGGCATATCGCCAAGATACAACCGATGCTTCGTCATCGAGGATTCAGTGACGTCTCCGTTATCCACTGCGATAGCTGGCTGCTATTCCTAGGTTCTTACATTAACCGGCCGATCGTCTTTCCTCCTCCTTCTGGGGCCTATTCATACGCATAAGACCGGTTCACTTATACACTCTCTTCTTACTACGTATTCTTCTTATCCTACTGTATCTCTCGGCAATGCGTAAACACTCTAATTTGGCACACCCCCGACCCCCCTCCGACCGAGAATTTTGCGCCCCTTCAACCTTCTCTCAAGGCCTTCGGTCAATGGGCCAGAGATGCTGGGCGTTTGGGCAGTATTTCTTCTCTGTCCGCACGTCTACACGTGCATCAAACACAACACTTCGAACATGACATGAGTGACAAACTACAAAATTAATGCAACAAGGAAGAATCTTTCATGTAGCTAGGCAACGAACGCGAGCACTCGACCAGCTTGCGTTCACCCAGTAAGGCCATCCTCAATATATTAAGGTAGTGAACTCAACGAAGCTGGCGATCTTCAGAAACAAATACTTTGGCGAAGCGATGTTTCACATTAGTAAAGAAGCACCGTCGCATCTGCCCCAGGTCAGCTTTTTCTAGTGACCACAGATGAGATCGAAGCGTTAATCATCCTTACCATATACATAGTTTACTTAGTTTCGGCCTACATCACCTTGTTGAGGGTTAGACTTTGGCTTTGTTAAGTACCTAGGCTGAAGTACCTTTCTGACTACGCAAGATTGTTGTTACTCAGAAAGTAGTAGTCGAGTGAAAAAAAATATGTCTGTTGGTAAGGAGAACCTAAATTCGGTCCTAAACATAACTCGTATTCGGCAACTCGTAGAGCCTGCGGCAACCCATGATCAGATTTTCTAACCGGCCCAACTAAGTAGGCATGCAAAGAAGGGTAAGGATTCAACAATAGCAAGATGAGTTTACTGAGATTGGTACTATTTACTTTTATTTACAAATGGCAAGTTTCCACACTTGAAAGTATACACATAAAAGAGCACAACCACATATTTAGAAGCTGTGGTGAGCACGACGGAAACGCTGAAGACGTTCGAGGCGCTTAACAGAACGCTTGCAACCAGTCGAGCCAGAGCCAGAGCCAGAGCTAGACTCAGAGCCAGAGTTGGTACCACTGCCAGCTCCTCCAAGGATCTGGGCAGCAGCGTGCTCGGCAGCAACCATGACAATAGCCTGGGTGTTACCGGTGGGCAAGTCAGGGTGAATAGAGGCATCGACGACGTAGAGGTTGTCAGTGCCCCAGACCTTGGTGTTGGTATCAACGACACTGTTTCCGTCGTTGGTGGAACCCATGACAGCGCTGCCGACAAAGTGGCTGCCGGTGGTATGCTCGGAAATGAGGCTCTCAGCGGTGACGTTGCCAGACAGAGTCAAAGTGCTGTTGGACTTGGAGGCGTACTGGATGAGCTGGTTCATGAAGCTGGTGATAGCTTCCTTATCCTCAGTGGTGGTAAGGTAGGGTTCAGTAGTGAGCTTGGTGGAGCCGTCGGCGGAGATGCCGAGAGCGCCGACGGAGGTGAGACCGTGGGTGAGGTAGACCTTGACGCGAATGGTGTCGTTAGCAGGGGAGTTGACAGTGCCCTGGACGTATCTCTTGCCGCCATCAGAGCCTTCGACGCTTGTCCAGAAGTTCAGACGCTGTCCAGCCTGGCTAAGAAGTCCAGATCCCTGGGCGAACTGGTCGACATCGGTCTGGCTAGGAGCGGTGAAGGCGGTGCTGGCCAAGGAGTTGAGAGTGGACTTGGTCTTGAAGTTGACGGTGAAAATGGGGTGATCCTTGAGGTTCTGGCCAACGGGGAGGTCGATCCATTGGGCCTCGGCGGGGAGAGTGACCTGAGCAGTTCCGTTCTGAACAGTCTGGATCTGCTCCTTGGGGCCGATACCGCTGTTGAATAGGATACGAGGGGAAGAAAGAGCACCAGCAGCGAGGATGGCGGCGCCGCCGGACTTCAAGTTGATGATCTGGCGAACGTTGGTAGCGGTCTCGATCTCGACACCAGTAATGTTGGTACCGTTGCGGATGGCACGGATGACCTTGGCGTTAAGCTGCAACTTAAAGTTGGGCAAAGCCTGGGCGAGGGGCAGGTAGTCACGGACGGGGCCGCCGCGCATACCGTTCTCGATCAACCAAGGAGGGTGGGTAAAGACCGCCTCCTTCTTGTCGGGCTCGGCGAGAGCGTCAACCTCGCTGAAGCCATTGCCGGCCAGCCACTGGGACATGACATCGTAGGCGCCCTGGTCATAACGCTTTCCGTCCTTGCTGGCCAGGATAGTTCCCGGTGTTCGCTCGTAGAGCTTGTTGGCAGACTCTTCAACGCTGCTCCACTTCCAGCCTGTGGGCCACTTGTCGTCGAAGTCATGCGCGGGAGGCTTAACCCACATCATGGCGTTGACCATGGTTGAGCCGCCGAGAATGCAGCCAGCCTGGGAAGCCGTATCCGTGCAGTACTCGTTGGTCTCCTTGGCGGTTGAGAGGTAGTAACCCATAGCAGGAACGTCGTACTGGGTGACAGTGCTGTTCCAGTCAACAGTAGCCTTGCCACCGCTTGACGCCAAAGAAGCTCCTCCGCGCTCAAGGAGAAGGACGCTCTTGCCAGACTCGGCCAGACGCTCGGCAACAATAAGACCGGCAGCACCACCACCGGCGACGATGTAATCGTAGGTCGTGTTGGAGACCGTGGTGGTAATGTTGGCGGGGACGGATGGAGATGTTCCATTGCCAGTGCCGGGAGTGGTGACAGCATCGGAAGCCTTCGCGGCCCAAGTGGCGTAATCGGCAGACTTGGCATCGGCGAGGTTTGCACCGAAGAGACCAAACCCGGCCCCGTGGTAGTTGAGAGCGATAGAAGTGCTGGTGGTATCAGAGAGGGCAGTGGTCGAGTAAGCCCAGCCAAAGGTGGTGGTATCAGATGTGCCGGTGAAGGTGGTTGTGTCACCGGTAATGCAGCCCTCGCAGACAAAAGTGTAAGTAAAGGCAGTGGCGTTGATGGAGGTGCCAGACTCAATAGGCTTGAGAGTGATACCAGAGTCGGTCACAACGTCAGGGTTCGAGTATCCTGACGCCTTGCGGATGGAAGTTTGGATAGACTCTCCGTTGGGCCATGCAACAACAAGTAGCTTGTTGGTCATGGGACCACCCAGAGAGACGGAGGCCCATCCAGCAGTGATGGGAGCAGAGATCTGGCCGATGAAGTCCTTGCCAACAGTCGAAGGCAGGGCGACACCGAATGAGAATCCAGACGTTTCGGTATATCTCTGGAAGGTGATGCCAGTTGCGGAGTCGACATATGAGGTTGTCTGCTGAGCTACGGCAGCCGCAGCCAACAGTCCCGTGGTAAGAAGGGACTTGAACATGATGAATGATTGTGGGGATTGACGGCCTAGAAGTGAATGTGTGAATCTGACGTCGATATGCGAAAAATGCGTCTGGTGGGAAATGAATGGAACACGAGAGTGTCAAAGAGAGTGTACACCCGTCGCAGATGGGTAAAAGAAAGTGGAACAGCAACCAGCGCAAATGGGAACAGAAATGAAGTTGTTAGAGAGAAGAGCCAAGCGTAGATGGACAATGCCAGAGGAGGTGTGCCAACCATTATATATGTGTCTTGTCTTCAGCGACGAGCCATGGCTACGCAAGACCCAAATCGGGACAGACGGCTTCGAGGTGCCATGGCTACCCCCAGTTTCGAGCCCCATTCGGAGGGGAGGGGGGTCAGCAAAATGCATCTGATATTGTAGATCCGCACTGATCCGGCCAAGACTGTGGGAATTGTCGGGACCCGGCAGCGTGGATATAGTGATGTAGCTCATTATCATGGCCTGACGATGGAAAGATGAACCACCGCCATCAACGCCCTTCAGCGAATAGGGGAATGTTCAATAGTAAAACGAGTCATTCGGATAGAAGAGCGAGGTTCGTCGGGTGACGTCCGCTCGGAGGGCCATCCCGGAGCTCGATCCAGACCCGGCCGAGCTAGGCAAGCAGTGCCGGTGCTACGGCCCGGGATTAAGTGCCTTCTACGACATGACAGGTTGGGCGAAGTGCTAACAACACATGGCCCTCTGGGATGGACATGGGTCTGCGAGGCTGACCCCCGCCCAGCTAGGGGCGTCTAGACTTTTTCCAGTCTGCTTTTCTTTCACTCTTCTTAGGTCTTCGATGGTCCACGCCGCTTGAGTGGGAATCGCGGTTGGTTGCCGTACCCCAGATATATTAAAATGGCAGGGTTGTTTGGTTATGCGAAACAGAAAAAAGGCGAACGCCGTCTGAAGTTAATCAACGCTGCCAAACATCACTGGCCAACATCAGGGCCGCAAGTGGGGGTTGCGTCGTCCGAGATCCAACAATGATCCAAAAGCAGTCCTCGACTCCTCTTATCCAATTGGACTGCGGTCGTTACAAAAAGAGGATAGCAGAAAGGGGATGTGGAGGGGAAAATACTTACCCCCTCCGGCATCCCACTCTCATCGTCTCACTCTAACTGTCTTGGTCTTGACTCTTTCCAGAGGGAATTCCACGCGTTTCGAGGGATGAACCATGAAAACATTTGGAAAAAGACTCGTTTCTCTTGTGAGTGCGTATCGTGGACCGCGCGCATACGTTGGTCAACTCAGCCCAACAGCGCGGGCCGCACATTCGAAAAGCCGCTGGCTGTCAAGTTTATTCCAAGATTTTTACACCTGTCAACCGCCAGGCACGCTGGGGCCACCGCATTTGTGTCTCCTTAATTTCCGATGCTACGTGCTAGGTGCGTTGGCCCCTCCACTGTTGACCCCTCCAGGCGGATGTGCTGGGTGCCTCGAACGGATACATCTAGAAACTTGGATTTCCAGCTCCCTGGCACAAGATCCAATCTGGCCCCCGGCAAATCTGAAGTCTTGGCTTCCGTGCAATGTCTTGAAAGTTGAAGTTCTATCTCTACCCGTACGAACTCATGCAGAACGACCATGCCTTGCGTGCATTTCGATGGATTTGCACCTCCTACACCTCCTCGCCAGGCATGGCAAGATAACACTGACAGAATTCGGGACCGAATTAGAAGGTGGGATATTGCGAAGCTTCACTCAAAAGTTCAGAGTTAGTTCAAAGCCGCGCGGCAGTTGTCTCGGGCTGCGCAGACGCTCTCCTCCTTTCAATTATCATCGCATGCAGAGGGATACTTATTCACGAATTACATAACGCCACCTTCTGATAGATGCACCTACTTTCCACGATGACTCTGATAAGCTTGCCGAAAATGTACCGGTATTCGACCGCCTACAAACCGCGGCGGCGCCATCAAGGGATGATGTGCCCACTCTTCCACAGTCGATTCCATCTTTGTCTTGTGTGTGAGCGAAACAGGGAATGCCACTAACAACTGGCCTTCGCCAATCCCCCTTTCAATTCCCAGGGCTCTGCAGGGGTGCAGGGTGGATATGCCGATACTACACTAGTGACGCCGGTCCACGGATACTCTCCGAAAAGGGTCTGCCTTAGCTGAAGCAGCCCGATTTTTCATAGCAATGGGGAATCCATTCCATTCATCAAAAATTCAATGTTGCTGACCGATTCGTGTAAAGATAAACCTGATTGGAAAGCTCGAATCCTTTCTCCACGGTCGGCAAGCTATCCGTTGCTGAGTTATATCATGAGCACAGATCTATAGTATCGGTAGAGTACTCCGGAGAGTCGTAAACTGTAATACTGTATATCACGCAGCTCATTCATCGTCCCACATCACCTTCATGGTAACTGGGAACGGCCAGATCTGACCCCAATCTTCCTTCAAGTACACAAAGAAGCCACCAGGTCTTGGCACCTTCTTTAAAAGTCCCTGGGGCCCCGGCACGCGCCTGACATTCGTCTTCCGGAAGAGTGCTCTGAACATCTCTGTAAGAGCAACATGGCTTGCGTCACGGCCTAGGCAGGAGTGAGAGCCAAGGCCGTAATGGATGTAAGAGTCAATTGGCCTCTGCGGGTTGACCTCGTCTGGCTGAGGGAAGTGGTTCGCATCCTTGGCGGCAGACACCTGCAAGTCATATTAGAGGAGAAGTACAAGTCGCGATGGGCGGTACGGATACTCACGAAATTGACAAAGATCTTGTCGCCCCTTCTCACGGGCACTTCTCGACCACCATCCTCCTTTATGACATCGTCTTGAACCGCCTCACGGTAGGAACCAAACGTGCCAGCAAGTCGAATGCCCTCCATAGCGTAGCCAAGCAACACAGCATCAGACTCCTTGGTAGAGGGTGCCTTGGCAACGGCATGAATTTGATCGAGGTATTTCGACCCTGGTGGCGAGAGATAGTAATCAACCGCTTGAGCGAACTAAGTAAGGATTAGCACAATAGGATGAAGAGTTCATCAATGGACCACGTACGACTTGAGCTTGATTTGGCACCATCGCTCCTGATGTAGGCAGAATCTGGCTCCAAGCAATATCATAAGTGCTGAGACCGGCCTTATCGAGGCCCTTGATCATTCTGGTTCCGTACAATGCGAGCGGGTCTTGCTTGTCTGCCGAGCCAGTGAATATCCCACGAAGTCCAGTCTTTGTAGTGATCTTGACATTCGTCTCAATCAGCTTGCCCAGCGACTGCGCTGCCTCCTTCGCGGCTTGGCGAAGAGGAAAAGACTTGGCTGGGTCGATGTCAAAGAAGATGCAAACAAAGATCACCGCCAAGATCTGATACATCTCCTGCTCAGTGAAGACGCCTTTGGGATTCTTGCGTGTCTTCAGAGGGAGATTGAACACTCTGGCGGCGAAGTGAACGTGGGCGATGTTGCCAACGTCCCGGATGATGTCGACATGTGTTTGACCGGCCAGCTTGTATGACTTCTCGCGAAGTAGTTGTTCCGTCATCTCAGCATAGAATCTCTTGACATGAGAACTCCAGTCATCCTGGTAGAGCTGAGCACTCATGCACTTCTTCTGTCCGGTGTGGAAATCAGTGTCTCCGGAAAGCATGAAGCGGCTTCCACCTTTGCCCATCAAGAAGGACAGCCCCTCGCCCCATGTCACCTTGAATCGACTCTGGCTGTCCAAAACGTACTTGACACCGCTATACGACGTGATATTAGTCCTTGTGGGAATGGGTTTGGGGCGTTCAAAATCAAACTGGTTGACTCTTCCCAGGTCCGTGAGAATTTGGTGGTTCTCCGGTGGGATAACCATGGGATAATGAGCATAAACAGAATTGCCCTTGAAATGGTCGGGGAAAGCCCTGAGGAACAGCTTATAGAAAACACAACCATGGTTGACGTCCAAGTCATATTCAACCTCCTTGTAGCCCCATTGAGTTAAATGTCGCGGGTTGTAATCCGTGGTGTAGTACCTGTCACCGCGAACCAGACAGACAGCGTCCGAAAGAACGACGCGAGAGATGGTGTATGTGGGGGCAATACCAACGCCAGGTGTCAGAGGCGTCTTCGCCTCCTCGGCGACGAGGCCAGGGTACAGCTCAACGTAGTCTGGGTGTTGATAGAGATTCCTGAGTTGATCTGCGACAGCTGGGTCTGAGTTGATGTCTTCAAAACGTTCGTGGGGCTTGAGGCCAAAGTGCTTGCGGAACTCGTTCAGACCAGCGACGTTCCACTTACGTCCTTGCAAGATTCCCATGATCTCGACAGGTCGCATGACCTGAGGGACGTTTCGAGCGCCAAATGCTCCAGCACAGTCTTCAATCGCAGAGCTGATGCAGTCAACAAGATCATCATCGTCGAACTTCCCGTCCTTGCCCCTTTCATAATCCGCAAAAGTACGCAGACCAGGGTCATCTGGGATAGACTTCTCGAATTGCCCAAAAACGCAGGCCATCTCTTGAGGAGACATCTGATCCTTGTTGCCTAGGAGCTTGCCGTAGAACTTCTGGATCCACTTGTCATCCTTGTCTGAGATACACGAATGCCAACGGTAACAAAGGTTGAACTCAGCGGAGTTGACATTTCCAGTGCCTGCCTCCGCTCCATCGGGTGTGCCGGCATCGATACCAGCCTCTTGTCGGGGGTCGAGTGTCCAAGTCGTGTTGGTACGGTTCAAATTCACAATGTTCCGTACGTAGTCGACCAACGTGATGTTGATATAGAGGCCAGATGTCACAAGTCTCGCAGTCTGGAACAAGTCTTCGTCGTACTTCTTCAGGGCCTCAGCTGCCTGCTCCTCATTGAGATCTTTGCTTGGTGGCGTGAATCTTCCACCCTCGTTGATGGCAGCTAAATTCTCCGCCACATAGTTGTGGAATCGATTGAACATGATCAAGATGACACAGACTCCCGGTGGCATTCCGATGAGACGCTTGTCAGCGAAACTATCAGCTTTGAGCTTGCCATCCTTGAATGTTCTGATTGAATTTTGCATCTCCTGATTGCTTCCATACAACGGCGAGAGATCAAGATATGCGGACGTTTTGGACTTGGTTATGTCTTTGAAATCCGTCCAGAAGAGGTCTACCATTGGTCAGAACACTTGCATCGTCAGGGATACCACGAGTAAAGTCTACTTACCATGAATGATAATGGTTGCCCAATACCAAAGAATACTCGAAACATTGTTAGGGTGTTTCTTGTAGCTAGTACGCCCCATCACGGCATCGAAGATCAAGCCAGGATCCGGCATAGCGCCCAGGGTGACGATACGAGGCTTGACGGATCTGGCATATGGCCCTCCGGCAGCTCCTAGCCTTGGAAGCATCGGATTCTATGATTTTTCTGTTAGATTGCGTGAATAGGAGTTCAGTGCTCGTCGACTAACGTTGTAAGATCCATCAGCCTGACGATATTTGTACTCATCGCCCATATAAAGCATCGGAGGATGGTCGAGTGACCCCCAGAGTTCTTCAATGAAAGTGTTTGTCAGTTGCTCTCGTAGATGAGAGTTGTGTGGGAGCTTCGCGACAATCTGGATTGTCCGTTCCATGATCATGGTCTTGTCATCTTGAATCTTCTCCCTCTTGATCTTGGATTTGATGATCTGAACGAGCGTCTTGAGATCTTTTCTAGCCGTCAGTGTCTGCTCAAAATGTCCGTCTATGGCCAGGATTTTCACAAACCTGCGGCCTGTAAGGCCTTTAAATTCTGGATTATTGTAGGCCGAGTAAGTTCTGAAGAGTAGGTCCCATCGCCATTTTGGGTAGGCAGTGGTCGCTTGGACGCCTGGCGTATATCTGAGAATCCTTTTTTCCTGACATCGTGTGAACCATACCGGGGGTCTCCTCGACTTGGGCCAGGGTGAGGGCTCTTCATGCTAGTAGTCGTGGGTGGATTGTGTTTATCGGCTCCGGCACTTGAATTGCTCTCGTTTCTGTAGGTCTTCATTTTGAGGTCGATAATGAAGAACAATCAGTAGAGAAAGGTAAACTAAAGCAGGGAGATCTTCTCGTAAGGAGACCAAGGAAACCACGCCCAATTATTATACCTTTCGTTTCAACTACTACCTGGGCAGTACGCACACCGCCATTTTTCTTCCATTTGAATGCTCGAGCCAATTGGCATTGTCGACTTTCTCAGCACTGTGATGCTGGAGAATTGATTATGAGCACAAATACCAACCAGGTATGATAGATACCTTGCGATCGTCTTGGACAGTCTCAGATCAAGTCTAAGACTATGTTTCACTCGAGCCGCCCCGGGCTGGTAGTGTGACACCTGCGGTAGATCAGTCAAATCAGCAGCTGCAACCGTCCGCAAACGCTCCGTTCGTGGGACTTGTTTACATAGATGTACTCAGTGTTAGAAAGATTGATTGACCTGGCCGATGCCGCCCATTCCCTTGCGGCATCTTCCGATGCACTAGTTTAGTATCGTGAGACGCGCCTTCGGGAACCGCTGTGCCGCTACGTGGGCAATCCTTCAACGAAAGCGGGGTGGAGAAACCCACCGGTTGTGATGTTATACAACGTCCACGATGATTTGGGTTCGACATCACTCTCGCATTGAGGATGATGGTGCACCGATGCTCAATAGTAGCTGCCTAGGTCACTGCAACTCGCGTAGCACTCAAGAACGTTTCACATGTACTCAACCAGCCGTGTAAGGTGGCCGTACTATCGTATATGCTGTGCAACAAATATCGTGACTTCAAACCCTGCTGGTATGCAATCAATTTGAATTATTTGCTTCTTTGAGGGAGCATTATTGAACGAATTGGTAGGTATGTTAGTGGCATGCCTGCTGCAGGTACGTAAGTTGAGTTCCTTGGCATACAATACAGATGGGAAATTTAACTTTGAAAGAGTTTACTAGCGATCAGCTGTGTCTCAAAACTCGCTCATTTGCAGATCAGGCAATATTTTCTATGCGTCATGAATTTCAAGTCCATTCTCCCCTTACTAGTACCAATGGTATGTCTTGCATGGGATGCCAGAGTACTCTGTGAGACTTAGCACACCCATGTCTCGCGCCTTATCGCATACCCACATGTTTTCTCGGGGATACAACAGCATGTATCCGTAAGTAAGCATGCGGTGGCAATAAATGATGGCCGCTGCTTTGGTGTAGGGGAAGTCTAAAACCCGGCCATCATATTACACCAAGTTACCACCGCGTGGTAAGTATGTGCGACTGGGCAACGGGGCATAATCAGGTCTCGGATCAACCGCGTCCGAAACAAGGGTGCTATTCGTGATTTCACCTGCCGTTTCTGGTGTCATGTCTCGATGACTGCCAAGCTCGAAACATCTCTCCCTTTCTATCCATACATGGAACTTGGCTATGTCTCGACTCTCCCTCTACTCTCAGAAACCCCTTAGCACGCCTCAAGTGCTACCTGATGCGAGCTTTTCGTACTTCATTGTTATCTTTTCTCTTTTCGGCACGAATGTTAGACCTGTCTCAAGCTAATCTCATGAGGCGGAAGGTGGGTGACCCTGGAGACCGAAGCCCGTGCCGGATGTGGTCGGTTGTAACTTTTTATTGATTCGCCGACTTGCGAGGTTTTGACATGTGTAGGGCTTCTAAATCTCCATACCAATCTACTAATTCGGCATATTGTCTAGCCGTGTGAGTGAAACAGAGTTCGAATTCGGCTTGGTGACGCAGATCAGGTCCGGATCATCGGCTTGCACTTCGACGATGGTCACTAGTCAGAAACATACAGAGTTCCTGGGTAAATGTTGCCCTTAAATCGATACGTAACAGGCTGCAGATTGTCTCAATATTAGTCGTCGTACCAAGGCTTCTGTAGCATAGATGATTTTATATGACATTTCATGTTCGTCAATATCGCGGACGTTGCTTCAACGCCAACCTGGCATTTCGAACATAACCTTCTTTAAACTTACGTCTTTCTTTGTTTCAAAATGCAGAATTCTTTGCGCAATTCCTCAAGAAACAGCCGACTTCAACCAAGCACGGGTGGCCACTGTGTCAATGGAACCTGCAAAGGAGTCCAGCACAGCGTTGGCCGTAGAAAGCTGATCCTATGCTTCGATGGTACCGGTAACAAGTTTCGTGGAGATGACAGCGACAGCAATATTCTCAAAATTTTTCGTATGCTCGATAGCAATGCGGATGATCAATGTAAGACTTTTGGCATGCAATCGTCTTTGGGATGATGAGGCTGACAGAGTTTCTAGATCACTACTATCAGCGTGAGTGATGCCACTTCTGCGTATACACTTCATGTCACTAAGATTACGTATTACTACAGCCGGCATAGGTACATATGTTGTGTCAGAAAACCTAACGCACAACGGCGTAAGAGCCAAATGCAGGTCTTGGTACCAGATGGCTAAGGACTCTGCAGTCGGCTCGTCATTCGACCAGCACGTTGTAGGTGGATACAGATTCTTAATGAGATACTACTCGCCAGGAGACGATATATACATGTTCGGTTTCTCTCGAGGTGCCTATGTTGCTAGGTTCCTAGCTGAGATGTTGGACTTTGTCGGTCTTCTTGCCCATGGCAACGAGGAAATGGTCGCTTTCGCGTGGAGCTCATTTTCTCAATGGCAATGCAGAAGAACGAACTCAACACCGGAAGGTAAAGAAGACAGAGAGAAAATGTATCAGTTTCTCAAAGACTTCAGGGAAACATTCTCACGACCGATACGACGGATCCGCTTCTTGGGGTTATTCGATACCGTGAACAGCGTGCCGCGCTTTGAAACGGCTTGGATGCAGCGCAGCAAGTTTCCATACACTGCAAGGAGCTCTGCGAAAGTCATCAGACATGCTGTCAGTATTGATGAGAGACGCGCCAAATTTCGGCAGGATCTCATCTACCAAGAGCCCAAGAAGTCTCGGAGGATAAATGCAGCTGAGCGGTTGACGAAACACCACCACCCCCTCAACGAAAAAGTGCAGGAGTTCCAAGAAAAGTATCGTCCAGGTCGGCGTTCAACACTTGCACCTGACGACGCCGTGGCGAAAGAAGACCGCGGCAGGCGTCGAGTACATCTACAAGAGGAAAATGCAGACCATCCGGCCCCTTTCCGTAGTCGCTCCAGGTCTAGATCTCGGGCAAGTGACCGAATAGGCAACGCGTATACGGATCATGATGCCTCATCCCTCAACTCCAAGCCACCCATGGAAGACCTCACGTACGACTCGGATGACGACGAAGCCGACCAAAACGTTGATGAAGTGTGGTTCTCCGGGGGCCATGGCGACATAGGCGGAGGATGGGACGCCAAACCTGGCCACAAGAATGCCAGTCACATACCCCTCGTGTGGATGGTGAGGGAAGCCATGCGAGCAGGATTGACATTTGATCTCGACCAGCTCGAGTATCTGGGATGTGTTGAATCAGTAGCCGGAGCAGACATGCGAACTGCAAGGCAGTCGTCGTCCACCACGCCGAACGAAGCGATCGCAGTCCCGGAGATTCATGTCGATGCGCCTTCACCCCCTATCGATTTTCAGCCTGCATCACCCACCGCTTCCGCCACAGAACACGCGGTAATGTCGGACACCTCAACGCACACCTGCACGGCCTTACCATTCGACGTGATGATGCAGACGGCACATGAAGCGGACATACACGACTCACTTGACTTTAAATGTGGCATGCATCGTGCCAGCGTCTTCATGTGGCGGGTGATGGAGTATCTCCCATTTCGGAGACTCGATCTTAGACCAGACGGCAGTTGGAAACCGATCAGATGGCCACTGCCGAGGGGAGAAGTGCGAGACGTTCCCGACAAAGTCAGGATTCATGGAAGCGTGATACGACGAATGGAACGGGACGAGAAGTATAGACCTGGGAACTTGATTGTGGGTGGAGGTGGTAGAGGTTGCCGAGTTGCGCCAAAGGAGTACGGAATGGGGCATTGGAAGTGTGTGAAAGGCAGCGGTAATGTTATTGACGAAATTTGGGAACGAGAGTTGGAGACTGAGCAAAAGCATCACTGAAAATTGTAGTTGTAGAGAAGTTGAGACTGGTATCTCCCGAGGAGTAGAAAATAAATACAAGCTGACGAGTTGTATGTAGCGCCTTAGATTCTAGCTTGAAGAACACTTGAAAGTGCCCATTTGACAGTCAAGCAAGACGTTTTCTGAAATCGGTTTGTCAGAGCGACCTTTTTGCATTGAGATCAATTGACTTTGTGCACATCGATGAGGAGCCTCACGCCCTGGTGAGAAGAGCAGACTAAGAAGCGCCGGAGGGACGGAGAACTGGAATATAACATGAACTACGTGAATGGTCTTTTCTTTGCAAAACCCGTCATTGCGACTTGCCAGGATTGCGGAGATGAGGGAACGCTCCTCTTGGTTTGGCTTCCTGGCTTGTTTGGGCCGGCCCGGCCCGGAGGTTGCGGGGTACGGAGTAGAATTAGCCCGCTTAGAATACTTGCGCAGGACCTTTTTGGACATTGATTAGCAAGCGAACTCGGTCGAGCTCGAGGTGTGTTCAACATTGTTTCCTTTGGCGGCTGGCCGCCTTTCCCCTGCTGAACCTGGATCAGACTGCTGGTTCAAAAGTGATCTTGTTGTTGCCGGTAATAGACTCGGTTTAGGGGCCCACATTCCGTTGATCCACACACACACACATACAGATTATCGAGTACAGAGTTGGTACACACTCTATCTCTCCCTGTTCGCCGTGCTGGCTTTGACAGGAAGTAAGGGCTTCTCTTTGGTGAGCACGCCATAACACAGCTACATGACGAATAATGAACCCATCTCTCTATTTGCAGAGTGCGAGCTGTCTTCGTCCATTTAAGCTTCTGGGGCCGCTGTCTGCATCCAAGTCCTGATTGGTTATTGTCTCATTTCAACATTGGATCTGCCATCTGAGGCTCGTGAACTGTATGTCCCTTGTCATGAAGTGTATCTCTATCTCATTTTAGATTTTTCTTCTACTGAACATAGATCACCCTGCTGGTTTTTTTGTTCTACCTACTGCAGCCGTCGTGGATTTCTAAGCAGCGACTCTCGGTACCACTAGGCCCAAGGATCTGCAACAGCACGGATGCAACTCCTCCCGAGGTACATGCACAAGGAATGCCAGTGACTATCCCACCCGGTCCCCGCAGCCCGCAGCCGCGACTCGGGCTTCGTACATACGGCGGAGAATGGACGAGGGAAGCCTGAACGAGTGAGACGAGGAAGATGCGCATTTGTCAGCGGGGGCTCCGTTCCTGGCCTACGCCGCCTTTTGTTCCGCTAAGATGGCTCTCTGGCCCGAGTTCCGAAGCAGGGTCTCACCCCTCGGCCTGGGTATCCGTACAGAGACCAGCCTCGTAAGATGGTCGTTATTCACGATGGTGGCCGGCCGTTATTAGCTAACTTTGCCTATCAAGTGGGAGACCGAGAGACAGCCCCGGCATGGACCGCGCGAGTGCCCGCGCACAGCGCAAGGGGCCACAAACGGGTCAGATATCAAATAGCATTATACGAGGGCTGCATAGTGAGGTAGGTATGTGAGCATGGCGGTTGCTGTGTGTGTCGAGTTCCCCAGTAATACAACACTCGAACCCGGACCGGCGCATTAGTCAACCAGACCCGCTCGTCGAACTGGACAGAAACGCCCGATCACCAGCTACCTGCACCAGGTCAGGGGCTTTTGGATCAGCTCCAAACGATTCCTGCTTCCACCGCTCTTTCGTGGGACTGCCTCCTGTTGTCAAGTGGACGGCGGCTGAATATATATAAAGCTTTTCGCCGCTCTTCGACCTCGGCACATTCTTGCAAGTCTTGTAGCACCACAACAACAACCCTTCATCAATCGCTATAGAAAATAACATCAACATCCACCCAATAACCGCAAACATGACCTACACTCTTTACGACGCCTCCGTGCCCCTCCTACTTGCGGGTCTCAACTCGCTCCTCGCCATTGTGGCCAAGGCCGAGGCGTATGCCACGGAAAAGTCCATCGACCCCAAGGAAATTCTCGACTGGAAGCTGGCAGACGACATGCTGCCCTTCAGCTTCCAGTACTTCGTCGCAGCCGACTGCGCCATCAAGATCGTCGCTCGCGTGCAGGGCACCGAACCCGAGGCCCTGGGCAGGGAGTTTGCCAGCCTCGGCGACCTACGCCAGCGCGTCGAGCACGCCCTTGCCATCGTCAAGGCCGCCGACCCCAAGACCTTTGACGCCCGTACCGATGCCCTCGTGCCCCTTGGGCTCGGCTTCGGCAAAGGCGAGATGCAGATCAAGGCCCGCGACTACCTCGTCGCTTACGGAATGCCCAACTTCTTCTTCCACATCTCCACGGCCTACGGCATCCTCCGCTCTAAGGGAGTCCAGCTCGGCAAGGGCGACTACCTTACCCCCTTTGCGGCTCCCATCACGCAGCAACAGTAAGGCGCAACCATGGTTTACTTTATGGATTTGGGAGGCTGGTCAGAAGAATCGGGCAACGATGGGCGAGAGTAGCAGAATGAGCTGTCACGAGATGGCGCTCAAAAGCATCGGGGATCAGACATGTAACGGGCAAACAAAAAGTTGACGAATTAAACGAGCTTGATGACTACTACTCGTACTTGAATACGCACTGAACATCCTCGAGTGAAGGCCGCAAGGGCACAGTGGTGATGATATAGATACTAAAGACCCCACCATCATTCGCTTCCACCAGAGTTCCGGCAGAAGGATTGACAAGCAGAAAGAAGTACTTGAGGAATGTTTTAATGAGATACTATGCACCTGGTTCCTGAGGTCTACACACATATGTATTATCTGGTGAGCTTGGTGAGCCGGACCTGCATCTATCTACCTCGACCGACACCTTGAATTGAGTTGAATGAACCCCTCACTTGGCGACATTTGTGCTGATTACATAAGGCACCGAAATATGACCGTTCACCAATTGGAATCTCCAGTTCGAAGCTCAGTGCCCCGCCCCCACTACCTATTGCTCTGGTCGCGGTGCTAGAGTGGATTTGACCCCTCCATACGCCAGGTTGACCGTGGTGAGGAAAGTGTACAAACTACAAAGTGATAGAATGGGATGGTGAACTTATTCGTATTTGCACTAGCTCATGCTCTCGCTTTTTTACAGAGCATTTGGTCAATACGTACCTCTATTCAAAATATAAATCTCATGTTAGGGGCGGATATCAACAAGCTTTGGATAATGAGAGAGGCATAACTCGCTGAATGCACGGGCTAGCGTGTGAATGGGAATAGCTTGAGTTTCTCCGGTACGGAATGGCCAGCGTATGAGAGGGGTGAGGGTGAGAGCGCGTGTGGTTGTCTCAGTGGGACATGAGTAAATTGATTCCAAACACGGGTGAGTGTGCGAGAATTCCATGAAAAACTGCCCACATCACCGAATCACTTGAAGCCATTATCACCATCAGGTGAATTTTCTCATACTACACAGCACCCTATGGCAGACTTCAACGAGGCTGAGGCCCTGACACACACCCGAGTTCTGGGACCGGCCCTATACAAAGTCGGACGGCGCAAATCCAATCCACGAATGGTTCCCGACATACAAGGCCCTCGAGCCGTTCTTTGAGAAGTATTTCTTTTTCAACCGTCATCCTGACACCTCCCCGCGTATCGTGCACCTCGAATCTGGGGATAGCGAATGTATCTTGTGCCCTTCGCCTTCAACTTCACTCACATATACGTCATCCCTCTAGCCCAACTCTATCACTCACCATTTCCACCATAGACCATCCCCGCCGACCTCTCGGCACGTAGTCACAAGAACCAGCTCTGCTTAGACTTCTCCACTGTCGGAGTTGACCTCATGAGACAACGACACGCTGACGTGGCCGGCATCGAGTGGCAATGGGTCGACATCCGCGACATACTCGAAGCCGTGCCGACCGCCTCTATCGACGTCGCCTTTGACAAGAGCACTCTCGATGCCATGATCCACGGGAGCCCGTGAATACCTCCAGACGATGTTCGCGAAAATACGGCCAAGTACATCAGCGAAGTCTACCACGCCCTCAAGGAGGACGGGGTGTTTCTTTACATCACCTACAGACAGCCTCATTTTATGCGGCCGCTGCTGAATGCCGACAATCTTTGGGTCATGGACATGGATGTCCTCTCCGACGATGACAGCGCGTTTGACCACTACGGTTTCGTGCTGAGGAAGAACAACGTACATGCAGGCCCATAGAGAGAAAACCAGATATTGAATAAGATCTGTGTGCGCGATTCGAGTGACAGAGCGAAGATGTATATACCCACTTCTGATCGTTAGCTTAATACTGAAGCCAAGACTTAGACCTACTCAGACACCACTTTTCATTCGGCTTTCAAACCCCCAAAACTTTGTTCGCCCTCTGGATCAAATCCCTCTCCCCGTGCCCATCTCCAGCGCCAACCAACTTTTCCAATCCCATTGCCCGCCTCGCCTCCAACCCCTGGATGGCATCCTCTCCAGGCCTCCCCACGTGCTCGCTCTCCCCCTTCCCGCCGGGGAAGTCCGGCCCTGGCAGACCTTCAAGAAACGCCTCCCTCTGCCTCGCCAAGTACCCGACATTCAGATCCGTCGCTGGACACACAGGGATGTACATGACGCTCGAGTCCCCCTGTCCCTGATGGACTTTATCGACGGCGTGGACCTGGTCCGCGTGCCAAACGACAAAGTCACCCGCCTTGATGCGCGGAATATGAACCATTGTCGCGTCAAGCTGTAGATGCGGGTGCAGCGCCTCGCTGAGCTCCTGCCCATGTCCCGGCGTCGCCCCTTGCAGCTCGCTACTCATCGCGTCGCCGCCCGTAAATGCCCAATTCTCCTCCCGCAAGAACTCCTCCCCTCCTCCCGCGATGCCTTCGCTGCCGCTCGCAGAGAGCTCTTTGCGCGGCTGGAAGAAAGGTCGCAGGAGGAAGTAGGCAGTCGAGAGCTGCACTAGCGGGTTCACCAACAGAGTCCCCTCCCTCGGCCCACAGGAGCTCAGGCTCAGCCAGCCCTGGAACATGCGGAACATGCTGCATGCGCCGGCACCGTTGTACAAGTCTTGCACGGCCTCGACGCGGGCGCTGACATCCCACGGGTCGTACCTCTCCCATTCGCCACGGAAGACGGCGTCGTAGGTCCCGGCCTTGCCGTACCCTTCGCGTTCCCATCTCTCCACCGACCCGCCGTCAATGTGTGGGCCTAGAGCGAAGGTTGCGTCACCGGGCTGACGGATGCGAAGGCGGTCGGCGTAGGTCAGAGGCTGCAGAGAGATGGCGGCTGAGGGGGACTTGTTCCAGAGGGAGCGCATGAGGGTCGACTGGACTTTGAGCATATTGGGGTGCGAGCGGGCTTTGAGTTGCGGGAGGGACCAGTAGAGCTCGTAGACTTGGGGGTTGTCTGCAGGGAAAGCTTTTTTTCCATAAAGAGTTGGTCAGTCATGGGTTTCTTTGCTGAGAGGGGGACTGTGTTCATGGACGCAAATAATTTACCCCTTGTGGACGGATTCATCCTGACATACTCCTCAACCTCTTCTTTATATCCTCTCGCCTCCTTCTCATCAACGACGCCACGAACTACAGCGGCGCCACGCTTGCGGATATCGCCCTTCAACCTTTCAATATCGCCTTCCAAGTCCTTGAACTCCACGCTCGGGATGATGGCAGGTCCCTTTTTCCGGATCTCTTGGTTCTCCTCCCGCAAAGCACGCAGAAGCCGGGCCCAGGACGCGACAACGGCATCCTCGTGACCCGCGATGAGGTTCTCCTTAAGCACACGGAAGCGGTCCGGGAGTGCTTCGCGGGCGGTGCCCGAAAGAGAGACGAAGACGGAGGAGATGTCGCCTTCTTTTTTTGGCGCTGCGGCGCTCATCATCACTGTCCGGTACTGTGATGATGATGATGATGATGGGAGGCGGAGGAGGGTGTGTGTCCGGCCCCAGGACAGGCTATGAAGACGCAGCATTTTTGGTGATCTTTTACTGATGTAGATATAGTGGTTTCTTCAAACCGAGTCTCGTAATAGTGGTTTTGAGGGTTTGGAAAAACAAAGGAAGTGAATCTCATGTATTAAAGTTGGCCAAGCTGGGAGAGAAAGTAGAGGTGTTGTAGAAAACGGGAAGTGCTCTGACTTTACAACATAGCCAAGTAGGTATGCTATTCGTTAGCTATTGACCCCGTCGACCTCGCCAATGATAATGGACTCGATAATCATCAACAGAAGCAGGCCCAATTGGCCTCTTATACCGGATGAGAAGGCCCTCTACCAACACCCACCCTCGTCATATCGCCCGCGATGTGGCCGGCCTTCCGAACTTGGTAATGCCGAAAGAGAAAATCCAGGGAAGCTGGAGAGGAATTCGACAATCAAAGGAAAGACCGCGTAGGTTGCCCACACTTGCATCCATCCCTCCCAGATCATCCCCCTGGGGATCCCCCGCGTTCGAGGCGGACATCCATAACTAGCAAGATCAATGCTGAGCCCCGCTCTGCCCCGCTCTAGTTAGTCTCGGACGATGACATGCATCGTCCCGTTGTGCTCTCCGCGCGTGACCGAATTCGAGATAGCAGTGGGCAGTTATTAACGACGGGACGGCGGGTATACCTGAGCCGAGACGGGTTGCAAAAGTCAAGGCGGAGGGAACTCCGCCAGTAGGGGGAACGGAAAACCCCCCCGGCCTCAAGGTAAGTGCTGCCTATGGTACCATGCACCACACTGGACGCCACACCCGAGAAGCCAAATACACACACTTCTAGTGAAGAGGCTTGCAGCTTGTCAATCAGACCGTAAGTTATACGACATCGTACAACTAAGCACGTTACAATACCAATGAGACAAGAGAGGTGTGGTGTAATCTCATCTGTTCCTGAAAGGCAAGGCTGACAAAAAAACGCCAGACAGAGAGGCTTTGGTATTAGACTGTTGTACCCAAAAGGCGGCCTGTCCGCAAAACTCCTCCAGATCCCCAGCAAAGGCCGTTCGTCGCTGAAATTACAAATGCCGAAGAGAATTGAAATACAAAAACAAAGGAAACGTTGTCCCACGCATTTCGGCTGTAATGTTGGTACAAGAGGTGGAAAGATACATATGAAACCCTCCGTGACGCATTTCAGCCGACCTTGCTCCTTCAGCTGTCCCCTAATTGTCCGTTGGCCCTCCGTATGCGGTTCACCTCCGTCCTTAAATCACGGTTCTCTGTCTCGAGCCCACCCAGCCGCTGCCTTGCCGCATTACGGTCCTGCGAGCGGCCTTCGCGCTCAGCCTTCAGCTTGCTCTCTAGGTCACGAAGCTTGAATATCCAGCGGTTGTCTGCTGGGTCTCTCTCCGCCAACGTGGCTTCAAATGGATTGTTATTAGTTGACCCAGGTGTCGTCACCGTATGGCTGGAGACGCTGCGTGTCATTGTCGATGTTCTCTCACCCTTGCGAGGCTTCCTTTCTCGCTCTCGAGGTCCTGTGGGAATGGACGGCGACGGGCTTCCACTGCCGGGCTCAGTGATAACCGCGCTGGGGTCGTTAGTTGCTGAATAGGCAGCCCGACTCCTGACGTCCTGAGCGGTTCGTAGTGTCGCATTTTCAACCTTGAGTTGGCGGTAGGCGTCCTCGAGGCGCTCCATTCTAGCCTGTTCGTAGGACCCCATGGATCCGGACGCTATGCTGTTGCGTACAATTGTCTCCAACCGCTCCAGCTTCTTAGTCCGGATCTCGAGGTTGTTCTCGAGGCTCTGATACTCGCGCCACAAGTCTCGTTCCACGCTCTTAACACGAGACGAGAATCCGCCCACCATGGTTTCGATCATCTTGATTGCGCCAAGCAGGTTTTTGCTGAATCCGGGCAGCATAGTAGCCACAGCCTCCAGGGAAGGCAGCGCGCGCCCATTGATGAGGCTATTGTCGTGCGCCCAGTCAGTGCCACAAAGGGCCGAAAGTCGGGTCCACAGTACAAGCAGCAAGTTGTTGCGCTCATTGAGCTGATCTCTGAACGTCGCCTCGAGGTGCGAAATCTTTTTCTTGTCCTGGGTCCGCGAAGACTCAAGCTCCGAGATACGTAGGTCCTGAGTGCTGACAGTCCTCGACACATGCAAGTGTGTCTTTTGGAATGTCTCGAACTGGTTCTTCGTCGTTCGATGCGCCTGTCTCTCCTTTTCGAGCTCTCCCGCAAGTTTGCGAGACTCCAGGCCGTGAGACTCGAGCAAGGCGTCGCGCTGCTTAATAATACGATCCTTCTCAACGAGCGATGCCTTGGTCGTGTCCAGCTCGCGGATGGTGTTCTCTAACTCGCGCTGAAGCTTTGCAATCGACTGTTTTTGTTAGTGCCTATGGCTCTTATGGACGTTGTGGGCTAGCTCACCTTGAGAAGGCTGGACCGTGTCCCGTTAAGATCGCCCAGTGCCTCTCTGAGATTATTCTCCAGCTCCATGAGCCGTTCCTTCCATTCGGTCGCCTCGACTTCGCGTGAGGTGAGATTCTTACGCAACCTCCGGGCCTCGTCTTTGGCCGCCGACATCTCGCGATTGAGCTCGTTGACAAACTGCGTCACCTCTTCCTTCTCTTGATTGGACACCATCTCGTGTTGGCGACGCTCGGTAACGAGGCGCTGCTCCAGCTCCTTGATCCTGTCGCGTTCGTCGCGCAAGCTCTGCTCGGTATTAGCGAGAGCTGCCTCGAGGTCACCGATGCGGATCTTGTCGCCTTCCTGCTCCTCGCGCAAGAAAGCAATCTCGCCCTGGCTAGATTCTTGTTGTACGCTGAGCCGCTGTGCCTTGTCGTTGGACTCGAGCAGCTTGGATTCGAGCTCCTCTGACTCCTTGTTGGCTTCTGCGAGATCTTGCTCCAGTTGCTTGATCCTGCCAATCTTGGCTGCTTGTTCGTCCTCCAATCCCACCAGCGCCTCGCTCATTTTGCGCATTTCTTCCTGCAGCGCATCGAAGTTTTCTGTGCGGTCATTGAGCTCAAATTGCAGCCTTTGTATTTCGTCATTTCGTTGGTCGGCCTCGCCTTCCAATGCGTCGATTTCCTCCTGGGCTTCTTTCCGCAGCGATTCGAATTCCGTTTCCATATCCGCCTGCTCCCTGAGTGCTTCGTCCCTCTCGGCCTGCAAAGCCACAAGGTCATTCATGGCATTGTCGAGATCTTCCTGGAGCGTGACGGCGATTTCCTCAGCTTGGCTCTTACCTTCGACTGCAGTCTCGAAGTCTGCCATGCATCCCTCCAGCTCCCGTTGGAGCTCTTGGTTCTGTAATTTGATCTCGCTGATCTTGTCGCGCGTTTCAGCAAGCTTGTTCTCCAACTCCTCGCGCTCCAACTCATCAATCTCTGTCATTTGCGTCCTGCTCGCGCTGACTCTTGACATCGACCGGTGGTGGGCGCCGGCGCGGGAGGCCGAACGCTCAAGAAGGGAGTCCACCGTTGATGGTGCCGGGCCTCCTCGCCGCTGCGCCATTTTCAGATCCTCAATCTCCTGGTACAAACGCTCCTTTTCACGGTTCCTCGACGTGAGCATAGATGTCTGCGCTCCAACCTCGCGCCTCAATTCGGCGTTTTCGTGTCGTAATTGCTCACTCTCTCTCCGCAGCTCGTCCACCAACGTACTTGCCGCACTAAAGCCACCATTTGTTTCAAGATCGCCGGATAGACCGGACACAGGGCGACTGGGAGAGACTTGTCTGTGCTTCTTGGTAATGTTGTAAATGTTGGTGGTGTGATGCATGCCACCATGGCCGCCACTCGCTTCCTGTTTCATGCGGAAGATCTCGTCGCGGAGCTTGCGGTTGTCCTCATCAGACTGCTCGCGTCGAGCCGTCTCCTGCTCGAGAAGGTCCTTCCACACGTCCGCCTCTTCCTGGCTGCCAAGATTGCCGCTGGTCCTCTCGCCTAGCGACCTGACCACCTCGCCGAGCTTGCGCTTTTCTGCCTCCTTTGACATGTTCTCGTTCCGAAGCCTCTCAATCTCAGTGATGTATTCCTCGACGCGCTCACGTAAGTATGTCAACTCCTCCTCGCGTTCCTGGGCATCCAGGTTGGAGGAGCTGTCGTTTGACGAGCCGCCACTTTTTGCTGTTCCGGGGCGATCCTGGTCGTCTTTCAATTGTTTCTCCAACTCCTTGACCCGCCTCCGCAAGGCCTTATTGTCACGCTGGATGACGGCGAGGCTCGTCTTGAGTTCCACGTTTTCCGAGATCATCTCCTTAACACCCTCTTCGGATAGCTTATCAAGGCGATCGCTGAGGAACATGACCTTGAGCTTAAGATCAAAGTTCTCTTTGGACAGACGCTCAATCGTGCTGCTCTGTTCCTTGAGTGTCAGGTTCTTACCCGACCTCGTGGAGGCACCAAGCGGCATGTCTGAGGGCTTGCGGGGCGTTACAAAGCCGCTCTTGGTCCTATACTCCATAGCCAGTGACTCAGGGACCTGCACATTTCTAACATGCCGGGCGATGACAGTGTCGGTGGGTGCAGTCAGATTCTCCTTGGAAGGTTTCGGTGTAGCCAGTAGGTCTTCGTTCCGGGCTGGTCGGCGCGGCGAGAACCGGTTGTCGTCCTCTTCAAGTGTCTCGAGTTGACTCGGTAGCGACTCGGGCTCACCCATACCCGAGGCCATGCTACCGATGCTCACAGAGCGCGACAGGATGCTGCTTAGACTGCGAGGCAAGCTTAGGGTGCCGGCTGCACCTCCAGATTGCAGGGCGAAATCGGCGCCAAGATTGGCAGTGCCTTCGCTCTCAAGTTCATCGTGGGTATCGGGGTTGGTGATGAAAGAGGAGACGGAAGATCGCTGGCTGGCGCCCCGGCTACGCAGATACTTAGGCCGTGTGCCGTACCGGAGGGAGTGGCCGGGCGTGCTACCGGCATCCACAGAGCCCCCTTGAAGGCTGCCGTCAGATCGCTTGCTTCGTAGGGTCGTCGACACAGATTCAGCAGCAGATTCTGCACGAGATATCGATTGGTCCTCGTCGGTGTCGTCAGCCGGGGCTATTTCCCCCGATTGCTTGTCGCTACGGTTGCTAGCGCTGGAAATGGCCCTGGAAATTGTTCGGGCGGCGGCGGCGGCGGCGGGTGAGGAGGACATATTTTCCAAGGCAGAAGTTGTATTGGAGACGTCGGCAGAGGCCGAGTCTTGCGGTCGCAGTTCGGAAAGATCGTTGATGGCCAAGTCTTCCTCAGGGGTCGCTTCGAATCTCAGCCTTGGACTGGGGCTGGGACTCGCAGGGGGTTGTCTGGCCGGGGGGGCAGGGGATCTTGAGGAAGCGACGGCGCCATCGAAGAGGTAAGTGTCGTCGGTGCCCTCGTGCGTTATTGTGGGGATCGGGGATACACGAGAGACGAAGCTTGATTCGACGTCTTGGAGATGTGCGCGAACAGCAGACTCGGCCAAAGAATCGCCATGGCAAGAGTCGTCAAAGGTAGGGCCCTCGACGAAGCTGGTGTCCGGTACGGCGGAGGTCTGGGGTCGCGGGGGAGGGAGCATAGATTCGTTTTGGGGTTCGAGATGGATATGGGTGCTGGACGGTGCACGGCGGCCTAGTTGGTGGTTGTGAGCTTTTTCGTCGGGAGAAGGTTTGGTCGGTGTGTGTTGCGACTCGTCAACAGCAGCGCTTCCTGTATGATTGAGCCGCGACGTATCATCCTCGTCGTCGTTGTCAACGCGGCGAGCGGTAGTAGGGCGGGAGTCGTCGTGATGATTGGGGCGGCTCGAGGGCCGGGTCTCATCATGTTCCATGGTGGGAATTGGCAAGGCGGTTGGGGGGATGCATTCGGCTGGCTGTGGACGTGGATATTTCTTTGTCTCGCCCGTCGTTAGTCCTCGAGGGAATGATTGGCGGTTTCGGGAGGGGGCTCGAGCCGGGGGATGGTGGGCGCTGGAAGGCGTTTCGGAGGTCAAGATGCGCTGGTGATCAATGGTCGGTGAGGGATGAGAGAAGTCTTGAGTGAACAAAAACCGATTGAGCTAGGAAGTGCCAGAGTTTCCCCCTTCTTGTCAGTCGTGAGTCCGTGGTAGCATCAGGATGAGAGACAGCAACAACAGCAAAGTCAACGTGTCGCACAGAACATGCGCGTGGGCGGCGGGAGGTGAGCGTCGAGGATTGGATGCGGACGTGGACGCGGGACGCGGATGTACCTTAGCTTATCATGAATGGAACGGGAAGGCGCCCGGGCGGGCAGAGAAGAAAGCACGTACCTACCTACCTTGTGGTGTATGTTTCCTTCCACCCTTTTTCCCAACCCAAGGTAAGGTACCTCAAGTTCGCAACCACCAACAACGAAGTACCAGCAAAAATTCTACCTTACGCGCTTACCTAGGTTCCTCAGTGAACACATCAATTTGCAAAAATAGAGATGTCGTGTGACGCTGGAAGAATTATTGTGCTGTACCTATATGCACGATGGGAAGGTAAAAGATCCCAGTGTTTTTTTGGAGTCGGAGCTGGACATCTAACAAACAAGTGAAGGACGGGATGTTGATCCGCAAGTATGAATTGTACCACAAAAAACATAAGACAACCTACCTTACCATAGGTAGACACGTAGACAGGTGCCTCTATAGGGGTTGTACCTTGCACCTGGCTCGGCGTTGCGCTTGGTCCCTCTCAAATGATCACTTCAGGTCCTCTCACCCCGAGATGCCATGCCTGCCTCCTGCGTGCCTTACATAAGGTCACTAGAGCATGCTTACCTAATGTGATGGGAGGATCCGTGCCCAGTCGCATGTTGGTCAGGTCGTTGCTGGAAGTGTTCGCCTCCTCCAAGACTGAACCAAGACTTGGACTGTATTATGTGATGAAACCGTGCATCGTGAAGCCTTGCACCTCATCGGCCAACTTGTGGATCGCACCTCTGACATTGAAGAATGACCTCCAGTCGAAATTAGGCCAATCTCAATTAAATATGTATATTAAATCATCTATCGGCTAGTCTGCCGTATCCGTTACAATGGTGTTGGCACTGACGAGCTTCACCTTCAAAACCATGGCGGTCAACAAATGGCCCATACCCGACGTCATGACCTTTCACGATTGCAATATGACCTTTCACTTCACCGTAGGCGCCGAAGATGCGCGTCAGTTGCACATTTAGGGCCAATTGAGAAAGGTATGTACATGCACGGTGTAATAATCGCGTGGTAGTAATGGTATTCATTAAAAGCTACATGAGAGCTGTGATGTCATGCCCACAATCATCCCTTTATCGTGAAAAAGCCGTATCGGAACATGTTTTGTACATTTAGTTGGAAATCTTGGGATTGACCTTTGATCCGGTCACTTTCTCATAAATTCCACGGGCGCCGTCGGTAATCTTCTCATCCGTGCTGGGGGAGAAATCGTGACCAGCCTTCTTAGAGCCCATGTCGAAGACTATAAAGATATCAGCGAGTTGACACAAATGTTGGCGATAAAGATCATGAGCATCTGGCTTACCCTTATCAAGGGGATCCTGCTTCTGCTGGCCTGGCGCAGCGGCCGTGTTGCTGGTTGAGCTTCCGGAGGCGAGGTTCTTGAGCTTGTCCATGTTGATGGGTTGTGGTTTGTGTGTAATGTGCTGTTGGAGCTGGTTGAATAGAGTAGTTGCTGAGGAACGATGGTGTATGTGTGGAATGTTGCTGGGTATGAAAGAACCTCTAGACTCCAATGAGTGAGAGGAATGCTTGGGCACTTTATACATCTCGTCTCCTTCCCTCCCTCTCCCGTTCTTCACCTTCACGCTTGGGAGGCAACCAGAGCGGCATGAGGCAAGGTACCTTACCTGGTAGAGGAAGGACCCCTCCCCCGCTTTCCCCCATCGGCGTCAGACCCTTCATCCCAGTTCCCACCCGTGTCACCGTGGGTCCATGACCTAATCCATGCCCTCACCCCCAAGTTGGCAGCAGATTCCCAGTTCCAACTCGCATTTCCGACACCCAAAGTAAGATAAGGAAGCTAAGGCTGCGCCAAAGAACCAGAACAAGACCACGGTACCTACCTACGTCATTCGCCGGCAGTTGCAAAGGCAAGACTATAAGATATTACCACCTCATTCACTCGCTCAAGAGAAACCGGATCTTGCATCTTGTCTATCTGTACGAAGACCAAGGTACCGACGAGTCGCCTTACAGCATCTCGGCTAACCTCAAGTGGACATCGAACCGGAACCTCAAGATATCACCTAGCACATGGGTACCTAGGTAGAGAAAGGGAGTAAGGCACCACAACTCAAAGGCCAAGCAGTGGAAGTTCAGGGTCCTCACCCATTCCTGCAATGTTGGCTTGATATTCCCCGAAGAAAAAACGCCAGTACAGGACCTGATGCTTGGCAGGCTGAAAGATCGAGTCTGGCTCTCGAGCTAAGGCACCTCACCACATCCCTACGGTGCTGACATTCCCAAGCACCCAAGGTATCTAACCTACCCGGCTGAACGGCAACCGCAAAGCACGGTGCCACGGTGTCCGGGGATAACAGACACTTACGGTACGATGCATGTTTCCGTGATACACGCGCTCGTTTGCGGCACTCAAGCTTCAATCTGGACCTCTGTGGCTGTGTGGGTGTACCTTACCTACTCCGTAGGCTGTACACTACAAGTACCTAGGTATTCCCGACAGCTGGCTACGTCATTTCAGCTCAACCTGGGCCTGGGCCCCGATTCATCGACAAGAGCCCCTCCCGTCTTCTCACCTACCTTACCACTTATGCAAGCTATCTACCTACCTACCTACCCACGTGCTTCCGTCAAAGGAATAATCATGTGACGACGATCACGGTGACGAAATGCAGTGTATCTTCAACTCGGCTTGTCTCAGACTACGGCGGCCGATCCGTGTGGGTAAATGTCGGTGGTCGATTTCCATTAGCAACGAATGTATGTAGGTATGTACGTTCCACACTACTTGACTTGACGAATGCAGACGAGAAACATCCAAGGGTGAACTGTGTCAGTTCCAGTCCCAGAGCGGACCACTCCTTGAACGTAAGCGCAGTCCGGACACAATGCGCAATGTAGGTGCTGCTCTCATTCCATTGAACCTTCCCTTGCTTGCCGTGCTTGCGTGCGCTACCTTATTTGGCTGACATCCACACTCGCCTACTTGTCATTGTCGTGCCTTCTAGATAGCAATAGAATACCATGTCTACTCATCTTCGTACGCCTTCATTACTCATTCATGTCGTCCAGCCACAAAAAAAAAAAGCTTGTGCGAAAGCTTCGTCCAGAATCCTCAAACGCCTGGGTGTGCAAATGTTCGGAAGCAAAAAAGACAACAACAAACCCCCCTACGGCGACCTTGACCATTAAATCCATCAAATCATGCGCAAACTCGTAAATTCGTCTTTAGTCGCTCAACTGGCGATATGCTCATACTGGCCGACAGGCCTGCGAAGCTCAAAATCGTATATATGTCGGGATATGTCGGGCTATGACGAAAAGAAGTATTCCGTTAAAATGGTTGAGGGTGTTAGACGTTATTCCTCCCGAAATGGAATATGGCCAAAGTATGTACGTTGCGACCTGAGTCTCCATCGTCGACACTACGCGGCAAATATGTCAAGTGAGAATAATGGTTCCCCAGATAATCGTGCGTCAGCCAGATTTCATCACGAGTTGGCAAACACTTGGTAGGCCATGACCATGATCCAAAGCAGGAAGATGGCACCGACAAGCGCAAACGAAAACACCGCCTGCCATGCCTGGCCTACATCACGAAATCGAACATTAGCATTGCTCCCGTTCACAAGATTTCCTTCCGAAGTCTGAGCAGAAAAAAAGAAGAAGAGATGGACATCACATCAAAGACATGCAGAGGAAGGACGGGAAGGGGAGGAGAACGCACATATGCTCTTCTGTTCCAGCCATGCGAGGGTATCCAAACTCTGCCCCGTCGGGCTCCGGTTAAACACGGCGAGGTTGCACGTGCTCGAGACGGACCCGTCGGGGCCCCAGAGCTGGATACTCACGACTACAAGGCCGACGAACCATAGTATGAAGAGAATGAAGGCGCCGATCATGACAATGGCCGGGAGGAGACGACGCTGGAAGACTAGCCAGAGGAGGAGGCCGATGAAGAGGATGACGAGGGATGCAACGGTGATGTAGTAGGGAAAGTACCTGCGCGCGGAAGAACGATGGTTCATCATGTTAGCATTGACTTTGTCTCGCAGAGTTCTTCTCTTGGCCGGAACCCTTCGTCTATTCGCGTATGCGTTGAAGCTTGACATGCCATGTGGCCAGGCGTGTACTGCAAGACGACGGGATGCGAGGGCGGAGTAAAGGTAGCAGTGTGAACAACGCACCAGGGAATTGGCAGGAGCAGCTGCTGCTGCGTCTCGATAAAGGACGCAAAAACACCGATGACGAGGCAGGCGGCCACGAGCATGACAAGTATCCAGAGGTTGAGCTGGACGCCGGGCCATTGATAGCGGTGGACACGCTCGACAACGCGCCTCTCGTAGAGGGAGCTGCCCGTCAATGTCGATGCCACCATTGTGCCAGTATTTGCTTTTCACAACTCGGGTTGTGGACGATGGGTTGATGGTGGTGAGGTATGATCGCGTCGCCTAGGTATGGTGACTGTGGCTGAGATTCAGAATTGATCGCTAGGAGGTGTCTTGAATGTCGGTATTTAATCGATCGTGGTTGATGCTCTCGGTCCCCAGAGTAGCGCAATGGGCAGCGTTGGGTACCGTAGGGCTGGGTTATGTTGGTTCGGCGAGGCTGGGCAGGATGCAATCGCCTATGCGCGTGCGGCAATCGCGTCGATGAAGTAGGTATCCTGTATTGAGGGCGAAGGAGGGCTCGTTTCGTCTCGTCGGGTACCAAAGAGTTCGTCCTATTATTGGGGGGCAGGGACGGAAGCAGGGACAGCTTTCTGAGCGCCTCGCAGTCAGGTAGAACTCGACCTAACGGCCTGCACAGTACCCAAGGCAAGGTAAGGGTGGTTGCGACGACGGATCGAATGGATGGTGGTGTGTGGGTTGCCCTGGCGTTGGTGCGGCGGCTGTTTTGGAGGGTGCCACGTCAAAGTCTTTAGCCAAAGTTGCCGTCGGTACCTATTTGCGCCGCAATTATCTTATGGGTAGATGCGTGATTTGAGAAGTGGTCTATGATGTGTAAGGGTATGCATGTTGTAGATTTTATCGGCGAGTAGGTACCTCAAGGCAAAGCTCCGATTTGTTTCTATTCGGAAATGGCGATGGCTGGGCGAATGGAAGGTATCGCTCAGGTACGGTACCTGACTCCGTGAACACATCGGTGAGCAGGAAAGTGGGGTCCTCCGAACTCGCCTTGGACCTGCCCTGCCAGCCACCCACGACTCCAGGCCGATTTCCGGGACCCGCGAACCTCCTTATGGAGAAGGCACCCGTCCTCTCCCTGCCGGTTTGCACCCGAACCGCCGCCGCCCTCGCCCTCCCATCACCACGAACCACGGCTTCAGCCTTGCCATACGTCTTCATGTTCATGTTCAATTATACTGAGTGTTGTCGTCGTGGACTTTCAATTAAGCCACGTGAGCGCACTGCGTTCTGATACAAGCGTGGGTCAAAAGGACAACGCAAACGATCGCCGGCTACCTTATATTGGGGTACCTAGCATCCATCATGACAAGGGAAAGTCGGCTCAAAAAAGCAGTTTGTTGGTATCTGTCTACTTCAACCCCGTGTCTGGCTCCTACCAAGTTTTCTTTGCTGTTCGGTCTTCTATTGCGCTCCGCGCCAGATTCGACTTTGCCTCCGTGTTCCGGTTAGTCTCGAGTATGTTCCCGTAACCATCGATAGACAGCTCTCGCAGTTCTCCTCCTGCGACCAAGGTTCTTCTAGAAGTGGAATAACCCTTCTTCCTTGTATCATGTCCTTTTTACCCTGCGCATGCAAATACAACTGATTCAAAGCAACGACTCTCCCAAGGCGCACCGCACAAGCGAGCAGCCAGCTCTTACCGTCTCGGACGCCGCGCCCTCCTGCTCGGCCGCAAGCGACGGGTTCACCTCAACGAGGTCCAGCGCGACAAGGCTGCCAGTCTCGTGCACACACTCGCAGATGTAGTCGCCTTCCCTCAACGTGAGGCCGCCGCGGACCGGTGTCCCTGTCGACGGCGCCCACATGGGGTCCAATGCGTCAACGTCAAATGACAAGTGGATCGGGGTATCGTTGCCAATGTGCGCCAACGCCATCTCCATGACGCGACCGATGCCATATCTGATGATGAGAAGTCAAGGTCAGTTACGATGCGAAGGAGGGGAAACCACACAAGACAGGTCTTTGCAAGGGAAAAGTGCCAGGGGAGGAGCCTACCTGTCAATGTCAAACATGCTAAAAGCCTTGATGCCATTCTCCCGCAGAATCCTCTTCTCGCCGGCATCCACGTCGCGCAGACCAATGTAGACCAGCTTCTTGATGCTCAGCATGTGCTCATCCTTGAGCCAGCCAAAGTACTCGGGTTTGGACTCCTTGGCTAGCCCCGTGACGAAAGCCACCGGCATGCCGTGGACGTTGCCGCTGTCGCTCGTCTCGGGGGTGTTGATGTCGGCGTGCGCATCGACCCAGATGACGGCAATCTCGCGGCCGAGTCTCTCGCGGGTGGCCTTTGCGGAACCGGCAATCGTGCCAATGGCAATGCTGTGGTCGCCGCCGAGGGTCAGGGTCAGGCGGCCGAGGCGCGACTGCTGGTAGACCTGATCGGCGATGCGCTCCGTGACGGAGGACACGGCCTTGGGGTTCTTCATGTTGCGGAAGGGAGGGTCTTCTGCGGGGACGAGGTCGGTGTAGAGGTGCACCTCATCGTCGCCGTGGAGCTTGTAGCCCAGCTCGTCGCGGAGCTGGGTGAGCAGGCCGGACTCAATGAGGGCTTTGGGGGCGGCATCGACGCCTTTCTTACACTGTAGGCGGGGCAAGAGGGTCAGATTTGTTCGTTGCCTTGAAGGGGGTGGGAAAAGAGCCTGGCGTAGGCCAATGGGTAGAGGGCGTCGGCGATGCTTACCTGTCCGCCAGAGAAACCAACAGCAACAACGCCGAGGTCCTCGGGGTTGCTGAGGAACTTGGACTTGACCATTGACGTGTTCATGACCATGATTGCGATGCGCCGCGAGTGCGAAGCTTTGTTGTTGCGGGAGATGGGAGTGATGTGGTGGTAGGTGAGGGTTGACGATGGTAGCGCCGGCAATGGGTTCGGTGCAAGAGAAATGTACAACACGACAACGCGTGTGAAGAAGATCAAGGTGAAAGATGGAGGTGGAAGAAGAAGAGGAGGAGGGAAGAGGAGAGGCAAAGAAGAAGGTAGAAGCTGGGGAGTGTTATATAAAGAAGGAGGAGGAGTCTTGAATCAGCAACAGGCGGGCGATCAAGGTATGTTTAAAGGCTTTCCGTCACCGGCGACTCCAAGGGCTCCGGGACGACGAAGTACAGCCATCCATGACCATGGCCACCTCACCTCAGTCATCGGATGGCTAGCGCGCCTAGGTAAGGTAGGCTTCACTGTCAGAGCTAGGCCCCTCGATCGGGAGCATTCGCGCGCATTCCTGGCGAAGGGGAAACGAGGACGAGGACGGGGACGGGGTGGTTTGTGGAAAAAGAGACAATAGAAGGTGGGACGGTCGGTGTCGTGTCGAAGGAATTGACGGGAGGTGACGCTACCGGACACAATGGAAGCTTGAGGAACGCAAAGTTCCAGTCTACTCAAGGTAGAGTAAGACAACCTCGAGAGCCGGCGACGGCGACGGCGACGGCGACGGCAATGACACCAGCGTGTTCCAGGCTGCGGACCCCTGAACCTCCTCCCTTGGGGCCCTCCACGAGTCCACGGTCCACCCCCGAACATCCCCACCACGGGTAGACCTGCACTTAGGGGAACATCAGTGGACCCCCGGACACTTATGGGGCCCTCCTCTGGCGGCACGGTCGGGCGGCGTAGCGCCGCAAGATAGCCCAGGTCTCCAAGGCCAGAAGCCGCAGAACGGTAGCACCCCCGCCGCACATCGCTGGGGCCCGCTGGAGCCACCGCTGGAGCACCTGCACTTAGGGGTCTGGCGTGCCCGGAGGTGTGCCACTTAACGGCAGGTGACCCGGCGGAAAAACGCGCGAGGCATTATTTAAAGAGGCCCGTCGCCCACGTCCGCTTGTCCACCTCACCTCCGGGACTTGGTGATATTCCCTAATGGCAGGGCGACGCGAAGGCGCATGACAATCTCACACCCGACACACAACCAAGAACCACGGACGGAAGCTCGGCCTTTTCGGAATACGGGAGAGAGACAGAGAGAGGGAGAAGAGAAAAGAGTTTTTTTTCTTCTCATTTTTCCCTCTTCTTTTTTGTTGAGAAAGAGGGGGCGATGCGGACCACCCTCTCTCTCTCTCTCCCAGGCATAGCAAGGTACTGTAGCCATTTTGTCTCCATGAGGTTCTCTCTTCTCCCGTCCCGCGTGGCCATTCAATAAATATACCGGTAGTTAGTTCCCTGGCTTTACCTTTGGTAAGGTTAGTTTAGCTATCTTTACTACTGATGAGAGAGAGCCAGGTGTCTATTTTCCGAGGTTCGCACCTTCCTCGCCGCACGTGGTTTACTCCCGTCCGTCGCCTTATCCATCTGTCTTATCTCTTATCAGACACAAAGTGTGCGTAAGGAATCTCTGATACACCCCGAGTACACTCAATTACGTACAATGTGTGCGGCCCCCGAGGTTCCAATTGTGCTACTGCGGTTTTGAGGCCCTCCACCCACGAGTCACCCACCGGGCCACCACAGCCCATTCCATCACGGACCCGCACCGCTGCTGCATCTCATCTCACACCTGGAAACCCCAGCGATTCGTGTCCGGGCCGGCATCCCTCGACTTGCTGCCTCCCATCCTGATTCTCACCCGTCGGCCTCACCTCAGATTCCTCGTCCCCCCATCTGACTACATTAGCATCTACCTGACTACCGTCCCTTGTCACATTTCTGTTATCAATCGGGTCCCAGGGTGTGGTCACCGCTGGGCCGCATGACGTCCTTCCAACATCCACTGCACGGGGCTAGCCCGCCCGCCGGCCTGTTCAATGAACCCCCGTCTACCATTTCCAAGATACAGATCCGACAAAAGGTGAGGTGCCCGGGGTTCTGGACTCTGGAGGCTTGGAAAAGGGTTTCACCCCAAGGTAAGCACGCTGACACCCTCACCCGCCATCTCCATGTCCCAAACTCGCGCTTGAGTAGCACAAACTCGTGGATGTTGAGGGGGGAGCTTCTACAACCGCTGAGATCTCTCATGGTAGACTAAATTGCTTTATGCCCCATGTTCCTTCGTAAAGGATTATCCAAGTTCTCCTTGACGGAGGAGCAGAAAGCTTAAAACAATTGATTTTACTACGAGAGACCTTGGTGCTTACAAAAGCTTCTTTAATACTCAGTTGTTATTTAAGTAGCTGTTTTTTTGGAATGTTCTCGATTTCAATAAACACTTGCAATGTTTCAAAATCATTATCACAAAATTCAGAATACTTCACATGATCTTCTGCATTCATTTGAAGATAAAGGTCCGGAAGCACAGCAGCCGAACAAAAGCTCGTCTGATTACCTCCGTTGTCTCTTATTTCGATGTTACCCCTCACCCGAGGAAAGCAAGGACGCTCCCTGGCTTTACGTAAAAGAGGCGCATTTTCTCGTCTCGAAATTGCCTTACCATCGCGTAATCGTCCGTCCTAAACCATCACTCGGGGGGCGGGCTCGACTTGATTATGACTCGTAGTTCGTCTCCAATCCTCCGCCCATGTGTCTGGTGAAAGTGATCAAATGACTTTACTCTGCTGTACACGGGCCCGTCTGGTCAGCTTGCCGACGACGACTGGCAGAAGCAAAAGACTAAGAATCAAGATATCATTACTCAATACCTACCTCGCTCGGCTCGCCTACCAAAGGCTATAGGCGGCAGACGTCGTCTTCGGTCTGCGGGATTGCCTTCCGATGACCGAGCCCCTTCCTCTTTTATGCCATGTAGTAGTATGTGGTTGGGACCTATGTCGAGCAAGTTTAGAACATCCAACACCACCCTCACAGTCATATGCGCGTGGCACTCTTGATGCGCCACTGAACATGGTAGTAATAGGCACTGGTCGTCATACAGGCACCTATGGCCTATGTGTGTAACTAGAATGATGCCGATCTCGTGCTTCCTCATTCTCCCGTTCGAGGGAGTCCCAGGAGGTTCCGTAGACAAAAGTCTCAAAACAGCAGAAAAGGCTGACAAGTAGGGGGGCCCTTGCGATTTACACCAAAAACTCCCCGAGACGAAAGGAAAAGAAATCGAGAAATGATAACGCCATGCCTTTTTGAGTTCCCATATCCCGCGGTGTGGTATCCATGCAACGAACAACAACCCTCTTGCCTCACGCTCTTAAGTAGATGTCTGCTCCGCCAGCAGGTCATGCACCCAGCCCATCCTCTCTCTTCTCTCGTCCGTGACGCGCGCGTACTCAAGAAGCAAGCGCAGAGTATAAATCTGCATGTCTTCTTTGCGCAGCGCCTTCTCGGCCCACGCCTTACCGGCCATGGCAATCTTCTCCGCCTCGGCGTCATGGCCCGGCCTCTCGTCACCGTACCCCAAAAAGTATTCCATGATGCCGTAATATTCGTTGTACCTCGTGTCCATCGGCACAAAATGCTTCCATGCCACTAGACGGCTGTCGTGCCATTCCCGCCAAAGCGTCGACTTGATGGGGAGACTCGTGCTGCCCAAAAATGCGAGGTACCGGCCCGAAAAGCTATTGCCGTCAACGTCGGGGAGGTACTTGTTGTCGTACATCTCCCAGAGCATGACGCCCTCGGTGATGTTGAAGTGGGGGCTCGTGTAGTTGCACGTTCCGGCCTTGCCCTCAGGCTCGCACATGAGATCCGTGAACCCAACATTGGCCCACGACTTGATCCAGTCGCCCAGCCCACCCACCGCCTGCGCTGCGAGGTTGTACATTTTATCGGGTAGGGAAAAGTTGATGGGGTCCATCGTGCCGTCTTCGGCGCCCGTAACCTTGGTCGCGTTGTTCATGGCCACGAACCGGTGGCGCTGGAACCCTTGCCAGTTATCCACGCGGTTGCGCCCACCCGTTGCGACGCCGCGCCAGAGCGCCGAGTCCTTCTTCTTGCTCCAGGGGCCCCCGTGGTACCCACCGCCGCTGAACCGTTCTTCCTCCGTCCAGTACATGGCCGCAGGAAGGAGAATCTCGTTGTTGACAGCTAGTTTGGAACCACCAAACATTGGGAACAGCACAGGCGTGGCAGCCGTACTGAGGGGCTCGATAAATATGCCATTGAGGCCTTGCAGGTCGGGCTGGTGACAGATATGGGTTGAGAGGGTGTAGTTGGAGACAAAGCCGTCGCGCATATGCGGTTTGGCATACTTTGTCGAAACGGCGGGGGCATGGTCAAACGTTCTTTGCGTCTTTGCCAGTCGAGCAGGGCTATCGGGAGGGCACCCTCGGCGGGCAATGAGCCAGTATTGTTCTAAAGACGGGCGTCAGTATTAGGGTGTAGTTCGTCCCATGGAAAGTAACGGGTGGTGGGGTAAACCAGGAGTTGGCGGGCACATACTCGTGACTTTATCCCAGTGCTTGCTCTTGACCTTAACATTGCGGTCGAGCTCCTTTTTGTTGCTAGGCAGGGCCTGGAATGTGTTCATGACCTTTTTCGGCTCGGGCATCCCTTCCGTCAGGGCGGCGTCTCTCAAATGCTGCTCCATATCCTCAAACGGCACCACCATGCGCGGTTCGTCCATCGGATTCAAAGCAATGTCCATGTCGGGTAGCAGGTGCTCGATCGTCTTGAGCATGTTTGTCCAGTGGATAGTCCAGAACCAGTCGCTAATACGGGTGGCTCGTCCCTTGCGCACCTTGATAACCATCTCCCATTCGGCCGCCTCTTTTCGGATGCGCGATGGCTCGAGGCCCCAGAATGGCTGAAGGTCGTGGTAGATTTGGTCGAAGAAGTCTTCCACAATGACAGCCTTGCGGTCCTGGGCAAATTGAAACCACGCGTCAAAGCCCGGCGGAGGGTGGCGACCACGTCGCTCGCGATAGGCCTTGGCCGCGGCGGGCAGCGTCTTGGATTCCTTCTCCAGCAATTTGGTAAATGTTTCGTCGGCCTCTTTGATCAAAGCATCTATGGGGTGTCCTTTTGACGGGTCGATGACGCCTTCGGACTTGGTATCTCCTGCTGATGGAGGTTTAGCTGCCGATGACGCTTGTTTGTCTTTCGGAGGTATCGGCGTCGCCTCGGGTTGAACGGGCGGCTTTTCGGCACCCTCAGCCTTTGCTGGAGGCACCGCGTCTGGTGTTTGCGGGTGTTGCTGTGGCTTCTCTGGTTGAAGCTGTGTCAGAGGTTCTCTTGGGTATCGGGGGTCGAAGTAGTAGAAGAGAGCCACAAAAAAGATGACGGCGGCGGCATAACGGAGGAAGCTTGAAGGCCGCCGGGGTGGAAATGATGGTGGGATGAGCTTCACCATGGTGTAGGGTGGTTGCGGGATCGCGGGAAAGATTCGAGAGGTTGGATATCGTCGCAAGTCGGTCCGCAGAGGATGATGGACTCGAGTGGAAGGAAGGTTCGGTTATCGGATGAAGGAGGCCTGGCGGCTGGCTCAGCCAGGCCAGTCCAACTGGCGAGCGGTAGTGCAAGACTGAGATCGAGAAGACGTCGACGCGCGAAGAGCAGAAACTTGGTTGTCGGTCGGTCGGGTCCTGTTGTCGAAAATCGCAAGACACGATTCAAGATGGGTGTCGGGGATTCCAAGGGCCCAACGGTGCGAAGCTCTACTCCGTACGCACAATTCGAACACGGGAGATTAAAAAGAAGAAAAAACAGACCGAGTCAAACGGAATTGAATGGAGGAAGAAGAAAGGTAAGGAATGACAGAAGAAGAAGGAGCTTGGCTGCTGAAGGGGGAAGACGGGCGGCGGATCAGAACAGTGCCATTGAAGGAGGACTGAAGGTCGAAAAGGTCGAGATTGGACGTCGGAACAGGGGAAGGCGGCTTCGCGCAATGGACTGGTTCGCGGGGACGTCAGTGCCAACGGACGATGAATGGCAGTCGGTGGTGTAGGCAGACTGGACCACCTCAAGATACTGGGGCAGTGGGTGTTTGTTCGGATAGGGATGTGGGATGCGGGATGTAGTGCGCAGAGTACGGCAGCTGGGAATGAGCAGTGACAGCAAAGTGAGATGGGCGAACGTGGAGATGCTGATCTGAGGTTAGGTATGGGGCAAGGTAGCAGCTACCTATGATGTCTGAGGTAGGTGGATGGATAGACGGTATTACGGAGTGACCGTACTGCATATGTGGACTGCGGGATTGGAGGTGTGGATATCCTTGAGGTTGGATGGGAGGGGACAGGATGAGACGGACGGGATACGGCAGGACGGGAACGATGAGGGATCCAGGTTAATCAGAGGAAGCTGGATTGCTGGAGAAGTTGATGGTTGTTGGAAGAGAAGTGGAAGATTCCGATGGAGGCGGTAGGATGAGAATGGGCGGTATGTGCGTGAAGTGGTGCTGCATATGCTTGATGCAGGTCCGAATGTAGATGATGATGACGATGATGGTGGTGGTGATGCCGCTGTGGATTGTACTGTGTACAGTGTACGGAGTACTGCGTAGATGATGCTGATGAGCGCTTGGGCTGCGGGATTGTGGACCGTGGGCTGCTGCGGGTGGGGGAGCTTGGAAGAGGGTGACGCCCAGGCAAGTTTCAAGTGAGCATGGGGATCCCAAGGTTGGACAGATATTAATGCTCTGGGCCGGAGTGAAGGTGATAATGAATAGATGGGTGATTTGCTTCTATTCTCTTTTCCTTTCTTTTCTTGAATGGTCTTGCGTTCACTACTGTGTCTCACTGCAGTCCAGAGCCATGGTCTCTACCTATGGTATTGGTGGAGGGTAGTTCCGTGGTAGTGGATTGAGTCACCTTCGGTTCGCCGGCAGTTGACTTTTGTTCTTCAGGTTTCTTTGCTTTCTCCTATTGAATACCTAGTAATAGTTTCAGAGGTTAGATACCTCAACTTGTAGCAGAAGATCCAAGTTGCCTCAACGACTGGCGTTAGTAGTCGAGAGGAAATAAACTACTACTTGACGGGATTTCGGAGCACCTTAGCCTCACCTTAGCCTTGGTGGAAGTGTGAAAAAAAACGGCGAAAAGGGGGCGCCATTCAGGTACGGTACCTTACTATTTGTCGCGACAACCTTTGATAATTGGCGCACATTAACTAAGAGTCATTTCCACCATCACGAACAGGTAGCGACATGTTGTAATCTACTTTAATATGACGAAGTGTTCATGTTCTCTATGATGCCATTGGGACGCTGTCTCTTGCCGACCACGAGTACCTGATGCATAGTTTGAAGACAGCAATCATCAAAAAAGCTCTCTTAGTCTTACTCCATGATACCTACACAAAGACTAATATGTGCCAAACCAGATTTCCAGAGACTGTCCGGGCGGTCCTTAGACGCAACTTGCTGAGGCACACCAAAAAACCGTTGCTGTGCATTCCAGAGAAAACTTGAAACATCTGGACAAAGGACAGTCACTACTTCGCCAGGGTCCAGGGGTAAAGGGGGCGGGGGGGTTGCGGGAAGGACATTCGCGCTATTTGTGTGTGCTGCGTAGTGACCACCGGTAGATAGATTGCCTCATGGAGCGTTGGCTGTGGTTTCTCGCCGTCACCCTCCAAGTCGACACTAATCACAGCATGTCTCATCTCAATCGAGAACAAGTGTCCTGCATCTGTACCCACAAGACCTCCCTCCCCAGCTTCCGCGCGAGCGCCACCTCTCTTATTTCAAGGGGCAACGTGCTGCCCGGCGCTCGGTATTGGTGCTAAGCTCCTGAGCTAGCGATTCTTCTAGCGCTTAGACTGACAGGCAGGGTGGCCGACGATCCAGCAACTGCACGGTAGGTAGTGTGGTGCCGTCCGACTTAACCCCTGAGATCGGCCCTCACATTTGTCTCTTCTTCTACCGAGTACGGATACACATTGTCCCAACGAATCTACCTTCCATGCGGATGTTTAGGAGTCTAGACTATGGAGTCTGGACAAACATCGACGACACGTATCTGGAGTCTGCTCATATATCCCCGATGAGTATCCGTACGGAGTAGTATCTGTCCACTATCTAGATTGTACACCACCTCACGTCGTCGCACAAACGGGCCTTGGCTGTGGCTATGGCTGGTGGACGGATGGGAATAAGAGATGAGAGATGAGAAATGGGAAACGGGGAACCGGTGGCCATCTTGTTCCACTGCCACCCCAACTGAGATGTAACAAAGAGACGATACTCCACATTTCATCCACAGTCTTGTTTCTTCATGAGTTCATCACCTTGAACTTCTCTACGTGAAGTCTCTTTGTCATCTCATCGTTGTACTAGAAACAGACATGCAGCTATTCTCCATCCTCTCGAAACCGCACGTGGGATCAGTCTTGGTGCAACGTTTTGAAAGTGACGAATCTCGCATTGTATTTGCTACCACTGCGTCCATTCCATGTTGATCATCTATCCGCGAATCATGGACCCAAAGTGAACCAAGCTCACACACAGAGTAGAGTGACATGCACAGCGGACGCGTATACGTAGTAAATTCGTAATAAGACACAACCAGGAGACTGAGAGAGCATAGCCTCCTGATTTTCTAAAGAACCTGCTCGTCCCACATTGCAATCACACTCTGGCGTAGACTGGCACATGATTCCCCATTTAATTGCGCAAGCCTTCATCAAACCATTTTCTCGCCATTTCCCAGGCCCAGACAACGCTCTTAGAAGGCTCGGAGTCATGCTTCGACTCTTTCAAGTTCGAACAAACTCATTCTCCTTCAGTGCCGTCCAGTGTCGTCATGGTCCATGTATCTGGACCTCAACCCCTGTTCAACCCGCGATGCGCCATGCATCCCTTGCACTTCTTCCCGAACGCTGTTCTGGCTGGTTCCCGACCCAGGGACCCCTGACATTGACGCTGCACCGTTAAATGCTTCGACCGCCTCCAGATGCATCAAGGCAGATAGGCAACATGCTTCACAAATACTGTTTCCAAGCAATGATTGCGGACGAATATCGTCTTGACCTTGGTCATGCCATGGAGCGAATCTAGCTCGACACTCCAGGCCAACTACGACGATGTAAACACATTCATGGACCAGGAGCTAGGCGTTGATCAAAAGCCATGTGAAAGCCGACGATTCCGTCCATCCTCGTCCTCACCCCGATTCCTGTTGGCGAGGATTGGAAAAGAACGTGGGCGGCCAAGTTCTCTCCAGCTACCGTCAATGTGTGATTGGGACATGACCTATCAGGCTATCACCCCCGCGTCTCTATTCTATGAATTTATATAAATTACGGTGGTACATTGACATACCAGTTAATACTGCCTCTAAGATTTACATGGTACAGATACAGGGGAATCTACTAGTTATACATGCGTAGTCAATCATGAGTGCTGCCCGCGGCGCCCGCAGGTTCCATAGCAGCACGAACTGCCTGCTTTCTCTCCTAGAGCCTCTACGCCAATGCCGCATCCGTCGACATGCTGCTGCCGCCGGCGTTGTGATCATCTTCGGAGGGCTCAATGTCGTCCGCCAATCGCCCAATCATCTCCTCGTACGTTGGCCGAAATGGCCACGCCATAAAGGCCTCCATCAGCTCCATCCACTGCTTCTCATTCAGGACTCTAGAACAGAGCTCCGCGGTCCCCGTCGCATTGAGTCCTCCCTGCGCCGGGTCCCGCAGGCTGGGGCAGTGCGGTAAGATACCCTCCGCCGCTCCGGGCCAGATGCGCTCCAGAGACTTGCTGACGGGCTCCAGGCCCTGCGCCAGCATGGACGCTCGGAACAGTTCAAACATGTCGCCCGCGTGCGAGGTGCCCGGCCCAGACTGCCGTAGGAGCGGATACATCGCCTTGGGCTGAATGTCCAACAGACAACACTCGACGTTGGGGAAGAACTCGGCCGGGCTGACGGCGAGCGGCTCGTAGGGTCTCCGGTCCCAGAGCATCACCGGCGGGTCTTGCCGAAAGATGTGCAAATTATCACGGAGGACGCGGAAGTCGATGAGAAAGTTCTTGCCGAGCGCCGAGACCTTGGCCTCCCACGCTCGTTCGCGCTCGCCCAGTTCCGCGTCCGGGGCGGCCTTGTTCGCACGCAGACGGCTGAGCTCGTACATTTCCGCCAGGAGGTTCTTGTTCTTCTCGGCGTCTTCTTCGTGGGTTTTGACTGTGTGCCGTAGGAATTTGAGGCGTTTGAAAGGTTTTGATGTACTCGACGTGTCTAGGATGCCGGCCGCCAGCTCGTCTTCAAGTTCCTTCAGCTCCGCCATGTAGGGCCGGCTGAGATACGGCGTTTGCACGCCTGCGTGGCGCCCAGTGCTGATGGCCCCTTGTTCAGCCTGCGTTGTAGAATCCAGCTTTCGTCCCTCTGGCATCTCCAAGCCATTTTTTCTCATCCTTTCCAGTGTGTCCATCGTGCTGTCGATATCGATCCACCGATCGCGAACGTGCCAAACGTCTCTCTTGGAGTCCGAGTTCGAATGCGCCTCCTTGCCGGCCACGACGCCGAGCCACTCGCACGCAAACTCGGCCTCAATCGACGACTTGCGCCGCCCTTGGAGATTCCTTGCTAGGAACGAGCGCTGATCGTCGTTGTTGGCCCACACCAGCATGCGTACAAGGCCATATTTTTGGAATAGTGTGCCGGTCCGGATACTGCTGATGAGCTGGAAGAGCACGAGTGAGGCGACGGAATCGAAGTTGCGATAGCGTTTCTTGGGGAAGAAAGCGAGGTTTGCCGTCACGAGGAGGGTGTCGTTGCGCGTGGGCTCGATGTCGGGGCCCCTCGGCTGAGGGACCTGGTTCTGGATGTGGCCGAGCACCTCGTTCAGCTCGTCCCAAAGGATTCCGGACTGGGGTATTAGTTTTGTATTTGGATTTTCGAGTAGAGGCTGGAGGAAGGGTCGGTAAAGCTCGTCGTCGGGTTCCATGAGGATATGGGTGCGTGGTTGGAGGACCTCGTGGAGCTTACGACTCCAGACGCCGGCGCCCGGGTTGATGTCGACCAAGTCGCAGCCGACGTGTCTTTCGAGTGTAGGACCTATGTATTTCAGGATATCGTCTGGTAGCAGGCCCGATTAGCATCTTTGTCTGTAATGCGACTGGCGACGGGCATCATGAACGCACCGCATAGCTTCTCGTCCACGACATTGACACGCGACTTGTCGCCCTTGACCTTTTTCTTCGACTTGGGCTTATTTGCAGCAGCACTGCCATATTCCGGCTTCTTGGATCGTGGGGTCATCGCCCAAGCCCCCGTTTCGGCCAACCTTGACGCTGTCGGGGTTGTCTCCTTCAGAAGGGATTGGGCGAAAGCGGGCTTCGTGGCTTTGGTTGACGCCGCGCGTCTACCGGGTATCTGCGCTAGACATTGTGAGGGAGAGTACCGTACCCACGTTCGACGTAAGTAAAGCAGCATTTGGGTATAATATCGGAAAATCGATGTGCGAGGCGTGCATCCGATGGCTTCATTGCTTTGAGAAACCCAAGCGTGTCTCAATTCAGACGGCAAATATTCTGCCGATGATTACCGCCAGTTTCGGGCCCGCCATGCCCGCCTTCTTATCGATAAGCATTGAGTTCCGTGGTGGGGCCGAGAATCCAAGTTCTTGGATACCGTTCGGACGAAACCTTGAAGATCTGAACACATCCTTGTTGCGCGCGGGCAGGGTAGGGTAAACCATTTCGTAAATTCCGGACCACTTGGGATCACTGATGAATACCTTACTGTGTAGATGCGCCCGCCTAGCCTTGCGCTGTGCTCACAACATTGGCGAAACTTCTCGTCCAAGGTAGGCTAGTCAGATCTACAAGTAGTATGCACAGTTTCGCCGCCAGATTTGCCCTTCCGACAACCGCTTTCTATGATTGTAAGATACCATGCACACGCTACTCTCCTCCTAGACTATCGTTTTGGACCTCGACCCATATCCATATCAGACCATTCTCACTTTTAATACAAACGCCAGAAAAGGATGCACTTAAAGCACAAAAGGATAAATGAGTTATGGTTATATCGTGTTTAAAAGAAGCTAGACTTAATCTACTAGCGAACAGAAATGAAGACTTGAGCGTGGGCTGTATACAATACCATGCCATTCCTAAGACATTGCATCGACCTAATCATGATTGACAAGTTGACAACCAGCGAGGCCCGCTCTATGATAATTCGTCCGCAATCTAGCATATAGTCAAGTCTGCCATGATGGAGCAGGAACAATGAGACGGTTCCCCAGCAACTGGACTTCCTGTTCGTCGGTATTTCTTTACTTTCTAAGGTCCCTTGTGCGTGGTGTGCTTACCTTCAGTCGTGGTTTGCAAGGGTCAATGAGCAGAGTGATTGGTCAATTCTCGAGAACTTCCTTTTCCGAATACTGTAAAAACTTCCAAAGAGACAGCGAATGGCATGTGAGAGCTCAAGGGACAGGAAAGACTAGCGTAAGACTACTATGCAGCTAGCATGATGCAAGGCATCAGATTCTAGACCAACGTGCCGGGACGGAACTTCCGAGGACTATTCTCATGGGGTGCAAGTTCGAGATCTTATCTAGCGTAAGGAAGCTGTCTGTCCACATAATCCGATGTAACTCATGTGTGTCACCGCGCCTTGAACCACAGGGGTGAACTCGAATCGCCTGAGTGCATTGTCAAAGACGTGCGAAGGATTCGATGGTGCGACATCCAACCCTCCAAGAGACATCTACCACGCTGAGTGAATAGGCAACAGTGACAGATGATCCGACAAGACTTATACTGTTTCGTGGTATTCCCGAATAACAGCACTAATCAGTAATCTGACAGCTCAGGAACTAATGACAACCTCTCGGCTAGACTGCATGATGAAAAACTTTTTGTCGACTCAGTCAACAACTCAACCTGCCCAAGCACATTTCTGATTTATGACTAGCAAGCCCAGTATAGTCTCGCTTTCATGCAAACGCTGTCATTATCGTATAGTTTCCTCGAGACCTTGTTCCACTTCGAAATCCGAGACGACATGGCTTCAAACACTCGTTGTCAAGCTTGTGATGCAGGCAGCTTCCCTAGCATCGACTAGTCTCCGTCGGGAGGCTTGGTCACTCAGATAGTTGTGGTGACCAATGATAATTCGCATTGTGCGGGGCAACCGAGGATTACTATCCCACAGCTTTGGATCGTATTTCTTTTTTTGGTGTGAATTGCATCCTTGCGTTGATTCACCCAGGCCTGGCCCCCCTACACGAACGTGATCCAAGAGGTCCTTCGGTTGCCACAGAACACGTTGTCGGATTGCATTTTTTATATGGTTTATTTTTGAGCTTTGGTCCCGACGTGTGATATAGTGGAAGCGATGTTCTTTCTTTTTCTTTTTCCCGAAAAGACTTGACATCTTCATCGGGAGCGGAACAGCTTTTTAACTTTTAATCAGAGATGAGCCCCAGCCATGGAAATCATTGGCGTGAGAAGTTTCCACTCTGCCATTTTTATTTCCTCCAGCATCATCATACTTTTTCCGTACAATGAGCTCGACAATTATAGCAAGTCTTTCCAGGAGGAACATCTCTGCTACAGCTCCATTCGTGATTGACGTTTCCAAAGACCCGGCGCCTAGGGTCATCGCTTCGATATGGGCCATGATTTCGATATCGTCTGTTTTTCTGTTTTGTCGTGTTTATTGCAAAAAGATCAGATCCCGTGGCTTGTGGATCGATGACTACTTTTTGGTGGCGTCTTGGGTAAGAGGCCTGTTGAACCATTGGAAGAGCCTTCATTGCTGACGATCGATCTCTTGAGACATTCCTGCTAGTCTCGACGTCTCTCACCACAGAGCTCATGAGACTCGGGTTTGGAAAGTCGCTAGATTTCTCAGCGCATATTTTTACTCTGTCGTCTGTCAACGTCGTCATGAACAAGGTCGCCTTGGCCCTCAGCAAAACGTCTTTTGCGGTCACAATGTTACGCATTGCGTCTGGGAAATTGAAATTTTTTATTTGGTTCCTGATCTTATCCATGAACGCAGTCTTGGCAACTAGTGCTGTCGTCGCTTGGAAGGCGGCCTGCGACAGACCGTCGGACTCTTATGAAGCTGTCCTACCAGGATCCTGCTGGCGAGTTGAGGATTCGGTCGTTATGCACATGGTATCAAATGGTAAGCAACATATGAACTCAACCGAATGTTTCCAGACAGACAGCCAGTTGACATGTTATTTCAGCATACTCGGCACTAGTCGATTTCATATTGTCTCTGCTCCCATGGCCGATGATATGGAGACTAGCCTTGAAGCGCCATGAGAAGATTGGTGTAGCCGTAGCTATGAGCCTCGGCGTCATTGCAGGTTTGGTCGGGGTGATTAAGGTTGTCAAAATAGTGACCATCGCCGAAGGCGCAGATATACCATGTGAGCATAAAGATTTCACCCTTGTATTCGGATCTCTCTGATCATTTCATAGATCGCCTGTCTCTGCTCTTCATTTGGGGACAAGCTGAGATCAACGTTACAATCGTTGCGTCATCTATCCCGGTTCTTCGAGTACTGTTCTCTGAAATGTACGCAACGACGAGGACGGATGGAAGAAATGGATACTTGAAGTCGGATGGACAGAGTGCCTTTCCAACGGAAATTGGCATGAGCACTCTAGAGGAGGGAAGGAAGATAGAACAAGAGACGAACCGGAATGTTTTGCTTGCCATGGGGCCATCGCCGACTACCGACTCCGCCATGAGAGCTCGCGAGACTGAAATTGGATACAACGCAATGGACGAGATTACGCAGGGAACACAGAGGCATACATTGAGGAGCTCTGAAAGCTACGAGGGAATTGAGCTGGCGAGAGCCCTGAGGTGACAAGGAAAAGTTTGGTGGTCGAGATATCCAAGAGCCATTGAGCAATAGACTCGAACAGCACATGTAATTATATCCATTTCGCCTTCCTTTGTCGAAACTTAACCTAATCCGTGATCTGGGCCCAGTATCTAAGCGCAAAAGTCTTGAATCACGGTCTCTATTACCGATGCCAACTCCCGAATGCTCGGTACGCTCACCCATTCCTCCTTGCCGTGGATCCCAAAACTCCTGGGGCCATACACAACCGATGGGATACCGATCTCGTTCAACAACGCAGCGTCGCACCAGAAAGAACACGCAACAGGCTTTTGCTCTTCATCCAGACACTTCGAGGCAGCAGAGATGAAGGTCTTGATAAACTCACCGTCCGGGCTCTGCCCAAGCGGAGGCTGCGAAAAGGTCATTCGTGGAGCAGCATACTTGAAATCCGGGTTGGACTTGGCGATACTGGTTAAGATGCTCCCGACGTCTTCAAGAATACTCTGCGTAGTTTGTGCCGGAATGGTTCGAAACTCAATGGTCAAAGTGCAGCGCTCCGGATAGCTGGAAGGTTCCACGCCGCCCTGAATGAGGCCTGCATGCAAAGATGCCTTTCCCAGCAGAGGATCGGAAGGTAGTGCCTTTGAGTACTCCAGAAGTGCCGTCTGCACAGCACCAGCGAGCAAGATGGCATCCACGCCATCCTCGGGCCTAGATCCATGGGCCGCAACGCCGAGGATATCAATTTCAATCCAGATAAATCCTTTATGAGAGATCGCCATCTCCTGGTTGGTTGGTTCTGGTATGATGGCGGCATCGGCTCTCCATCCAGCCCTGATGACCTCTTCTGTGCCTATGGAGAAGTTCTCCTCGTCGGCGACAGCGGCGAGGATGACATCGCCCCGGAGAGAAGGGCGTGATGTAGAGCTGCATCGAGCCATTGCCGCCATGGCAGCTGCCAACCCGGCCTTCATGTCCGCGCTTCCACGACCATAGATCCGTCCTCCTTCGTCCTCCTTGAGTTCTCCGCTCAAAGGGTCCAGGTCTGGCGAGTAACTTGAAAGACTGACGGTGTCAACATGACCGTTGAGCATGATGGACTTTCCCTCTCCTGTCCCGCGGAGCACACCGACTACGGAAGGTCGGCCTTGCGTCTCTTCCAACCAGTGCGCTTCGAAGTTGCGATGTTGCAGCCATGCGGAAATGTAGTGGGCAATCTCGCCTTCCCCGACACCTGAAGCCTTGGACAGGTCGGGGTTGGAAGAATCGATGGACGTGAGGATCTGTGTCAGCGTAACGGGGTCATCGGTGGACACATCCAAGGGGATCTTGTAGTTCCGTGGGCCCTCTGTGTTTAGTAACACCACGACGGCGTCTTTGGAAAGACAGGCTGGCCGCGGGTTTACTTGGGCAAGCCGGCGGAGCGCTGCGACGGTGGCACCACCACACGGCCCGCTCTTGACTCCCTTCGTCTGGAGATACTTCACGGCTTTATGGGCTTCGAAATCCGAGACTGTAGCGCTGGCATCAATGCCTACACGAAGATCATCAAACGCAGTCAGAGAGACAGTACCGCAGTTGAGCCCTTCCATGATGGTTCTCGAGGTATGAACCGTCACTGGTTTGCCCCCTTTCAGACTCGTCCAAAGACACGGAGCGGTATCGGGCTCGACTGAAAGGACTGCGCAACCTCGTCCATCAGACTTGCAGTGAGAGACGACGGCATGCGCCAGAGATCCAACGCCGACTGGGGTCACCATCAAACTCGGCTTCAGCCCGTGGTCGGCCACCTGTTGCTCGGCCTCGCGAACGAGGGTGGAGTAGCCCTCGACGATCCAGGCAGGAATCTGCTCGTACCCCGCGAACGCATTATCTTGAATCAGAAGCCCGCCCTTTACCGACTTTGACGCTTGCCACGCTTCCATGACAGCGTCGTCATAGTGGGAGTTGCTCACGATGACTTTGGCGCCCTCGGAGGCAATGTTGGTGACTGCCTCACTGTCGACGCTGCTGGGAACGTAGATGTGCGCAGGGATGCCTAGAATCTTGGCCATGGCCGCAACGGCTCTACCGTGATTGCCCTCCGTAGCTGCGTAGAGGGAGAGTTGACTCGTTTGGGCAGCCTTTGCAACGTCGTTGAGGGGCGTGTCGGCGGGCAAGTGTAGATCAGTCGTGACGGCGCGGAACGTTCCCCATGATGCGCCCAGGATCTTGAAGGATGGCAGTCCTAGTCTGTTGCTCTCGTCTTTTATGTAGACGGCTTTCACGCCTAGTTCCTGGGCGATATCCTCGAGAGAAACGAGAGGGGTTCTGGCGAAGCCGGGCAGCTGCTGGTGAAATGCCTGTGCGAGGGATGCATCGGAGGTAGGGTTGATGGGTCCCGCCTCGTGGTTGATGTAAACGCTTCGGCGTGTGGTCGTCATGGCTGAGTACTATGGTCCTGTCTTGATGCTACAGCTTGAAGTACTCTGAGTTGTGAAAAGGACGTGAGAGAGTTGGAGAGGACTTGACGTGCCCTATGCTACATTTTGTATTTGAACGCTTGATATCTGAATATGCAACCAGCGCGGGCTGATCGCCGTCGCTCGCCATCGAAACTTGAACCCGTGGTGTTGGAAGCATCGTCGAAGGGCGGAAGTGGATTTCCGGGGGAAACTTCAAAGAGAGGCCGGCGGGTGAATTGTCAAGAGGAGGGGCCGGGGAGTGGGGACGTCTGTCGGCGAAGGGCGCAAAAGGCGCGGGCGACAGAAAATAAATGTTTACCGATCAACTGGCAATTGCTGCTTAAAAATCAACTCTCGTTTCGACCAGGTCTGAGAATCAACCAGTGACTCATTCATTGCTCACCAGCTTTGCTACTTTAACAGCCTGAGGAACCGTGGGCCCGTTCTACCTGTCATCCAAGCCTTGTTGTTCTACATCTTAATTGGATTCACCATCTTAGCGATCCGCCCTTGGACGACACATCGATGGAGCTCCCTTACACCACCGTCGACGTCTTCACAGACAAGCCCTTTGAGGGCAACCCCCTAGCCATTGTCACGATCCCGGCCTCGACGTCCCTGACGCAGGCGCAGAAGCAAACCATTGCCAGAGAGTTCAACTACTCCGAGACGACCTTTGTGCACGAAGTCGACGACCCCGCATCCACGGAGCGACGCTTCGACATCTTCACGCCGACCGCGGAGCTTCCCTTTGCGGGCCACCCCACCGTCGGCACGGCTATCTTTCTCAAGTCCCGCGGCGTCAAGAAGCTGATTGCAAAGGCCGGGCCCATCGAGATCCAAGAGACGGGGCCCGAGTCCGTACGGGCCGCCATCCCGCACAACACCCGTCTACACCAGAAGCGGCTGAAGGACCTCGGGCCCGGCCCGTACAGCGGTTCGGTAGCAGAACTTGCCAAAGCGGAGGTCGAAGCGCCCGTCTTCAGCATCGTGAACGGCATGACGTTTGCGCTTGTGGAACTGCCCTCGCTGGCATCGTTGGCGTCTGCCAAGATTGGGCCCATGGAGTTTCGCCAGCAGGAGCTTCTGGACGAGGGTTGGCGTGAGACGTTTATTTCGCGGTACTACTTTGTGCGGCTGGGTGCCGAGACGATTGATGGACGTGTTGTGCACAAGATCAGGACCCGTTTGATCGAGCCTGATCTGGAGGATCCTGCTACAGGTAGCGCTGCCTGCGCTCTTTCGAGCTATCTGAGTTTGCACGAGCTGTCTGAAGATTCCCTCAGCTTTGAGATCACACAGGGAGTGGAGATGGGTCGGAGGAGCAATATTTATATTGACGCGAAGCTTGAACGGGGCGCGGATGGTGCGCGAAAGCTGGAGACGCTGCATCTTGGAGGAACGGCCACAAAGGTCATGAGCGGCACTATATTTTTGAAGTCGTAAACAGTGGAGAATACTTACAACATGTGTCCATCAGCGTCATTGAACATGTAGATGAATGTGTACAAGAAACGAAAACCGATATAGCTGTCTCACGCAGATACCCCGGCCTTGCTTTTTTCTCAAAGGTTGATGTTCAAGCCAAGAGTGTTGTTGAAGGTGACAGTGCCCCAGTACGGCTCCTGGCCAGCGTTTCCTACGTTAACGTAGGTGCTCTCGGAAAAGACACCCTGCTTGGAGAGCGCGAGGAGCCAGTCCTTGATGTCTCCCTCAAAGGAGCCCTTCTCCAGGTCGCCGTACTGGGTGGGAGCAAGCAGCGAAGACACGGTGATGCCGGTGTCGGTGTTCTTGCCCTGGTACAGCTTCCACCCGTCCTTGCCAAAGAGCCCGTCAATCGTGGCCGTCGGGCCCTCGGCCCAGCCAATGGGTACCTGTCCGCCCTCCCAGCGGAGCCAGAGCATGAGCTCCTGGGCGTTGCTGGAGGTGCTGTCGCCCTTGGTGTCGGATGTCATGAAGTCGTAGACGACGTTGCCTTTGGATAGTTGAGTCAGCAACATGCAAGCACCGAGTTTAGCGTGATGCAGAGGTAGGAAAGAAAAGAAAGCCCTCCTTTACCTTTGTAAGCCGAAGAGTTGGAGACGGTCCAGCTGTAGGTGCTGGGGATGCTCTGGATGGCACTGAGCTTGGTCTCGAGGTTCTGGGTCAGGCCGATGAAGGAGTATCCCTTGACGACGTCCTTTTGGTACGTGGGATCAATGTCCCAGATGCTGCTCCATTGGATCCGCTGCGCATCGCCAGAACCGGATGTGCCGTAGTAGCCGGTGCAGGCCGATCCCTTGATGGCCTGGTAGGCGTAATTCATCGAGTAGACGATCCAAGGGGTGCCCATGAGGACTTCATAGTCGTTGGGGGCACCGCAAAAGGTCTCTTCGGCGACGACGGCGGCGGAGGCGAAGACGGCCGGGGCCAGGTAACGAGAGAAATGCATCGTTGCTAGTTAGATTTGCTGGGATAGGGAGAGACGCTGTAAAGACTGTGGAAAGCAACCCGCCAGTGATGCGCAAAAGAATGATAGTGAACGTTGGAATGAAGATGGAAATAAGATCATCACTTTTGAGGCATACTGGCTGCTATTATCTACCAAGTACATGCATACATACTTCGTACACTGTGAACGATTAAACGGATCTTGCCTCCCTTTCCCCCCTGTCGATAAGTTTTGATGGATTTTTCGTGGAGAAGCAGGGGCATCTAATTAAGCAGAGAAAGCAGACCACAAGGCGGTCGTAAACACCGGACCATATTGCACTTGGTCAATCTGAAACTGCGCGCCGATTCCAACATCCCGGCCCGTACGGGAAATAATCACACGAACTGGCCCCCCCCCTCCCCCCATCAAAAAGACGGAACGGCAGTTTACATGAACCATGCATGCCAACATGATAAACGCAGCTTCATGTTGAGAGCAACACGGGGTACGGAGTCCTCGCTTCTGTACATGAGTGGACCCCATTCAGCTACTTTGAAAGCTCGCCATCCCGAACACTCTCAATTTCAGCCCGCGAACCCGAAGACATCGGACGGTGCCACGGTGGACCTTGGGCGGTGGTTCATTTGTTCTCAGCTTGATTGTGGAGCGGCGTCAGCTGCGGGTTCTAGACTTTTGGCATGGAAATAACCCCGGGAAACAAACCAATTCATCGGTCTCCTTGCGTGGGGGGGGGAGATGAATATCGCTGGAAGGACCCCGGTTGTGCTCATTTCGATGATTGTTCAGCGAACGCCTCGGGTGAGTAGGTTTCCTCGCATTCGACCCGCGGCTGTATGTCAGAGCACCTGGGAAACATTGCTCATACTATGTATACGGTATGGTTCAGCTTGATACCGACGCAATTTGTACAACCCAAGCCCTCGCGAGTGCTGCTTGGCTACGTTTACGGGATATTCTTGAGGAAGCACTGAATGCCGTGAAGAGAAATCACTCACCGAGACACTGGCCGTGCTGTGCTGTGCTGTGCGCAGGTGAAAGCAAACCAGATGCATCAGGATGGTCACGCCTGGACAGTAGCTGGGGCAGACTCCGGCGCAAGTGGACATTGGCGAGGAGCGACCGCCGGGCGGTGAACGCGGCAGAAAACCATGTGTCGTGTCAATCTGCATCCTCGCGCTTATCGGAGGATCAAAAGGAGGGGTGTTGTGTTGGATTTCAACGGGGTTCATACAAGTCGTCTCGGGTTCTAGGTCTGATATGCATGACTAGTGGGAAAAGTGAAGCTATTCGCAACCTGTTTGTGCATGTGCTGCATTTGCCTGACCTGCTGTCTTGTCCCCCCCCCCCCCCCCCCCCGCCCCGTTGCTACCCTCCCCTCACTTTCCCACTTTGTCGGTGACAACCTCATGGGTCACTACTAAACTAGTAAGCTAGAAGGAAGAAAATCTTCTGGAAAATGGATACAGGTGAGTACAGACCTAGGCAAGTCCAGTTGGTCGAGAGCTACGGCCTTACAAATCAGTACTCCATAGACACTGTAAAACAACGCGGCACCATCCAATGCATCCATGGTCCGATCGTTGTGTTCTCATGACAATCCGGATGCCACCTTGGTGGATTAGCCATTGAGGGACAGATCAAAAAGCCGCGGTGATTCGGCGACTCCCACTGTACGGAGTATGCTACTGCCAACTGATCAAACGGCACCCGAGATGATGGTTGTAATGTGGCAATTGGCGTGAATGCCGAGCGGCTCCGGGGCAGAAAGCGGAATGGCGGCGGAAAGTCAATGGACACGGGCAGGGGGGTAATAGCTGGGGTGCCGACGGTTCAACACATTCGAGTCAGTGGAATCAGTGCAAAAATAAAAGCAGGTCATGTCACATTGCCGGACCCCGATATGACGGTATAAGTGGACATTGCGTCATGTCGACACTCTTCGAAGCTTCGGAGCTGCGAAAAACTCCACGACTGCTTTGAAATCGTTTTTGGGAATCGATACTTACTTATATATAAACCAAGTCTACGAAGCAAGATCCAGCATCCTCTTTGGTGAAAGAATCTACAGGTTCCTTGGACTATTACCGCCCCTTAGACCGATCATCACACATAACCCACGCATCATGGCACCAACATCAACCAACGCCTGGTCCATCACCGGCATCGGCAAGGACAGCAGTAACTGGGACACCCTCGAGCTCAAGAAGGATGTGCCCCTACCGCAGCTGGGCGACTACGACGTCCTCGTGCAAATCGAGGCCGTCTCTCTAAACTTTCGCGACTTGGCTATCCCCAAGGTAAGTTCCCTCCCTGTGCCGACCGTCTTCCCCCCCCCCCCCCCCGGCTCCTCCTGTCGTTCGAAACGCCCGCCCCCGCTAACGCCGCTCCTTTACAGGGCCTCTACCCTTTCCCCGTCAGCTTCCCCCGCGTCCCGGCCTCTGACGGCGCCGGCCGCGTCGTTTCCGTCGGCCCAAAGGTAACGCAGGTCAAAGAAGGCGACAACATTGCGACCCTCTTCAACCAGCACCACCAATCCAACCCCATCACCCCGCTCGCCGTCAAATCCGGCCTCGGCGGCGCCCTCGACGGCACCCTCCGCCAATACGCCGTCTTCCCGGAGCACGGCGTCGTAAAGTCCCCCAAGACTCTCTCGTCCGTCGAGGCCGCCACGCTCCCCTGCGCGCCGCTGACGGCGTGGAACGCGCTGTACGGCCTGCAGTCCAAGGCGCTCAAGCCGGGCGACTACGTCCTCACTCAGGGCACGGGCGGCGTGAGTCTCTCGGCGATCCAGTTCGCCATTGCCGCGGGCGCGACGGTCATCGCGACGACATCGTCCGCCGCAAAGGGCGAGCAGCTCAAGAAGCTCGGCGCGCACCACGTCATCAATTACAAGGAGACGCCCAACTGGGGTGAGGTGGCCAAGTCGCTGACGCCGGAGAGCGTGGGTGTCGACCACATTATCGAGGTCGGCGGACCCGGTACGGTCGCGCAGTCGCTCAAGGCGGTCAAGTTGGAGGGTGTGATTTCGATTATCGGGTTTTTGTCGCACGGGGATAAGGCCGAGGGGGAGCAGCCGACGCTGCTGGATGCGCTGGCCAACATTTGCACGATTCGCGGCTTGTTTGTCGGGTCGAAGCAGCAGTTTGAGGAGATGAACCAGGCGATTGACGCGAACAAGATCAAGCCTGTGGTCGATCAGAGGATTTTCGGCTTCGAAGAGGTCAAGGAGGCGTATCAGTACCAGTGGGACCAGAAACACTTTGGCAAGGTTGTCATCAAGATTTGAGGTTGGAGGGTATAGTCTCGCGACGCGTGCCTCGGAGCAGAGTGCGCAAAGTAGCATAGTATAATGCAGTCATGACCACCACGTTTGTTTGATGCCTGTGAGATGAATGTTGAGAATGTTCTTGTCAAGTTGCCTCTTACTGATACCGTGGTACGATGGTCAACCCAAGTAATTGATGATGCTCAAAATAACAAAGAACACCTCCTGTCGACACACCAAGTACACTTCTCCAGTGCGACGAATAATCGCTGATTGACTGGCCCTGAAGCAAAGCAACCCTCCCAAATCAAACCCCAAAACTCCATTTTCATCATGTCGATAATTCCATTCCTTGCTTCTAGCAATCATTCCCGCTCGGAAACGTCCTCGATCCGACGATCAATCTTTTCTGCCCCATCACTCTTGACAGCGCGTCCCTCTGGTAGGGCCCTTCCAGCAGAATCGTACTCGCGACGCTCGAGGTATACGGGCTCACCCGTCTTGTAGGAGGCCGTCCGGACGGTGGTGCCCGAGGGACTCCGTTCCGTCTTGCGGGCCCAGCGCTTCTCCTCCGTCTTGCCGTTGTGGCTGATTGAGGAGGAGAAGGAGAAGGAGGATGTGAATGAGAAGGGCATCGTGTGGTCGGTTTTGGTTTTGGTTTTGGTTTTTGATGTTTCGAAGTCGATTCTTTGACTCGGTTCGAGGTTTGTGGTATCTAGTTGTGGATTTCTCTCTTCTTCTCTGAGTTGAATTGTGGTGATTGTGAGGAATGAAACCGAACAACGGCTATTCAGGTTTGGGAGGAGGTGTTCCCTGATGGCAAAGTCTGGAAACAAGTTCAAACGTCAAAGTGCCTGCCGTGAGTGGCCTGACATCGGGCAACCACCACCACCTCGGACCTCCTTCCTCCTCTTCACCGGGCACTTACATCATTGCTCCGCACAAACCACACCGACGTCATCGTAATGCATCCCACCTTGCTTAGTCACTATGCACAAATTGAGTGCGTAATTACCTAAGCAGCATGCATCTCAGTATCACAGCACACATCCAACAGCACAACCCTGTTGATGATTCAACCAAGGAGAGAGTGCACAGGGTTCACAGCAATTGTTGAGGTTTTCTTCTCTGTATGGGTTTATGAAGTTGCATATACCACGAGAGATAACTCGTTTCAAGAATAGCAAAAGGCACAGCGCGGTCCGAGAAGAAGACGGGGCACTGAGCATAGAACCCATCATGTACCTTACACTACAAGGCACACATCATCTTCACTCGCGTAGACTTGATTTCCAGAGATCACATTCAATATGACACACCGTGGCATACCATAAGGTGTATAAACCTAGCTCCTCACCCTAAACCTCGTCAAAACAGCAGCATGATCTGAGGTCCACTCATTGCCCCCATGCCCCGGCTCCGGCGCCGGCTGCCCCACCACAACCTCCTCCGACCCGATAACCTCCAACTTCCTGCCCCTAAAATACACAAAATCAATCCTATCCATCGGCTCCGGCCGTCCCTCATTCTCCAAAAACACCGGCGACCAAGTAATCCCCGGCCTCGCCCCCGGCTCCGGCCACACAACCCGATACGAGTCAACCAACCCGGCCTCCGTCGGCGTAACAGACGTAGGCCACGGCACCGCCCCTTGTCCGCAATGCATCCCGCTCGTGGCATCAACCCAATCCAGATGCGAAGGCGCGTTGAAATCACCCACCAACACCACCGGCACCGCTTCCGCCTCCGCCAACGGCCCAGCCATGGCCTGGACCACAGACTCAATCTGCGGCGTCCTCTTTGACTCTCCCTCCCGCGCGAGCACTTCCTCCACCGTCATATTCTCAAAGCAGAAATCATACGGTCCGTACGGATCATACCCCAAATGCACATTCCACAACACAACCTCCTCCTTTTTCTTCTTCTGCTTCTTCTCCTCCTCTTCTTCACCTTCCAACACAACCCTCACAGACGCAGCATACGTCCCGCCCTCGTGCGCAGCACCACCGACAAGAGGGTACTTACTCACGAACCCTACATCGCCGCCCTGCCACGCAAACCACCCCAACGCATCCCCCAATCGCGCGGCGTGGCCCCCCGTGCTCTCCTGCACGCCGACGACGTCTGCGCCGCTCGAGGCCAGAAACCGCACCTGTTTGGCGTGGTAATCAGATACCTGCGTCCCGCCGTGCCACAAATTGAACGACATGACAGACAACTGATCCACCAGCGGTGCGCCGACGTCCCGCACGGGAATAGTAACATCCAACCGCGCAGCCTCCCCATCCGCAGCCTCCACGACAACCACCTCGATCGTAACTCTCGCGGGACCCGCGCCGTCAGGCGTGCCGGATACGACCCCATCCTCCGACACAACAACCCATCCGCTCCCATCGACTTTACGAAACCTCACAGCTCCATCCCCGCCCCGGCTCCTCAACCCCCCAATCCTTGCCTCATACCCCTCCCCAACCCGCGCATTCCTCAGCGTGACCTCATCAACGAGGAACCCCACCGGCCCAGAAGCATACGGCACCCTCACGTCCACCGGCGACGCAAGCCACGCATACCCGTCTTTGGCGAGAAAAAAAGCGCGGTAGTCGCCAGGGACTAATTCCAACGCCTCGCTCTCAATCTTGAGCGTTCCGTTGGACGCGGGCGCGTATCCCCAGGCCAGCGAGGGCTCTACATACGTCTGGTTTTCCGGTCCGCCGCCGGAGGCACGGTAGATGCCGATCCAGTTCTTTGCGTTGGTGTCTGGTGTGGAATAGGAGAATGTGAAGGGGGCATCGTCAGGAAGGAAGGCTAGGTTTCCGGATTGGCGGGTTGTTGGGATGGCGAGCGCTAGTGTTGGAGATTGCGCTAGGAGGAGCGCTGAGAGGAGGTGTGAAAACCCGACTGAGAAGCGCATCTTGGCAGATTCCCTGATGGATTATTCCAAGAAGAGCGATTCCATGCCGTCAACCAGTGTGGAATCTGGGAGACGCCTTCCCTTTATTCGGTACCTTGAATCTACCTTGAAGCCAATCCTTCAAGTCACTGATGCAAAAGTTGTCAGCTTCAGCGGGGCCACCAATCCTTTGGTGGTACCGCACCACGAGAAATTCTTCGTTTATACACGGAAGGATCTCGAACTCGGGGATCCAGTGTCCTTGGCATGGTGCTGTGGCCATGTGCAGGGCCGATCTGCGCAAGGAATGGGAATAGTCTCGTCCGGGTAGTCTCTGGTTTGGTAATAGCAACATGGGGCTTAAGTCGGTGCCTGGTGACTTGCAGCAGCCGACTGAGACACACTTCACCAAGATGCAACGACGAGTTTGTAAATGATTTGATTCGTTACCACATCACCAAGGTATGATCATCTACAATATGCGCACTAGTCTCGCTCACCCGCTCCAAAGTGCCCACTCATTTGTCTCCATAAGCTGACAATCTGGTCATCATCTCTCGCTTACTTCTTCTCAAACGCCGCCCTCTCCTTCTCCAGGTCAATGTCATCGTCGCCAATCTCCGTGTGGTGATCATCATCGCTGGAGCCGAGGTACTCCCCAAACACACGCTGCTCAATGTCCATGTCTTTCCACGCGACACCGAGCTTCTTGCTGTTGCGGATCCTAAAGAAGACGCGCTTGCCCCATTTCCAGGATTCGACACCAGCGAAGAAAAGTCCTGCAGCAATGAACACAATGCCCCATTCCCACGTGATGCCCTTGTGCTTGAACACGACTGTGTTAATGACGGGGATATACAGCAGGGGGAACAGGGTAACAAAGCCGATGATAATGGCCCAGAAAAGAAACCTGTTCCGCCAAACGTCAATCATCCACTGAGTAAAGTACTTCTTGGATCCCGGTTGCATGCGGAAGAATGACCGGCGCATATCGACCATCTCCCAGGCCAAGAACAAAGCAAACCATGTGAGGCAGGCAAAAGTTGTAGCACGGGCGCGGAAGACTGTGTCGCAAGAGTCATTGTACTTTTCGTTGCAGCTCTCTCCAAGATCACCAGCTCCGAAACCGTAGACAACCAGTGAGAAGCTTGAGAGGCAAAGGGCGGTGATCCAGAGGCCGTAGAAAATCATGTCGACGAGGAACTCCATGGTGAAAATTCCAGTCTTGAGAGATTGAGGTGGGCGACGCATGATGTCTGGGACGGCGCGCTCGAAGCCAAGTCCCATGTCGGGCATACCAGAGGTGGCCATGATGATCCAGACGATTTCAACCGGGGCAAGCGGGAAGACTGACAGCCCGCGTGCATCCTTGAAAGTGAGACCAACCAGCAATGTTCCAGCTTGGGCAATATTCTCAGCAAGGACGTGCAACACGAACTTCTGAATGTTGTCAAAGATACGGCGGCCCTCTTCGATAGCAGCGACGATGGAAGCAAAGTTGTCATCAGTAAGGACGATATCAGATGCATCCTTGGCCACGTCTGAACCCGACTGGCCCATGGCAATACCAACATCGGCACGGCGAAGAGACGGGGAGTCGTTGACGCCGTCACCAGTCTATCCGAGTCAGAATACCATTCAACAGATGGGGCAAAGGGATAGCGAGCTTACCATAGCACAGAACTTCTTGCGACGGTGAAGAGCCTCAATCATTCGGACCTTGGTGCTGGGCGCGCATCTCGCAATGACGAGTGGCAGGACGGGAAGCTTGTCAACCTCGTCATCGCTCAACGCATCGAACGAGGAAGCCGTCATAACCATGGCGTCTGCGACGTTCCTTGCGACGCGCTCCATACGAGTAGGCAAGATTCCAACCTCGATAGCAATGGCCTTTGCAGTCTCGGGGTGGTCGCCAGTGAGCATGTGGACCGAAATACCAGCCTCGTGGCACTGTCGAACAGCGGGGGCGGATTCCGGGCGAGGAGGATCGTACAGTCCCACGAGACCGCGGAAGACCAGGTCACATTCGACTGAAGCACGCTCAACTTCATCGCCCTTGCTGGGTGTACCCTCGTAAGGCTTGCTAGCAAGTGCGAGGACGCGTAGCCCGAGTCCCGCCAAAGCCTCCATGTTGCGGAGGATCTCCTCACGGAACTCCGGGGTGATGTCTACTAGTTCGCCATCATCTCTGGGGGCGTACTTTGTGCAGATCTGAATCACTCTTTCAACGGCACCCTTGGTGTAGGCAAAGTACTCGTTTGTGGCGTTGTTCTTCATGATGACAGACATTCGCTTGACATCGGAGTCGAATGGAAGCTCGGCGATTTCGCTCCACTCGGGCGTGTCACTGCCACTGACAAACTTGAGGCGATTCATGTCGAACCGGGAAGCGAAAACCTGAATGGCGATTTCGGTGGGATCTCCACGAGCATGCCATTGATCGTCTTTCTTGTTGATGGTGGCGAGATTGGCCAGAGACGCCACATAGAGGAACGCGGAGAGGGTCGACTTGCTGTTCTGCAACAGCTGGTCGGTCTTCATGATGGTGCCACAAGCTTCACCGCCCTTTTTGAAGTTGAGGTGCCTAGGTGACCGCTCATCGTAGCGAACATCACCAGTAGTGGGGTCCATTGGTGACGACGTGTTTTCAACGGTGTACGTTCCCATTCCAGGCAACCAAGCACCACGAGCCAACATCTTGCCCTGCGTCAGGGTACCCGTCTTGTCGGAGCAAATGTCCGTGACTGCACCAAGGGCCTCGAGGGACTTGAGATTGCGTACAATGACATTTCGCTTCACCATACGCTTAGTTCCAGCCGCCATAGTGATAGTGAGCACGACAACGAGACTGGCCGGAATCATGGACAGACCGGTTGCAACTGCGTAGATGATGACCTCCTGGCTAGCCTCGAACTTGTTGGCGCCGAGAACAATGATGGCACAGACGATTGCGATGCCAAATAACAGCATGGCGAGCTTGGAGAGCTTTTGTTGCAAGGGAGTGCCAACATTGACACCAAGGAAACGTCCAATGGCATCGGTCAAAGTCAGGGTGTAGGCCTCGAGGTACCGGTGAGGCTTCGCCTTGCCGTTGGGCTTGCGCTTGACCTCGCGGACCTTGGAATCCTTCTTGCGAAGGGCAGACGCGATAGCTCCAATCTCGGTGTAAACACCTGTTGCGAAGACGATGCCCTTGGCGCGGCCCTTGGTAACGTTGGACGAACTGTAAGCGACGTTGAGACGGTCTCCGGGGCCGGTGTTGTCGGGGAAAGTAGCGTCTTCGTTCTTTCGTACGGGGAGGGATTCGCCGGTCAACAGAGCCTCGTCGGTCTCGAAGTTGACCGCCTCGATCAGCCTGTAGCATCATCAGTTACTCTGCTTGGTCTTAACGTTGCTGTTGATGGCATAGGATACCTGACGTCTGCGGGGATTGTGTCTCCCGTCTTGATTTCAACGAGGTCACCAGGGACGATTTCACCCGAAGGAACAACCATGGATTCGCCGTCACGAACAATGTTGGCAGTGGGAGAACTGAGGGAACGGAGGGAGTCCATTGTCTTTTCGGCCGAGTACTCCTGGAAGAAACCCACGATGACGTTGAGCAAGATGACAAAGGTAATGACACCGCCCTCGATGTACGAGCCGATGCCGAAACTAACGGCCATGGCCAGAATCAGGACCTAGACACGGGTCAGCAAAGGTAGGAATCGAGAGGAGATGGGAAGGCAACTCACCATGGTCATGGCATTGGCAATCTGGGCGATGACGATCTTGATGGGCTGAACGCCCTCGGCTTCGCCAAGGTCATTGTGGCCGAATTCGTCGAGACGGGACTTTGCATCTTGGGCTGAGAGACCATGGAGGGTGTTGGCACGGAGCTCCTCGGCCAGCTGCTGGTATGACAAGGCGTGGGCTGGGTGAGAGAGCGGTTTGTTGGATTGGCCCGAGACGTGATTCTCATCGGGCTTTGCGGCCTTTTGGTTCCCCATGCCAGGCAAAGGGGAACAGAGGGTGGGAGCTCAAAATAGGTGATGGGGGTTAGAGTTTGTGCAAGAGAGATTAGGACTCTTGCAAGTCAGAGAGCCAGAACGACGAGGGGGTTGAAAGGATAATTCCGCACTGAGTTGGGTGGGATAGACTGGCAGTGACGTGTAGTCTTGTCGACAAAATCGATCAGTAAGGTACGAAAGATGTCTAGATTGTGTAGCGAGTTCAGCAAGGACTGGTCAAGGTGGCAACACAGAGGCAGGTTGTCAATTGAGGTGTCATTGAATTGCTTTCAGTGTTCGTGGTGGTAGGACAGAGACATCAAGAGGGAGACGCGGCGAGGGGCGGCAACGGTGTGCCTTTTGAAGGCGGCGAGGCAGGCGAAAGGCCGCATCGCCAAGGACAACAGCGATCCATTGATTATGGAAACGGCAAGAACGGTAGTTGTATCGTGGCGGTTGAGGGACAACAAGGAAAGAATGAGGGGGGCAGAGTAGGCGGACAGAACATGGATGTACGGCGAGCTAGGCAGGTACTCGGTACGCCCTAGGTGCCCAGATGGTGACGGTGACAGGAATCGTTTCTGCGAAGATTTTCTAACTGGCGTAGAAGTCTGCGAGTGGCTCCATCCATCAAGCATTAAAACATGCTTGGCCATCTTGGCTGACCTTGGCGGAGGCGGGCCCTCCAGGCTTGTGCTGTGTGTAGCATTATTTGGGGATTTACGGGATTGCTAGGTGTTTGGTTTGGAAAGGACAATCCCACGCATTCAGACATGGGAAAGTGCACGATTGGCACGATTACGTCAGATGCCAAGTCCGCTCGAATTTGTGAGGAAAGCACGGCGGGAACTTGGGGTCATTGAGCGTGTGTGGGGTATTAAATAAGCAGGTGCTGGTGATGTTGCGAGGGCAGGAAGGTGAGAGACACGCCGGAAAGGAGCGGAAGCCGGCGGGCGTAGGGAGAGGCATTTGCACCCTGGGGGAAGGCACGGAAAGCAACGACTGGGGGCCCGGGGGGGGGGGCTTCCCTCTTTCCCCCCGTCGTTATCGGGGCGCAGCCGGCGATGACGCCGATGGCGCCGATGGCGCATCTTGGGAAACCTCCAATGGTTACGCCGCGTTGCGGGTAAGTACACCTCAGCAAGCCACTCCCACCTGGGCAGCATCGGCCTACCGTTACGTACCATGATTGTCTTAACAGTAACTTGCATTATGGTGCCAGGTTTTGCCACCAGCGGATTAAAGCCAAAGGTACTACCTACTAGCATTCTTACTTGCTCCCGCGTTCTAGAAGCCTTCCGTTGCAGCAGCAGTTCGGTTTGGAATCATACGGCCTTCTCCCCGGCGTATCACCAAGTTCGTGTCTGCAGTGGATATTCCAAGGTACATTCACTACCTTATCAGCGTCCCTCAACCTACCTGGTACACAAAATTCCTCCACAATATTTCGCAGTCTGGGTCTCTTGGGAGTCTTGGCTGCTGGGACATGTGCGCCAGCCGCCCATTCTTAGTGGACGTTGCCGCCCAGCCAAGTTCACTTTGTCAACCCATCCAGGCAATCTTCTTCCCCGTCGCACTGCATCACCATGTACCCTCCTCGTCGCGTACCTTTACAATCTACCATGCCTGCGTGCCTTGTAGGCACCTCATGAACTATCGTTACGGCGCACCCCAAATGGCCCTGAACGCAACGTTGGGGACGGCCAAGATTGTCAAGCTAAACCCGAGAGCTTTACAGACAGACCGCCCATCCCTCGTCAGCGAATTGGCCCGAGTCATTCCGACTTGGCAACCCAACCAGTAATCACTCGATCCGACTTTGGTTGGAGACCTGCACCATCCCAGTCAAAGCGAGGAAACGCGGCGGTAAGTGAAGACCTTCACAGCCTCAATATGCACGACATGAGCGCAAGATATCATTCGAGCTTCCAAGCAACAAGCTCGCGTGACCATTGTCTGTGTCCAGCAGGTATTGCCCGACTGAGCCCCGCCACCCGGAGATGTGGGTCTTACTCCCAAAGTCACTGGCACGGCCCCTCCGGCGCCCCGCTCCGGAAATATCGTTGAAACAGAGTTGTTCTCGGCGGAATATCGATGTAGGTTTCCCGAGCGACAAATTAACACATACTAGGCGTAGGTTTGGGCGACCACCTAGCTTGGAACACTTGGAAGACTATAAAGAACTTTAAGAGCTGTTTATTCAGATTCTACGTGTCATATTTCCATGTCAAAAAATACTCAAAATGATGGTGTTGTTTTGCAAAACACCATGAACGACCAACTTGCGGACAACAGCGGCACATAGCCACCACATACGATCCTTTTAGACGAAGCTAGTCTAACATGCGTATCAGCTCCAACTACGGTCTCTGGAATAAGGACTTGGACTTGAGTCAGATCCTCGAACAATTTGGGAGCCCTTTTGAAGGTGTTTGAAGGAAATAGGATGTACGAGAATGTGCATTGGTGTACTGCCGCAAGGCCTCTACAAGAAGCGGTCCAAGAACAAATTCAACTATTCCGCAGTCATTTGATTGTCGTGAGTCCCTTATGCGCATCATTTGCCAACCTTCTGCTCTGCTACCATACAAATGATTCCTCAAGCTGATGTTATTATCCCGCTTTCTATTCTTTCCCTGCCGTCTCTGCGCAACCTCGATGTTCTATGTGCCGCTTCTCTGCTTCCTGCTTTTTCAAATAATCCATCCATTTAGGATTATGTGGCAAATTGTACAACATCGTTCAAAACTACCCAATTAACTTAGTCTAAATTACAAATCGGATACATCAGTGACTAGATGGGACTTAGTGAAAAATGCTTGCCTTGGAAAGGGGTAGATATTGTTCCAGACTTCGCTCGCCGCTGTCAGTTGCTTGGTCCCAGGAAAAAACTTGTTGATTGTTTTCTCCAGGCTTTACCACTTGGTCGTGACACGCCTTGCTCAATTGTATAATACGAGAGCAGCGAGCATTGCTGCGAAACCAGCATATAACATGTCCTCGCGATGTTGTGATGTCACTGACTCTTCCTGCGCGCAAGCAGAACCACCTAAGGCAAGCCAAGGTAGCATTGTCAGCTGTGGGCTGCAAAGTGCGGGCCTGTGTTTTGCGTTCGAATGAGCAGCTACGCAGGGAGAGTTTCGAGTAAGCAAGCGTGTGTCAGTAACAGACAATATTGATTACAGCACGTCAGTCTACGAACATTGGGGTCAGGAACGCCGTTTGCTTCGTTCCATCGGCCACAACCCCACGCGTTGGTTTTCTTCTTCTTGGGGGTAAGACCCTCAAAAGACACCAAGAACAATCACGGGACCAAAGTCTCCGCGGGGGTTGGAGATTAATCCGTGGTGCGCTTGGAGACTTTGTGATGGGGCTCCTTGGCAACGTAGGAACACACGGAAAATAAGAAGTTGACTAAATCCACGTATCTTACCAACTACCGACAGGCACCCATGCTCCGGTCTATAAGAGGACCAATGGGAAATTTTCCAACTAGTTTGCACCTATCAAAACTCCGTCTGCCGGCCCCAGGTTCAAGGTAGCATGCCTAGGTAGGGCAGATAGACAACACGACTAGCCAATATGGCTTCGTTCGCGCTCTTTGTATTTGAGAATACATAAGGCCCAGCTGCGACTGTTCCCCGTCTCTGTTGAAGTTGGAAAACTGTGGGATCGGCCTCTCTTACAGTTGAGATCCATCTTGGCAACTGGTATTTCAACTCACGGGCGATCATACAATTCAACAGACCTAACAACGAACCCAAAATGGCGCCCATATGGAAAGGCCTGCTCGGTGGCCTCCTCACCGTCCTCTCAGTCATCTCGAATGTCGCCGCAGAGTACCCGAACCCGGGCCCAGTCTCCGGAAGCGTCAACGTCCACGACCCCTCCGTTCTCAAGACGTCAAGCGGTACATACCTCATGGCCCACACCGGAACCAACATCGCTCTCAAGACCTCCACCGACCGCACCGTTTGGCGCGACGCCGGCGCCGCCTTCCCCAACGGCGCCTCGTGGACAACAGCCTACACGGGCGGAGACACCAACCTCTGGGCCCCCGACATCTCCTACCGCAACGGGCAGTACTACATGTACTACTCAGCATCCACCTTTGGCTCCCAAAAGTCCGCCATCTTCCTCGCCACGAGCTCCACCGGTGCCTCCGGCTCGTGGACGAACCAGGGCCTCGTCATTGAATCCTCGAGCTCCGTCGACTACAACGCCATCGACCCCAACCTCATCGTCGACGCCAGCGGCAACTGGTGGCTGTCCTTTGGCTCCTTCTGGACGGGCATCAAGATGATCTCCATCAACTCCAGCACCGGCAAGCGCTCCGGCACGAACCTAGTTTCTCTCGCCCGCCGCACCGTCAACGACGGCGCCATCGAGGCGCCCTTTATCACACGCCGCGGGAGTTACTACTACCTGTGGGTGTCGTTCGACTTCTGCTGCAAGGGCGCGTCGAGCACGTACCGCACTATGGTCGGTCGGTCTACCAGCGTGACGGGCCCGTTCACCGATCGTAACGGAGTGAGCATGTTGAACGGCGGTGGTACTGAGGTGATGGCTACTCATGGCTCGATCTATGGACCCGGTCACCCGTCTGTGTTTACGGATGCGGATGCTGATGTGTTTGTGTACCATTACTACAACAGCGCCAATGCTGCACTCTTGGGCATCAACCTTATTCGGTGGGAATCGGACTGGCCAGTCATCTACTGAGGGAAATACCTTTTAGCAGTGCAGATTCCTCTCAAAGAGAATATTTTGTTGCTAAATCAACACCATTGTTAATTGAGTTCTCCAGTGTCTGTGTGTTTTCTTACAGTGTTGCCTGAATCATCGATTTTTCCAGCTTCAAGCAGCTATCAAAATCCTGAACTTCAGTTCTTGGCTGGGCTGGTCTTTGAAGAGTTTCTACGGGATTAGGCTCTGAACCATGACTCCAATTAATTATAGATATTACAGCGGAACGTGAGTTCAACTAAGCCGGTAGAAGGTTGTACTCAGCTCGCGCAACGGCCAACGGCCAACGGTAACACACCTCATATCAGTGCCGGCGGGTTGATCACAAAGTTCTGCCCATGTATGTTTGTGGAATGCTTGACCAAATGATGGCCACAGTTATCCAATATTCGGAACTGTATTACATGTACATGAACTTCGTCCTCAGAAACTGAGATACAAGATTCTCCTCAGGAAATGCCTAACCACGAAAATAACGACCACTAGAGAAACTATTTACACCTTTAGTGCTTCTACCATAACCTACCAGCTACATTGCGCATAACACCAATATTATAGCAATGCGGTTTGAGCGGACACTACTTTCTGAATTTGGCCTGATGCTTTAACGTACTTAGACAAGCAGCAACAAAAAATCGAGTTTAGTTATAAACTTATTTCACTCAAGGTCACATAACAGAGCATCGAATCTTCAGCTGCCCATCAAAAGAATTAAGTCTATTGCCTCACAAATACCACGTAACCTACGAGAACGTTGTCACAAATCAAGGATAGCGGCTTTGTGAAGCTTGGGAACCAATCGGGACTGCGATTTGCGGCCGTTAAGGCTGACGAGCATGTGACGTTGTGGTCCCCTTGGACTGTGTGATAAACCCCATGTCTCCGGATTGACACTGGACTTACTTCGAGATGACAATCCCTCAAGCCGAGAAAGTCTACAAGAGTAGTCCTATGTCGAAGGCCAATGATTCAGCCGCGATTTTCTCGCTTCTCTGGATTTGATATCGTCCAAGCAGGCTACTGCCAACACCGTTTGAGTTACCTGGATGCAGAGCGTAAGCATCAACAACAGGGATCGAGATTATGTGAGACTGTGAGACTGGGAGCTGAGGAGTGAAGAGGCACAGAGGGCGAGAGGATGCCTGGTACGACTCTACGTGCGAAGTGCATCGGTATTGGTTCCATCGGTACGGATACCCTTACTCGCCTCGCCCTTCACCCATGCTAGCGCCATTGCTTTCCGCTTCCACCATCAAATGTCGCTAAACGCCAAAGTACGAATACTACCAACCAATGATCAAATCTTTTCTCCAGTTCGACAGGTCCTGCTGCTCGTTCCTACGCCCACTTGGCGCATCTGGTTGATTGGCAAGTCAATACGAAGCACCTGCAATAAGCTGCTTGGAAGCCTCAATGGCAATCACCAATCTCACAAACCGGAGCAAGCAAGTATGGACATCATTATGGAAGGCATTAGAGTCAGAATTGGCCTCGTTTAATTTGACGTCCTCGAGGTACCTTGGTCAAGGACGTGCGTGCCCTTGCATCAGAGCGACCAAACCTCATCAGAAGTCGACGAACATATATTCAAGTTTACAAGTCTCAAAGCGTGAAAACGAAACAAGAAGAGTACAAAATTCTGTTTTCGTACTTGGTACGGATACAAACCATTCATATGGATACAAACTTGAACTCTCAGTCTCACCTTTTGAGGAGAGGCGGGGGATGGGGGATGTGGAAGGGTTGTGGGGGATCGTTTAGTGAAAAACGTGCAGCTGCAGTAACACATCCTGGGCTCGCTTGCACGAGTATCCGCCCTCGCTTCGCCGGCCAAGGTCGCTTAGCCAGAATGTCAAAGAGGGAACGCTCAAGCTCCCAAGGGGCGGCGGCATGGGTGTCGTGTGCTGCACGCGCGATCCTTGGGACCCTCGGCTTGAGGTTGCATGCCACTCATGCGGATGCCATGCACTTGACCCAACGTCCACTGAACCGCTTGTCCAAGAAAAAGTCCATGTCATCCTCTGCCTTTTCCTTCGTGGCGTCTGTCATTCTCGCCCATCTCATGGCGTTTCTTCTTCCTTTGGCTTTTGTCTCGTTCGACTTCCCACCCGAGGCCGTTTCTCTCTACGCCTCACAGCTTGTGTTCTAGATCCCGCCAGGCACTCTAGTTAGTCCCTCTAACACCAGCCCCATCGATCCTTGGGAGGAAAGACGTTGAGAACGTCTCTGCACGGTTCACCGCTCTCGATTTGGTCACATCTGCAAGAGTGAGACTCTAGCAAGGCCGCTGTTGCAACCCGCGCACTGAGCAACCAAAAGATCTACTACCATCAGCTTGTCGCGGTGACACAAATCTTGTCCGAAGCGGTTTCCCGCCTTCGCAGCCAGCCTCAACCGGCATGCGCTCGCGGTGGCCGTATCTGACATATCGTCTTACTCATCGCGGCTGAATCGCCCTCCATGTCTTCGACATCAAACCCGGCATCCAACGACGACCGACCAGTCGTCCTCGAGATGGACAAGTTCGACCACCAAAGCTCCATCGAGAAATCAGCTCCTCCAGATGTCCCGGAGCAACCCGATGCGACGCGCCTCTCCCTCTCTGGCGCTGGCCATATCTCCCTCGACGACGTCGAAGCAGTCAATGTCCAGATTCGCGATTTAGCTGTCACCGTCGATACCTCGCCCTCGTGGTGGGACCCTGCAACCTACCCCGAGCTGGCAAAGTCAAAATTCAACCCTGAACCAAGCTCCAAAAATCTGATTTACCACGTTAACGCTTCCCTGCAATCGGGCACGCTGACAGCCATCATCGGCGGTAGCGGTTCTGGCAAGACTACGCTACTGAATACGCTATCGGAACGCATGATCAGTGCGCGACTCGCCCAAAGTGGCCGCATCACCTTCAACGGCAATGAGGGCATTCACAATGCGCGACACGCTTATGTCATGCAGCAGGACATTCTCCTGCCCTCACTGACTGTGCGCGAGACGCTGCAGTACTCCGCCGATTTGAGGTTGCCGCCTCCGACGACTGCCGAAGAACGAGCTCGCATCGTGGAGGAAGTCATTCTCGAACTTGGTCTTAAGGAATGTTCCAACACGAGGATAGGAGATAGACAGCACCGGGGATGCTCTGGAGGCGAGAAGCGGAGAGTCAGCATCGGCGTTCAATTGCTGGCCAATCCGTCGGTTCTCTTTCTCGATGAGCCAACGACTGGCTTGGATGCGACGAGTGCTTTTCAACTGATGCGCACGCTCAAGAAGCTAGCCACCAAGGGGCGAAACATTATCACCACCATCCATCAACCTCGGTCGGAAATCTGGGATCTCTTCGACAACCTCATCATCCTCACAAAGGGGAGTCCAGTCTTCTCGGGCCCTGCAAAAAATTGCGTGCCCTTTTTCGAGGGCCAAGGGTTTAAGCTGCCCCCCTTTGTGAACCCTGCCGAATTCGTCATCGACATCGCTGCCATCGACAATCGCACGCCCGAACTGGAGCAGGAGACAACGGAACGGGTCACTCAACTGAAGCAAGCATGGATTCACGAAAGCAGAACGATATTTGCGCCAACAGGCAAGGCAATTGAGAGCACGTCAAATGGGAAAGGGTCCACCTCCAAAACCAGCAAACACGCCTCTTATATAAGACAACTACGAGTCTTGACCAGCAGAACATTCAAGGTCACGTACCGTGACCCAATGGGAATGCTGGCATCGACGACGGAAGCGATTCTCATGGCCCTCGTAACGGGGTACATCTTCTACAACCTACCCAGAGACCTCTCGGGTATTCGGTCCCGCCAAGGCGCGCTCTACACTGCGGCAGGCCTCCAAGGATACCTAACACTCATGTTTGAGGTTTACCGACTCACCGTCGACATCCCAACTTACGACCGAGAGCATAGCGAATCATGCGTTGATGCGATCCCGTTTCTGTTCTCTCGCCGCTTGGCGCGGCTGTTTACCGAAGATCTGCCCGTCCCGTTTCTGTTCTCCGTCATCTTCTACTTCATGGGCGGCTTTGAACGAGATGCCAGCCAGTTCTTCATCTTCTTCGCCGTCACGGTGCTGAACCACTACATTGCTGTGACTTGCGCAATCACATGTGTCACGGCGTCGAGAAACTTCCCTGGCGCGAGTCTGATTGCCAACATGGTGTTTACTCTACAGAGCATGGCTTGCGGCATGTTCATTCAAGCAAACTCGATCCCAGTGTATGTGCGGTGGCTGAAGTGGATCACATACTCGGTAAGTTTGGACACAATAGCGACCGGCATGGCCATGCTAATGTTGCCCAGTTCTATTCCTTTGGCGCCTATTGCGGTAACGAGTTTGAAGGCTCCTTTTACGACTGTCCATTTGACGGCGGAGCCTCGAATCCAGAATGTGTGCAGTATACGGGCCGGTTCATCATGGACTCTCTTGGGTTTCCGCGCAACTGGATATGGAGGCCGATTGTTGTACTAGTTGCATTCATCATCTTGTTCTGCATCTTATCCGCCATCGGACTCCAGTACATCAAGCAAGAAATGACTATTGCTCGTGCGAGAGTCTCAGATACCGATTTATCGGCCGGCAAGGAGAAGATGAAGACCCATTCCATCTCCGAAATTCGCACCATCGACGTAGGGCTGGAGGACTTTGCTTTAGCTTTGGACAAGAGAGCGGCTTCGGGCAAGAAGCTACCAACCAAGACGATCCTGAATCCCGTCAGCACGACGTTCGAAGCAGGGAAGTTGAACGTCATCATGGGCCCCTCGGGAAGTGGCAAGACGTCTCTTCTCAATGCCATGTCCTTGCGGCTTCCCAGCAGTCTCAGCACACGCTATAGGCTGTCGGGAAAGCTCACCTTTAATAACGCACTACCGTCCAACTCGGTCATCCGCTCGGTGTGTTCGTACGTATGTCAGGACGACGACGCCCTCCTGCCATCTCTCACGGTACGAGAGACGCTCCGATTCTCTGCGGGCCTACGCCTACCAGCCCACATGAGCAGCGACGAGAAATCCAAGCGCGCAGAGGAGGTCTTGCTAAAGATGGGTCTCAAGGACTGCGCGGATAACCTCGTTGGCAACGAACTCGTCAAGGGCATCTCAGGAGGCGAAAAGCGACGAGTCACCATCGCTGTACAGCTACTCAGCGACCCGCTCGTGTTGTTACTGGACGAGCCGACAAGCGGGCTGGACGCCTTCACAGCCAGCTCCATCATGGAGGTTCTGCAAGGTCTCGCCAACGAGGGCCGAACCCTGATCTTGACGATCCACCAGGCGCGATCCGACTTGTTCAGGCACTTTGGAAACGTCTTGCTGCTTGCCCGGGGAGGATCACCCGCGTATGCAGGATCGGCGACGGAGATGCTGGGCTATTTTGAGCGTCAGGGGTTCAGCTGTCCTCCTCACACCAACCCGGCCGACTTTGCGCTGGATCTCGTCACGATCAATTTACAACAAGAGACAAGGGAGGCCGAGAGCAGAGAAAAGGTCGAGGCTCTGATCGGCGCATGGGAGAGACATGTCAAGATGCCTGCAGTCAAGACGACGGGAGAGGTGCCTTGCATCGACGAGGGCCAGGAACATGGAGCAATCACCCGCTCCTCAATTGGGCGGGCCAACGTGGGACAAACTCGAAAATCTTCGGCCTTCAACAAGGCAAGCCTCGCAACCCCAGCCGAGCTGGGCGCTCTCGTCCGCAAACGCGCCTCCTTCTTCGTAGCCTTCCCACTCCTCGTCCACCGCGGCCTCATCAACTTCCGCCGCCAACCGCCGCTCCTCCTCGCGCGCATCATGCAGGTCGTGGGTCTGGGCATCGTTCTCGCGCTCTTCTTCTCGCCACTCAAGAACGACTACTTCTCTGTGCAGAACCGCATGGGATTCGTGCAGGAGATTGGCGCCTTTTACTTTGTGGGCATGCTGCAAAACGTCGCCGTCTACCCTGCCGAGCGCGACGTGTTTTACCGCGAGGACGACGACGGCGTGTACAGCGTCGAGGCGTTCCTGGCGGCGTACTCTGTGCTCGAGTTCCCCTTTGAGATTATCAGCTGCCTCATCTTTGGCGTGCTCGCGGATTTGGCGGTGGGGTTCCCGCGGACGGTGACCATGTATTTTGTGTGCGTGTTTTCGTGCTTTGGCATCGTCTCGTGCGGCGAGTCGGTGGGCATCATGTTCAACACGCTCTTTAACCACACGGGGTTCGCCGTGAACCTGACGTCGGTGATACTATCTGTTGCCAACACGATGGCGGGTGTTCTCTCCATTGATATGCCACAGTTGTTCAAGATCTTCAATTACCTCTCGCCCATCAGATACGGTACGCGGGCTCTGGCGCCGTATAGCCTGAGGTCGGTGACGTTCACGTGCGAGGAGGGGCAGAGGCTGCCAGATGGAAGGTGTCCTGTGGAAACGGGCGAGGATGTGCTCGACTTGTACAAGTTCAACGTGGACCCGAACGTCAACATTGCAGCACTGGCTGGGTGTGTGATTGTGTATCGGCTGGTTGCGTGGGCTCTATTGAGAGCAGCGCGGACGCGAATGGAGGGGCTAAAGAAGGAGAAATGAGCGCGTTGCATAGTTTAGATACCACCAGTCTTTACGTCCCTTCACGGTCGATCTGCTGGAGAATATCACCTTCGGCTAGGTGATGCCGTTGCTATATCCGTACCCGCCAGTTTGGTGATGTTCAACTCAATGATAGAGTCCCACTTAACATCCCAATTCTGATGATAAAGCTCCGATACAGGGGGTCGCATCGAATCGAAGCTATCCTGAATTTAGCCAAAGAGCCGAGCAGAGCTCGACCTTCAGCTCTATCGAATAGCCGAGGAGAAGCTGCAAGGAAGGCGATCCCACTGCCCGGTCAGCAACATCCCGGCCGGGTGGTGCGAAGCCAGCCGATTGAAGCCGATGAGGTCCCAATCCGGAAGCTGCACAACGTTTTTGGAGCCCCGCATGAGGAGTTGAAGATTCAATAACTTGGAGATAGTTGGGCCGGTATCCCGATATCGTTATCAATGGAAGCTATCCGTACCTTAACCATCATGCCGTCCATCGCCAGTTGCGATAACGGCACCGAAGGATCGGAGCTTTCGAGGTGCTTTTTGAGTTGGCAGTTCGGATGAAACGGCGGGGAATCGGAGGGGGACCGTTGATTGACACGCGGTGCATGCCCTCATTCGTCTCATTTGTCATACTCATGGGGTAGCACACCACCGATGAACCCCGTCGCGTCGTCTTCCATGACTTCACCTCTCCATTCTCAACCTCACTCTCACCTTCACTCTCAACCCTCACTCACTCACATCCTTCCACCGCCCCCAAAGCTCCGTATACAGGCGAGCAGCAAAGAGAATCAACACATTGCATAGTATTGTCTCAATTGAGTGCTTGTATTGCCGTTGACAATCGCCATGTCCGAAAAACTCCCCTTCGCGCACCCGGCGCCCGAGCTCACGGCTCCGGAACCACGTCGCCGCCGGACCGCGTGGTGGTCCCTCATTCCCGCCGCCCTTCTCCTTGCCTACCTTCACAAGCCGTCCGCCTCGGCCATCCCGTTCCTCGGCCACGGCCACCACCGCAACGCTTCCCCCGCCGCCAACGCCTGCCACCAGGTCGACCCCCTCTTCCCGACCCAGAACTCATCTGGCCTCACCAATCTGGACTCATACCTCGACAGCCCCAAGTTCCGCAACGAGACCGTTGCCCGCCTCTCGGGTGCCGTCCAGATCCCCACTGAATCCTTTGACAACTACGGCCCCGTCGGCGCCGATGACCGCTGGGACAAGCTCCTCCCCTTCTCCGCCTACCTCGCAAAAACCTTTCCCAAGGTCCACGAAACCCTCCGTCTCGAGCGCGTAAACACCCACGGCCTGCTCTACACATGGCAGGGCTCCGATGACAGCCTCAAGCCCACCGTCCTCATGGCCCACCAGGACACCGTCCCCGTGGCGCCCACTACCATCGACAGCTGGACGCACCCGCCCTGGAGCGGCGCCTACGACGGAACCTACGTCTGGGGCCGCGGCGCCATGGACTGCAAGAACTCTCTCATCGGCATCCTCGAGTCCGTCGAGCTGCTCATCGACGCCGGCTTCGCCCCCAAGCGCACCGTCATCCTGTCCTTTGGCTTCGACGAGGAGGTTTCCGGCGAGCGCGGCGCGGGACACCTTGCGCCGTTCCTGCTGGAGCGCTACGGCAAGGACGGCGCCGCCATCATCGTCGATGAAGGATCCGGTTTCGACACCCAGTGGGGCCAGACGTTTGCCATCCCCGGCACGGCCGAGAAGGGCTACATCGACGTCGAGGTCATTGTGCGCACGCCCGGCGGCCACAGCTCCATCCCGCCCGAGCACACCGGCATCGGCATCCTCTCGGAACTCATCACGCACATCGAGGCGAACCTGTACAAGCCCGAGCTCATCTCCGGTAACCCGTACCTCGAGAAGCTCCAGTGTGGCGCCTCGTACGCGCCAGAGTTCCCCGACAACCTGCGCAGACTCCTCCCCGCCGACACCAGCAAGCAGATGTGCAAGAAGAAGACGGACCGCCTGGCCAAGGAGGCCGCCAAAGCGGGCCCGCAGGTAAAGTACCTCTTCACCACCTCCGTGGCGACCGACATCATCGAAGGCGGCGTCAAGATCAACGCGCTACCGGAGCGCGTCCGGGCCGTCGTCAACCACCGCGTCAACGTCGGCGACAAGACGGCCAGCGTGCAGGAGAAGCTCGCCGCCATCGTGCGCCCCGTCGCCGAGAAGTATAACCTCACCCTCCACGCCTTTGACGACGAGGCCGAGACGCCGTCGAGCATCACGCTCAAGGGCAACGATAAGGTGCTCGAGCCCGCACCCGTGACGCCGACGTCAGTGGAGGGCGTGACGCCGTATGGAATCCTGTCGGGTACCACGCGCGCCTTGTACGGCGAGGAGATTGTTGTGTCGCCGGGTATTATGACCGGTAACACGGATACCCGGTACTACTGGGACCTCACCCAGCATATCTTCCGCTTCCTTCCCGGATATGATCCCGAGAGCGACGAGTGGGCGGGTGTTCACACCGTCGATGAGAAGACGAGCGTCTTGGGCCACGTTAACCTCGTCAAGTGGTACACCATCTTTTTGAGGAACATTGATGAGGCCGAGTTTGCTTAAGCTTTGATGTACACTTTATTTTTGTGGATGAAAGGAATGACGAAGGTGAATCTGGCATGAATCTGTAGCTCAGGGAGGGCAGTCGCAAAATTGGGAACTGCGGTTCTTGAATGATATAAAAAGAAGCGGTCAATGCTCTCGTGGTATGCATCAAGTTTGCGCCTCACACGATGCTGCACATGTGACATTGCCCCTGGGACATATCAACGATCGACGACTATGACTCGATGACCACAGGCTCATTGGGTCTCAACGAGAAGATACAATTGGCGGCTCGAACCCCTTATAGGGATCAGTACTGCCCTCAGACTCATTGCACGATTTTTCTCCATTATGGATCGAGTATTTGACATAGCTGCGGTCGGTCCGTTTTCAGTCTCATAGTGTGGCCATTGCTAAAAGCCCCATGCAGCATACAGACGCAAGCTTATCTTCAGGCTAGAGTAATCTCACATGGTCAAACTACTTAATCCGTAAGTTCCAACCTCGGTCTCTTTCAACTTGCATGTTGCCGTGCCTCAAAAATTACAATGTCATGGTGCCAATATTATATGTCTGTATCTGAATACCATGCACTCCTACTCGAGGCAGGCTGGAGCTTTTTGCGGAGTCTATCGACTGATGATCAGTTTCATTTTTAGGAGGAAAATTCGCCTTGATCCAGTATCATGAGAAGACGGAGTTTTGTGTGTCTGTCCCGAAAATCCTAAATCAACTCGCTCCTCCGGGACTCTGAACAGATACGCAATCAAAGCGACTCGTGCAGTCACAACCTAGAGTATCTTACCCAGACTGTACGACGGAAGGCATATCTTTGCAAGAAACTTCTGATCTCTCTTTACCTTGAATTGATCATCATCCCTTGTATACATCTTCAGAACATTGAAGCTCAGGCTTATCTAGCTCGCATACATTCGTGTTTCTCGCTCCTTTGATTCATCAGAGAATGTGTTGAAGCTTTTCGTGCCGTGATCCAAAGAAACACCAAAAAAAAACCGATACGTCCATGCCTGACTAGAAGATGCCACAGGTTTTTCAGGGAAATTTTCAACAGTAGATCCTATCAATTTGATGATTAGTATATGGCTTGGTATCATGAACTTACAAACAACGAGATGTCGAAGACGGACTTGCGGAATGCAAAATGTATCAAGGTTGACAATATCAGATTTGAAAACGCAGCAAGACGTCAGACTATATATAGTCTATCAATTGTGCCGTTGAAAATCCTCTGTACAAAGGACAACAATAGACGCCGAGGTCTTCAACACTTTAATTACCCCGGAGATTTCTTTGTATGAACAAAATTGCAATAACATTACCCAAGAATTTGGCGTCTAAATTGCAAGGAAATACAATAAGCCGATTATATCAAGCCAGTCTACCTGTATTCAAGGATTGGATGCGCCATGTAACCCATGCAACTTTTCGATTATCCCAATTCGTCCTTCCGGACCATCAGCTATGCAGTACAGTTCACACAAATCCTAAGGTACCAGACAAGCCTTTGGTCTTACGCCGAGTACCCCATCAATTTCTAGTTGGCTTCAATCTATATAAACGTGATTTAATGATAGGTCATGCAGAATCACAGATCAACTCGACTCCATTTCCCTTCTATCCACCTATGGATAATTCCGTTATGGAGTAAAATTAGAGAAAGACTGGAGACGGATGCAATGACGCCATCTAGCAGTTAATAGATAGACGACATAGCACGGGAGTCATGAACACAGAATAATATAGTGCTACACGACTACTCTCGGGCCATTGGCTGTGCGTCATGTAGTGGAAGCGACATATCAATCACTCCTAGCTCTATTGAACTCTCTCACTCCCTAACTCGGGCCAACAAAGACGGCAGATGATCTTGGTATCCAAACATGAGGCACATGTTTTTTCTTCTTGCAAATGAACAGTAGCAAGAGTTAATTCATAGGTTGAGAAATCGGAATTTGTTGAGGCCTTGTCTCGAAACACCACAAATTCAAAAAAGTCGAGACAATCAAGCTTCTCGCTACTCCTTTCTCGAAAAGCAAAATGACACGCCGAGCCCGCACTCTGGATGCTTTTGTCTGTGCATCCAAAACCCACACTTGGCAAGATCCGAGCAAAGACAGCCTTTCAGATTACTGTCTCGAGTTTTTCGCGCCTGCAACGTAACGTTACGGGGATCGGTCTTACACGAGAACGAGATTCATGGATGATATCAAATCACCACATTTCGCCTCTCCCAACAGGGAAACAAAATTTAGAGAGCTTGTCGAGTCATCCGAACCGCGTATCAGGCGCCAAAAATGAACTGCTTCAGCTCGAACCACTGAACTCTGATTGAACCATGTGTCTCAAAGCACTCGTTGAAAAGACACTGGTCCTGCACCGCCCCCCTGAATTACGACGAAGAGCAAGCGACACCCACATACTTGAGCACACCTCTATATTTAGGCAAAGATAACCAAGATATCCTCTGTTCTCTGGGTCTCACATGTCGGACCTCGGACTAGCTGGCAGCCTTGGAAACTGGGAAGCTGAAGGGGGAGGGAGCGCTTGATCATGGGCTGGCAGCTGCTTGGTCGTGTGGTTGTCTATCAAAGCCACTGGATTGTGTCTCTGGCTCTCCGTCGCTGCTTGATCGTCCGTGATCCGTTAACTAGTTTCGTCCCGCTAATGGGAGATACATTGCTAGTGGAAAGTGACATGATGAATGGAACGCCTGGAATGGCGCGCTGAAGAACTGGTTCATCTGCAGGGGTGGTACTAGGCGGTTGCATCTAACACATTGATATCGGGCATCGTTCGTCGTCCTGTGAGGTCAGTCGATCAAAGATTTGAGAGGCGAGAAGCTGGTGGATACCGAGATGTCGGTCATTCCGATTAGATCCTGTAGACTGCGGGAGATCTCCGTTTGCTGCGAGATTCAGACGGGGCGAGGCGAGATATCTGGGCAGAAATCCACTACGGAAACGAGGACTTCCAGCCACTTCTCTCGAAGAATGTTTCTGCATGTCACTAAAGACAAATAGACTGGTAATGATGACGGGCAACGATGCGGTGAGGCCAGGTTCCGAACCGAATTTAGGCACCTGGGAACTTACGGATGACTAGTTTGCGTAGACACCACCCTCGTGAACGAGCTAGATCTGACCTAGACGAGGTTAGTGGCGAAGAGGCGTGCTCGGGCTTGCCTGTCTCTGCCCAAAGGTGGAACTCTGGAGAAACAAATATGAGGCCCTCACCGTACTTTTCTGATTGTTTCAATGACAAAACAATGGCCGAAGACCGTGTTGCGGCACACAGTAAGGTGGTCCGGAGCGTAGTTGCACGTTCATGTTATGACAGGTTGGTGAGCTTTGGCGGGGTAGACGTGGTTGAGGCGCTGTCAGATGCAAGGAACTCCCCTTCCCCAAAGGGCTGGAATTGGCATGTTCCCTACAATGCGTCGACGTGTTTGGGTTCCCGGGTCTAGGCTGCTTGGACGTTGGACACCGCCTTTTCCCGCTGGGTCAGTCCTGTAAAAGATGACGGCCGTCAGAAACACCTTTCAGTCCTGGACAACAATGAGCCCTGTGTCTGTTTCTTTATGTCCGAGAAAAGTGCGCTAGTTGTCGATCTAACAAGGCTGTGCGATGTAGGTCGAACACTGGAATGCGAGCAGTCGAGCGTTGATGGAGGTGGTTGGCCAGCAGGCAATCGATTACATTCTATGGGGGGCCAGCTGACTTCAAAGCTATCCCTGTCGTCTTGCGCCTTGCGACTGCGAATCGCCTCTGGCATCGCCTCTGGCGCGGTCTGGATGCTGGAAGAGTGGGAAGTAGGAAGTAGGAAGAAACAAGATTCCATTGTCCGGGATTGGCTGTTTACTCGGCGATGATCATGCGAGAGCTGGAGCCTTGTCTAGACCGCCAGGATTCGAATGTGTGGTTTTGCTGCCCCTAGGATGTCATCCAGCGCCAGCTGGAGAAGAAGGCCGGTTCGCACCAAAAGAAGTTTGCTACTCTGTGCGTTTGGGCCTGGCTCGAGGTTGGTTTCAATCTCGGTCTTGACGACAGCTCGCGAGCCCTAACAAGATAGATCGGACGGTCTTGCCGCTAGATTGGCATCTGTCTCCCCGACGGAACGCTTGCCCAGGAACGTGGTGCGCGCGATCTGGCGGTGTGATGTCGCATCCGAACTTTGAGGCACTGGCCGTCTTGAGATCCCTTTCGCTCCCGCAAGCGCATCGCCCCCAGTCTTGTGGGTAAAACGAACCACTGCGCAAGCACGCAAGCCATCTGTATCCGTAAGAGGTATCCGTATGAACACTGAATGCGCGGAAGAGGGTTGATGACGAGCAGCACAACAGCATAGCTGACGCGGTGCATGAGGACTCCGGAGACATGGACATGCTGGCACGCAGACATCTAGCTTGTTGGCCGCAAAACGCTTCAAGCGTGGGGCCGTGGGCAATCTCCCGCAACTTGTTGACTTGATCCCGTTACCGCTGCCGGCATCAGCCTGCGCTGTATCGTGTTAAGTTGACATCCAGAGGTGATGCGTCTGATCGAATGATCTGACAATCGCTTCGGGCTTGACTTAGCAACAGGCTGGAGCTCGGCGGGAGCAAGTGAGGCAATCATCAAAGACTCTCTCTGTCTCTGATGATTCATCCACTTGTTGGCCCCCCTTGCGAAAATCCCCGAGTCTGCAGCGGACATCTCTCTGCAGCGGCATGGATAGTCTCAGGTTGCTCTCTAACGAGGACCCCTTTCGGTTGGGGATGGAGACACGAAGGGCCAGCAGACGAACCAGAGCAAGATGCCTGCCGGGCATTAAGGACACAGAAGTAAAAAGCCACCCCACAGCCTTAGTCCCATAACCACAGCCGCCAAGGGCAAGGAAGGTGAATCGCAAAACGAGTCGAATGCGCACCAATGAGTGGAGGGTTGCGGCTGGCTCTCGGAGGGTGTGGTGGAAAGTATTACCATGTATCTTTTTCGCTGCTCCTTTTCCCCCGCTACTGACAATTTTAGCTAGATCGACTTCTCTCCCCCCCATTTCGACAGGCATGGGCAAGGAATTGGTGCTGTTGGCCATGGATCTAGGGTCGACGTAAGTAAGAGTAGGGCCCCGTCGAAGAGTATGAGAAGTCGAGTTGTGATTTCTTCGCCTGAGCCTGGCCATGGTAGGAATGAGAGCCGATTCTTAGAGAGCAGTCGTCCTTGAGGCTTGTGCATCCATTTTCGCAGCCTGTACGTCGGCCGACGGGTCTCATGAAGTGGGATAAAAGAGGCTAAGCGAAGAGCGTGGAGACACGAAGAAACTTGCGTATTCGCACGAAGTAGGCCTCACAAGATGACAGCCAAGTAGGTAACTATGTGGGTGGATTAGCTGCAAAATAAATAGCCCCTCGCCGAGTCGCCGCATCATCTGCGCCCACATAGGCCCTGCAGGAAGGCCTTGAATTATCCGTACCGTTGCTCAGGTACCACCGGAGAGGGGGACGATCACAGTATCGAGATTCATAGAACAACCAGTAGCCATGATCCATACTCGATACCCAGCGTACGGATACATGTGTCCATCCACACTGACACAGTAAGGTGGTGACTCGAGGGTGGTGGTGGACAAGCGGGTATAGAAGCTCGATTGGCATCGATTGGCATCGATTGCGCACTGATGATGATCCAATGTCGGTGGAGACCAGCCGTCGACGGCACGCACCGTCTCGAAAGTCAAAAGGCGACGGGAGGTAGCCAGATCCGACAACGGGCCAAGCCTCGCGCTCGGGCGGCACCCTTCTCCGCCTTTGTCGTCGTCGCTTTATTTGCTCCTCTATTGTCGTCTCAAGTTAAACGGGGTCGGGTGTAGCAGAGGCTCCCAACGTTCAAGTGATGAAGTAACTCGGCGATGTTCGGATAGTGATCGGCTGCCCTCTGCCCAGGACCAGCGCCGTTGATGCCGTTAGGCTGACTTGGTTTCGTCCTTACGACACGGAGGTTGTCGTACTTGCATGTATGTGATATGTGACGATAAACTGGGGTTGGTTGAGCAGCAAAGGGTCGAAGCGTAACTAGGTCCAGTATCATGGCGAGCATCCTATGAGAGCCTTGCTCGGAAAGGAAATGGGCCGCGCCAGTGGCGAGACGACAGACTGTTGACTGGGTTGGCCTGGTGGTCGTCTGGGTCAGTCTCGGCCAACCAGGGTCCCCATGGCTCTGGAGTACCGAGTTAGGCAATCCGAGACATGCCTCTATCAGATTACCCAGTATGATCGGCCGGGAGAAAGACCAAGTTGCCCTCCTCGAGGCTCGAGCGAGTTTAGCCGGAGCTAAGACTGCGTGTAAGTGCAAAGGTACTGTATTCGTACGCATGTCTTAGCCACTCGTCTCGTCCACGATGTCAGGATTACTGGATTCGTCTGGTTGCTTAGAGTGGTGTCGCGACTTAAGACGCGTGCAAGAAAGTTGTCAGGGTTTTGATTTCAGTTGCGACGATAGGCGGGGCGTTTCTCCAGTCCGCTCTTCCGGAGGCGATGGTAGGTGATGCTGCCTTTTTCTTTTGAGCCCCGTGGCCCTCTCAATGGCCAAGGGCCATGGCATCGCAAAGCAGCCAACTTTGTTAGATGTTTTTCCGACGCAAGCCCCGAGGAATAGAGCGAAGGGATGCATTGCGATGAGGTGCAACCACAAAGCCTGAGTCGTCAAACAGGGTAGGTGGGTAGGATTGAGATGCACCAATGGCCTCGAACCTTGTGCTGCCTTACCCTGGCACGGATATTTAGTTGATCGATAGCGGATGCGAGACAGCCAGGGCATGAACATGGTCGGCTTGAAATGTCGCGGCCCTCCTGAACGGGGTCGTCGGAGTGATGCAGTGGTTGAATAATATTGCCTTCTATCGCCAGAGACACCATGGACTCTAGAGTAGACCAGACTGCGGTAGTGTAAGAATACGGACAGACAAGACCTAGGTTATCGATTCGGATGCCTCGCACTTTGCTGTGTGAGCACGCCCAGGATGGCGAGCACCTTTCCAGATAAAGCGAACGACAGAGCAAAGTCAAGTCTAATACTCCGAAGTACGGATAGGTATGTGTATCCGCACTCTGTAAAGATCATCGGTCCAGACTCCAGAGTAGTCGTATGGGATTCCGACTTGTCCGATCATTCCCAATACGAGAGAAAAAGGGTTTGGGGGCCCCCAAGTCCCATGTCCCATGTGCCGGACGTGGGGGTAGGCTCGCGTTGCACCGGCAGATGGTCGCTAACACTCCATTCGCATCAGGGCCGTGGCCGACGGGACACGAGAGAAGCTCAAAGTTTAGAGAAGCGACACCCATGCGGTCTCTCTGTTTGAGTTTGAGATGGGTATCTCGGCGCATTTGACGTTGGTAGCATCGTGTGGGAAGTTTGACGAGTCTTGGCACATATATCCCAGTGAATGCCGTGTTGTGACCTCGATTGTGTGCAGACTCGGTTCAAGGTAGACACAAAGTCTCTGTAGGTAGGTAAGGTATTCGTACTGGGTCTTCGTAGACTGTTGCACCGAGTCTCGGTCAACCGCCGATGGATGGGGCTGGCCAACAGGTCCGTAATGTCGTCTTCCCGTCCGGTCATGAGAGCTCGGAGTGTCTAGCACAAAACGCGGAGTTTTCTCCGGAGAGGCAGATCCACATAAGGTACCGTGTATTCCCGTCATAAGGAACGGATACTTTGTTGTTGGAAAAGGCCAAGAGGTCCAGGGAAGGGTCACGAGGATGGATCAAAACTGCCTTACATAATGCCACTTTGCAAGCTCGCAGGGGTTTTCCTACTTTCCACGAGTGCTCGTACCAGGTCCGTATCACCTCTTTCCTCTCTGTACAGATGTGAAGAACGGCACGTTTACGGATGGCTAGATCAAGGTAGGGTAGGTGCGGACACTGGACAGGCTGAGCTTGGAGGAAGGAGAGATCCGGATTCAAATGGGAACCCGGACGGGATGGCACAGCTATGTCTGAGGTGGGTCAATGGGGAGGACCAGGTGATCACCTCAGTAAGGTACCCTAATAGTGGCAGGATGGCAGGCGGGAAGAGGAAGGGACGCACGAAATGCCAGGGTCCTCTTACCTTCCTTACCTTCGGTTGACCTCAGTCCTCAGTCCTCAGTGCCATGTGGAAGGTACGGGTGCACGGTAGAGCAAGGTGCCTTGCACTTCAGTGCACCACCTGCAGATATCGTGCCTGCCTTTTCTTCCACTCTCACAAGGCACCTTCCATTAGTCCTGAGGTGTGTAAGGTAGGGTACGAATGGGCAAGTCCGGGTTGACCTCACCTCCTGAATGGAAGAGAATGGAACACAAGGAACCCTCAGGCTGACATTTGCTTGTCTTTGTAATTGCCCGAGGAATTGCGGCTGTGAACATTGCAACTGTTTTCCAACTTCCATTTATTTTATTCCGTAGAATCAACTCCAAACCAGGCTGCAATCCCCTACTCCTCCTCGGCACCCCACGGGCACTACCTACACTACTTCGCACCCGCAGACGATGAGTCTCTGAGAGTCGCATGGATTGGTGCTCCAGCCTCCAAGGCCCCCCCATCAACAGTCAGGGTCGTGCCCACTGCATGCCAGGCCCTGCAAGATTGGATTTTGAAGTTTGAACGCACCTGGGGAGCCACTAACAGTAAAAGTAACAGGCTAACATCGCGCTAGATCATCGCCCTAATTAAACATGGAGTCGACTTTCCACCCATATGTCGACATCCTCCCGCTGTTCCAATGTCCAGGCTCTCACCCTCGACGAAGTATCCCTACTCCGTACTAAGGATACATACGAGCCTCCGTGCGGCCTGCCCCCGTGCCTCCGTGCCTCCGAACCCTGGCGGCCCGCAGTCATTCGACGAGGTGCCGACCTTCTCCATCCTTTTCCGCCGGCAATAAACCACCAACTAGGCGAGACGCCGGCCAAGAGTCCAAGACTGCTGAGCAATACCTAGCATACCTCTGTTGCTGTCACCACTCGATCCTTACGAATATACCCAAGACAATACGCAGCAAATCCACCCTGGCTACGCCATAAGGTACCCATATCCTGAACCTGAACCCCAGTCTCGTTGCCGACGAGCAGCCACATTCAAGACGACGACGACGGCGACGACGTGACGACGAACACCAAAGACTCAAACCAAAGACGACAGCATCAAAGCAGCAACAGCCTAACCATGTTGAAGCCCCAGCTTCCAAGTCAGTGCCCGCCTCCCACGCAGCCCGGCCCAGCGCGCCGCATCTGCATCGCAGCTTGCTTGCAGTGACGGGGCTCCATGGCACCAACCAGGACAACTCAACACTCCCGACATGTTTCAATCTAAGGCGAACCCCCTCCCCCCCGGCTCCTACATCTCAGTCAGCCGTACTCCCATACATACATATGGATGGAAACTCTGTGAGTCCATGCTTCTCCTTCACTTTGCTATACGGATACATCGCCTTGCATCGCAAGTTTTGATGGCTCACGAGTCTCCCCTTCTCTTTGGGCTGCGACTCGTCTCCGCACGAAGGCTTTATACCAGAGCTGAGCTGCGAAGCTGAGGCGCTTCCGACGCCCTGTCTTGACTACATTATCCCCTAAACCTTGCCGTGGATGGCTCAAGACCACGCGATGGATCGATGTACATGCAATGGCGGTCGAGATGGCGCTCTATCTCCCAGCTCTTTGCGGCTCGCCTTGCCTTCCTTTACGAAGCGGCATTTCGGCCGACAGGACCACAGATGCTCAACGTCTGTGACCCTGACTGGATCTCCAGACTCCATGCTATCCATCATGATCCTCAGAGACTCCGACACACCATGCCATGGATGGTGGATCCCACTCACCCACGGTTCCATGGTCCCACCCCCACCCACATATGGCTCCGCGCACAGCACCGGCCAGTCACGCCGCTCATCGCTCACCAGCTCTTTGCTGATTCGCCAAACGACGATAGATTACGGATACTCCGCCCCGTCTCTTCACCTTGACAGTTGACTCTGACCAGAGCCCGTCGTCTTTCCAAATCTAGCCGCCTGCATATGCAGTGACAGGCCTCAGAAGCATGACCTTCGGTCTCACAGTCCACCATGATATCATGGTACAGAGACTTCTCCTACGCTTCGCTGCCCCAACGCCCATGGACAAGTACCGACCAACGCTGGCTCAATTCGCTTTGTGCCCGAAATGGAGCAAACCACCGTGATCCCATCTCTTCCCTGGACTCTCGTCTCATTCGCTGGGTCCTGACTCCTGCACGATCAATACGGCTTACCATAGGACAAGGTTGAAGGTGCCCTTACTACTTTTAGCCTCTTACACAGTACCTACGTGCCTACGGAGTGACCTTGGACTCTTGACTCTTGAGTCTTCACAGCTGGACCCCCCGATGTCCATCTCCGAGTTCCTCTCCTTCTCCCCACTCTTCTTGACATAACGCGACGCGATCCCAGGCAACGATGCACCCTCCTTGTCAGGTTTGTCTCGCATCGTCCCGGTCAGTTTTCTTCATCTTCATCGCGGCTGTCGGCCGATTGCCATGCCCTCGTTCCGCCAGCGGAATCAGTCCAAGGCGCAGGAGCAATGCGGATAGATCCATTGTGATTTCAAAAACCGGCCACTTAGCTAGCTTGACCTCTTCAACTCACGAGTCGTGCGAATTGGCGATCGACTGTCTGTCGCCGGTCCCCTCTGCAGAGTAGGTCTCTTCATCGTCAATACATACTGACCAGCCTGTAGAGAAACGGACTGTCGTCTGTCACTTTTTCATTCTTGTCAGCGTATAAGAATACTTTTCTTGCTCACCTCGTCTCAAGCAGTCAAGGTGGAGTCTCCGCGATACAACATGGCCGCGCATGACTTGAGCCCAAGGGACTCAGGGAGTCGGCGCACAGTCCAGCTTTCTGGCCAAGCCAGCTTCTGGTCAATGCCAAAGGAAAATCTACGACGGCGAATCACAGCTCTCGAGACCATCGTGGGGTGGTGCCGTGCGGGTAGCGACTTGCAGTACTTGAGGGTACCTTGCTGTCACTGGCAAGGGTGGTCGGCCATATTGCGCTAGCAACGACCAGGGCTGATGGAGGAGTCAGGAGGGGCCCGGCGAGATGTGGGAGCAGACAGGACGTTGGCGAGAGACTGAGAAAGGCATCCATTCTCTCTCGCGGTCACAATCTCCCCGTTTCTCTGTCTCTCTGTCTTACGCCGTCCCATTCACGCGTCCTCTCCTCTCTTCTTCTCGACGACAGAAAACACCGGTCCGTGTAACTAGTACTGCACCACTGCAGCCTAGGTGGAGGAGAGAGATGCTGCCAAGGATGCCCCGAAAATCCACTTGTCATCCACCGCCGACGAGAGCCAAGCTGACAGCGATTCGGTCGTGTCTTCTCTCCCTCGTCGTTATACGGTGGCCACTGGGCTCTTTAATTAGCATGGCCTTCCTTACGGCACTGACGGCACAGATGGGAACTGCCCTGGGGGTGGAGGAGCAAGGAAGCCAGTGGCAGCGAGCATCAAGACCCCGGTTGTCGTCTTGGCACAAGCCGGTGCGACGTGAGACCTCACCACCTCACTGCTCACCTCACATCCCACACCGTTCTTATCCGCCCGTGTTCGCCCATGTTCGCCATCCATCGTATGGGTGATGGTATGGGTACAGGCAGTCTTGTTTCCCATACTCCGTTCCCCCATCCCATTCATTCTCGCACCTTGCCTGAGGGGAGCTACCCAATGTGCTAGGGGACCTTAGTGCGTATGGGAGAAACATCGATTCTCTGCATGTCTTCCCTCATTCACCTCGAGACCCTGTCGCTGTCCCGACTTCCCACCCACTAGCAGCGCAGCTATCTGCAGATATGTATATGCATATCCCGCCCCTCGAAGCGGCTGGCCCCATATTCTGTCGTCCAACGACCCTCTTTCCTTTCCCACTTCGTCTCGACGACAAGCTGGTCCCCAAATAAGACCCAGCGATCATCTCTCCACCCATTCTCAGCCCCTCCATTCCACGTCGGCTTTCCAGTGATCAGCCTTTCCCTTCTTCTTGAGCGGACCGCAAAGGTCTTGATCTTCAGAAGACTCTTGCCCGCTTCCCTGTCTTATCCATCTCGACATTGGTCACTCGTCCCCGAGAGAGATATCATTTGACTGCTGTCCTTTCCTTTCCTCCCCGCTCGACCTCACCACCATTCGACATCCCATAGCTTTCACCAGACTCGACGACTGATCGACAAACCAGCTGTCCAGATCCTGTCGCCACCGCATCATCCCCGAATCGCTTTACCAACTGGCCATCAGATTCTCGTCGATTTTGAATATTTTGTGTTGGCATGGTCTCGCTAGTGACGAGCCATGGACTCTACTTCTCTCTCGATGGTTTCGGACGAAGGGGACCTTTCGTGGTCGGACAATCACAGTAACTCATCAGACGACAACATGCAAGACGAAATGCTGCTTCCACACCCACCAACCTCCCAAACGGCCGCGACTTGGATGCCTTCGGCCAGCATTCATCACTCTCTCTCCGGGCAGCTGTCTCCCGCCAGCGCCGCCGTGGACATTCCCCATTTAGAACCGTCTGGCGGCCCGACAATGGTACACTCCGCATCCTCGTCCTGCACCGATTCCTGGAGCACCGGCCACGCCGATACGTGTGATGGAGACGACGCTGACAACGACATTGTATGGGAACAGGATCCGGACGACATTCTCGCCATACCCAAACTTGAACCACTGGACGACGACTTCAATCTGGACGATGTCAAGGAGGCCCCATTAGCTCAAACACAAGCTACCTTGGTATCGGCCACAAACTCGCTGAAACAGAAGCGACCCCGAGGACGACCCCGCAAGCATCCTGTAGCATCGATTATCAATCAAAGCAAGGTGACCAAGGGTCGATCCAAGACAGGGTGCATTACCTGTCGGAGACGAAAGAAGAAGTGTGACGAGGCGAAGCCGAGATGTAAGTTTTGCTGACGCGTGACTGCTTGGATTCCACTAACACGTACGTAGGTATGAATTGTGAGAAGAATGCCGTCGTCTGCGAGGGCTATCATGAGAAGAAGCTCTGGAGAAGCGGCAAAGAAAAGGCGACCATTGGTGAGTGCCCACCTATGAACGCGGCAAAGATGACGGTGTCTAACCCGGGCGAAGATCACGTTGGGGACGAAGAGTCACTCGTTTTCACTATGCAGCCTCTGTTCAACGGTGTCGACACGATCGAGGACAAGATCTTCTGGAGACACTACGGCGTCCATCTCAGCAACGTCCTGACTGTCGAGGGGGAAGCCAAGAATGCCTTTAAAGACATCATTCTGCCTTTGGCGAACCTTCACCAAGGCGTGATGCACTCGATCCTGGCCATGAGCAGCAAACACATTGATTTTGAAACACCGTACGGCGCCAAGTTACTCGAGAGAAACCCGACAACTACCCTTGAGGCGCTACAGGCCCGGTCAGCGTACCATGAGGAACAAGCGATGAAGACTCTGTACGCCGACATGAATCGTTCGGCGGAAGAGGACAGCGAGGATCGTGAAACAATCTTGTCGGCCCGCTATGCCCAGATCCTTTGCCTCCTCGTCACCACCCTGATTGAGGGTGAACCCCACGGCGCGCATCGTGTGCACCTGAGTGGTTACAAGCAATTGATCCAAGAGACGCCTCCAGAGGATCCCGTCTTTCTAGCCTTCATCACCGAATTCTTCCAGTACCACATCTATGCAGACGAATTACTTTGGCATCCCGCACCTAATCGCCCACGCCTAGCCTCCGAAGACTGGAGCCCTCTGGTCCCGTTAGACTCGCCTCGTCTTCTGGGTGTTGCCGATGGCCTGTTTCAATACCTCTGCCACATAACCACTATCCGAAACGCCATCCGGGATAACATTTACAGACGCGCCGAGACTGTCGTAACGTATCACGTTCTGTATCGAGCGCAAGAGATTCAAGAGGCTATTGAGCAATGGATGCCTCTTTGGCCGCCCGGCGATAGTCGTCACAGAGTCGGGTTGGTTTACAAGCACATGATGTTCCTGCATCTCTTCCGCACAATCTACCCCCCTACTTCTCCAGAGAGACGGCCTTCTGTCTACTCCATAGCTACATCTGTCGCCACCTCAACATCTTCGTCTTCCTCCCGCCGGCATTCGCAAATCTCTAGGCCGTCTACTGCTACGAGCTGCGCCTCGTCGCCCGGCCTGAGACCCAGCATGGGTTCTGGATTCCCTTCTTCAATGCAGCTCAAACGGGAGCCAAACTCTCGAGGACCGTCCAGGACGAGCTCGATGCACGAATCCGATGCCGGGTCCTCGAGCTGCGCTGTGATTGATGAGCAACGCCCAGCCTCTCCGCCGCCAGTTCGTCGCCCGCAGCAGCATGATAATCGCATCACTGCTGCGGTGGACGAGTCCTTATCGATTATGGAGGGTTTCAAGCCATCAGACCCAGCCCTCACCCTTTTGCTGATGCCAAGTCTGGTTATTGGTACTACGTGCTTTGACCCCACACAGCAAGAGCGACTTCGAGGCATCATCCGGTCCGTCCGGGGCTACACAGGTCTTCGCAACTGCGATAGAGTCCTCGAGGTCCTTGAAGAAGTCTGGCATCTTATGGAGTGTGGTGAATGGATCTCTGTCTGGGACTGGCAGGGCGTTGCCAGACGCCTTGGGCTTGATTTCTTGTGCACCTGAACTAGCCAGTTCACGGTGGATGGCGCCAATCCATCCGCGCTGTTCTTGTACTCGCCAGATGCTCTTCAAAGTTTTCTTTTATTGCCTTCTTCCCGGTATACCCGCTCGTTGTATTTTTTTTTCTCTCTACCTTTTTTCTCACTCATATCTTCCCTCTTCCTTCTCGGGTCGGCACTATTGTGGTCGGAGTTACTGGAGGAAGCATGTCATGGGGGCGACATCATGTACAGGGGCCACTTGCATTCCGGCTTCGCACGACGCCATGGGATTGGGATAGGCAACAGAGGGGGAGCGATTGTTGAACCTCGGGCATCCTAGACACCAAGACGGGATGGCAGTCGGAGATTGCTAGCGTGTCGTCACGTTGATCTTTTTTTTTTTCTGCTCTCCGCACGGCGTTTCTTTTTGTACTTTGGGAGGGTTGGCTGCCAGTTTTTGTTTTCATATTTTCTTCTTTCTTGTGGTTTCGTATTGGCTTTGGGTTAATGGGACGGACAAGGAACTATCTGGATCTGGGCGGCTCGGACTCTGTTCCGATTTGAATTTTTCGCAACATCTGTTCCGCTCGTAGAACGGCTTCCCCGGTATTAGCTCTGGGGAATGTCGGAAGCGATGCGTGCAAGTACTGTAAGCCAGTATCATGGCACTGGAGGATTTGGCCGCAACACAATACAATCTGCGCTGGTTGCGCCTTTCCTCACTCTTGCAATCCCGTCTCACGTCGCATTCTGCTCTGATGCCAATCTTGCTGTTCACAGAAGCCATCTCGCAAAGTATAATACCGTATACCCGTAGACCAGGCGTGTGGGATGGAGTGATATGCCGCCCTCGGACGACTTTTGGATGGTCCGATATTCGCATCCGAAGCGTGGATGCGTGGGTGCATGTTCGGACAAAAACGATGGGTTGTGCAGTGAAGATCCCTATTTGCCGACACGGCCGTGAGAGCCGAATGATCCCTCCCACTCACCCCGGCCCCATCTCTTTGCTCTGCAGTCGCGTACTTTCTGCCGTGGGACCATTTCCACGTAACATGAATGATCAGTGAAGGAGACATAAGGGAGAGGTCAGATACCGGCACTGATCATTGCGTCTGGAATTATCTTGGTCTGCAAATCTAAGTACCGGTTCATCTCCCGAGTCTCTTCATCTCCCGAGTCTCGATTTGCCTCCAACGATGTCGAGAACGGACATTGTTATCCCGTTGGATGGGAGCCGGTCGCTGGAATGGAAGGGGTGCCGGGGTGTTAGTTCCAGGGTCAGGGTCGAGGTGTGTAGTGGGGGTGGGGGGTGGTTATCTGTATCCGTACGGAGTACGGATATGGGATGGTCGCTGTGAGATGCTGCAGGGAAACGGAGCTCGGCTGCACATTGAAGACGAAAAAAAAGATTCAATCTTTTTGTCCTTCGCACTCTCGCGAGACTCCAGACTCCAGAGTCCAGGGTGAAGGGAGCTAACCTCGCAATAGGTAGCATGCTCTGCAGAGTGCAGATAGACACAGACCCATCTATCCTCCAGGCAGGCCTCCAAGCTCTTGTCTCTCTCTGGCCGCAGGGCCCCTGTCGATGGCCATTGCTGCACTGGCACGGTGCAGTTGGAGGTTGGAGCTACGGGTGAACCGGGGGCGGCGTGATGGTGCGCAATCTACAGATTATGGGACCAGGGGGTGAGCTCGGAGAGGAGAGGACAGGACGTTGGAGAGATTTTGGGGGCCCAACAGGCTACACTAAGGTAATTCCCCTTTGTTCTTGGCCAGGGGCCTGGGTCGATGTATCTGTACGTCTGAGGCATGAACGGGGGGTTTTTTGACCGTGGGAGATGTCACTGATTGTTTCTTGTCTGTTGAATTTCGGCGCCGGACGGATTGGACCTTGTTGCTTTCTTACCTTGACTGCCCAGAGTATCCCAGGCAGCGCCGGTATCGTATCTCGAATGGGCGAGTGCATACAAACTGACCAAGTACGGAGTAACAGACTCAGGTTCACCCATTTCGTTCCCGTCGGATACTCGGGCGGAAGGCTGCCGTATGTGCGTTGATTGTCTGGTTCATCCTTAGTTATGCTGCACCGTACGGATATCGGATGATTTCGTTGGAGGGGGGTGTTTTTGTTTGCTCGAGGTGCTGATGGTCCGCTATAGACACGACAGAAAGTGGTGCGACCGTTGGGAAAGCGGAGAGGCTCTCCGCATTTCATTTGCCCCCGGGTTCTTCTTGAGTGCAGAGTCTAGGGAAGAGGAGTCCCTGAGGAGGGGGCGCATCGAAGGAGGATTTGGTGGGAACATTGAAGCAAAGGAAGGTGAGAGCAGCCATTGTTACGGCTGGGAAGGAGACGGGACGTGTCGCTGTCAAGGTTGGACCAACCTACCGTGTTCACGTCGCACAGGATCGTCGGCCGGTGTTTGAGAGGGGTATTCCCCGGAACGGCGCTTCGGGAAGGTCGGCGGCGCGCTACGGGAGAGAATGGCGCGGGGTGGTGGTGGTGGTGGTGGTTGGTACGTGCTTTGTCTTCAGGGTTTTGCTTGCTTTTTCTCTTCTCTTTTCCATATCGCCTCGTCTGTCTGTACCCATTTTGCTTTTTTACACTTGCAGAGTCTGAGAGTACTATCCCGACGTCTCGAAACCGAGACATGCAGAGACATTTGGACCAACGGGATGCGGTACTCGCTCACTTACGATCTGACCGCCTGGCGAGTGGATTGACAAGGGACAGGCCTGATCAAAACCGTCAAAGTCGTGATGTCGTCGAACATGGGGTGGTCTCCACCTAACCGGCGTTATCTGATGGGCTGTTCATTGCTACAAAAAGTACTTTGTCGCGAGATGAGCTGGAGCAGACCCCGGGATGCCGAGCCACGATGGCAACGATTGGTATCCACGGAATAGCATGGTTTGGACGTGCAGTCGAGCAAGGGTAGGTTTACATTGATAGCTACAAGGTCATTGGAGACAAAAGAAATCTTTCGAGTTGCTGCAAAATGCAATTTACGTTGCGTTGAATCGGCCATCGCACAGGGGACAGGAAAGTCCCTCTCCTCTACGATAACAAGCCAGCGAGCCCAGGATCTATCCGCAAACGTCTTCTATCGTACAGGCTGGGGCCATCGCCTTCCCAGCCACGCATTATTGTGCCTGTGAACGCGCAAGTCGCATCTGGATGAGCCACACATCCAACTCGTAGCTGTCCCATTCGATGGATGACACGTATCTGGCAAGCCTGTGTCATGTTCATTTCTTCAAGCTTCATCCTATATCGGCCGAGTCCATCGACCCAGTTGCATAATCGATCAGCGACAGATCTTTGTCCGATCTAAGGGTCGTCCCGGGAGTTGATTGGCAAAGTAGGCCAGTGGAGGGGGTCATCAGATCTGAGCTCGCGTCCCACTGTACCATCGCAATCGCTCGGTTTCGTGTCGTAAGGTAGCACAGCTCTTGGAGCTGGCAGCCTCAATGGTGAACCCTATACCGCCATCGGACTCTTGGCGGCCCGTCCAAAGCACATTCCGGCTCAGACGTACATGCCTCGATCTTCACCCTCAATCAGCTTGACAGTGACGCCGTTCTTGCCGTCGCGAGCGATCTCATACTTGCCACCGAGGACCAGGTCCTTGGCAACAAGCTCGCGCGTGCGGCCGAGCGACTCAATGTCACTGATGCGCTGGATGGTAGCCTCCAGATGATCCCTGAAGCCCTTCTCGGCGCAGATCTCCTGGAATGCGCGGTGCATGGGCACAGATGAGGCGCGGACGTCAGCGTTGGCCGCGATACTGAAAAGGTTGAGCCGGTCCATGTTGCGGATGAAGTCGGCGCGTGTCATGATTTGCTGCGCCTTGTGCATGGGAAATTTGGGCAGCATATGGCCCTTTTCCTCGTCGTAAAGCTCCATATCTTCTTCCTCATCTACGAGGGCTTGGGCGAGGACCATGGCGCCGGCCTGTCATTGATTGTCAGATCAGTTTGCCCACTAGAGAGAGTCATTGTGCCAAGTTATGACGATATGTAAAAGGGAGGGTGATTACGTACAGCCCACTTCTGCTGGTCCATCACGTCGTCATCCATCTCGGCGCCGAGAATCCAGCACTGGTTGAGGAACCATGTCTTCTCGACCGCGCAGATGGATTTACAAGTAGCAATCATATCCCTACTCTTTGCAACGCGGTTCAAGAATGATAGTCGGCCGCCTACAAGGTCATAGACCTCCTCGAGTTTCGTCGGGCTTAGCTTTTCGTTGAAATACTTGATGCGGTACTTTGCGAGAGCTGCGATAGCTTGGCGTTTAGGCAGGTCGCGCACCGACATGATCTCCATCCGCGTAGCCAGCTGCTTGAACCGCTCATAAACCCAGTAGTCATCCGTGTTGAAGACCATTGTCACGAGGTTGGACGCCGCCCACTGTTCGGCACGTTGCTGGAGAAGTTCAATCAGATCCTTGCCATCGTCGTCGTCGCGGATCAGGTGCATTTGGTTGATGATGACAACCAGGGGCTTCTTTCGCGTAGACCGGTTGACCAGAGCAACCTTTTCAAGCTTGTTGAGGGCACGTTCGATATCCAATAGAGCCGTCGTATCGCGAGGACCGCGTTCGCTGAAGTATCCGCCAATGTAATCCTCGTGGAACTCAAAGTCGAGGGCCTTACCGAGGCGTATGCGCACAATCTCCAAATCTGCGTGGGCCTCAAACATGGCCACGCCTTCGCCGTCGATTTTGCGCATGGCCTCGATTAACATGCTGCTCTTGCCGGTCCCCTTCTCGCCCATGAGCAAGAAATAGTGCCCGGCCTCTGATCCGTCGATGATTCTATCGACGCGCGCCTGCTCTGGCCGCTGCACCCACCGATCATCGGCCTCGGCGGAGGTTTGTGGCACTTCCTTTCCGATGGCGGCAAGTTCAAGAACGGGGTCACCCGGCGTGAAGGCGCGGGTCATCTTCTTCAGTACAATACGCTTGTATGTCTTGTGGTAAGCGTAGCCTGCCACTGCGAAGCCTGCCGCAAGAACGAGGATGGAGGCAAACGATGTCGCGGCAGACTCGAGCATCTTCTTGGGAAGACTGTCACCGCCATCATGGGCTCGAGGGGCGACAGGTTCTGACTTTGAGCTTGATCGTGATTGATCTAGGTTGGAGGTCAGCTCTTGTTGCAATGATGAGGCCACGGTGAGGATCAGCTGAAGTGGACGTTTCACTTGAGATCCCTCTTCATTGGCCGAAGACGCAAAATCCGTTTTACTGGGAAGTGCACAGGCAACAATCGTCACGAAGCAATATGTGACAGCAGCCGGTTCGCAGTCTGATTCGCTGTGGGAACCAGTCGAGATCTGACCTGCAGCATCTTGGCTTGCATGATCGGGTCTTCGGCTACACAGAGATGTAGCATCCTTGTCCAAAGCATCCAGAAGAAGCAGGAATCTGGCGCCCAGCCTCGCGCAGCCGCACCTCTTTTGGAGTCTTGCAGGTGTCACATCACATCCATCTCGCCAACATTACACGAAGGAACACCGCACCGACGACGAGAAAGGATGGGGGATGAAGAGCGGTTACAGACGAAGAAATGAGAACATACGCGCACCAACTCACCGGATCTTGCTGGCGGGTGTGTGGAGAAGTAGGCGGCGGCTGTCTTGACGGCCGATGAAGGTGGTGCCAATGCCGGTGCCGTTCTTGCCGGTGCTGACAGCGGCCCCCAAGGACCGCGGCGGCAGCCACGCGTTCCAATCCACCGGGTCGGAGAGGGGCGCAAGTGCGACAGCATAAGCTGCCCACCCTTGCTCGCCAAAGTCATCGTTAATATGTAATGAGCATCTGCAGGGCCTGCTGCGGCTCAGAATTCCAATGTCGACGGGTCGCTGAACAGTCCTCGCCAAGTGTAAAAAGCGTCTCGGAGTGGAGGGGGGAAAGGCCGGCCGGTTCTGGCGGGCAGCAAATGTGGTGTAGGGAATTAAGCAAGGCACGGCGGAGAGTGCGCGAGATTTTTGATTGTTTATGGAACAGACAACAGGGAAATTAAGGAACGAAGAGAAAAAAAAAGACGACAAAGAGTCAGTGTCGGTCAAGCCACAGGGGAAAACAAGAAACACAACGTCGGTGGTACTAAAGGAGGAGGACTCCGAGAGCTCCTGCTACATCTTTGGCCTTTCTTGGCATGATTTTTGACCTTCTTTCCTTGGCATTGGCCCCTGCCCAGCTGAGGGACGAACCCAAGTGTGGCGCACTCAGACACCACGAGGTGGGTATGATCACGTGAGACATTTGAGCTGAGATGTGGCTGACGCCCCACATGCCATTCATCATGTACCTTAGGTAAGCGACATCACGTCTACTGGCTTCACAAATCAAGTTCCGAATTCAGGTAGCTGTGGATCCAAACATCTCAACGACAAACCGATGGCGACGTTTCATCAAACTGTTGTCTGCTGAGAAAAGGAATCAGTACGTGTTCTACAAAGCCAAGCCTGACCTCTTCATTTCCATGATGTTTTCTCCACCGTTGTGATGGGTTTCAGATGCTTGATTATATCTTTATCTTCTTCCCGAACTACCTAGCCTATCTCTCTCGACTTATGTACGGATAGAGACTTGTTAATCTTTTTACCGGAAATAGTATTACTATGTACCTGCAAAGCATATTACCGCTGGTGCTTTAGTTCTTAAATTCACATGAAACAATGGCAGCACCGTTTGATATTTCTTCTATCCTCTTCAATAAGGTTTATTGCGGAACTTGTTGACGTGAGATATCCGTGGTCTCTCTACCTCCCTACCAAGTAGTACTACCCAGCATTGATTGCAAAGACTTGAAAGTATAGACTGAACTGAACAGGACTGGCTTTAGTCAAGACAGTTGGAAATGCCAGACTTGAGGTGTTGATTTCCTCACATTCTCCGAACGTACATGTGTGTGTGCTGCCTTGTTGGCTGTGATCATTTGTGCGGTCTTGTCTTTCTACAGACAGAACCCACGTCCACGTCCGTGTCTTTCTATAGGCAAAACTTGTCAACAACGCGAGGCATCCTCTCTGAGAATCACCATCACTGAAGCTGGCTCGGTCTGTGCGTTGACTTCACCATCGTTCCTTCCCTCTAACTTACTTCCTTTGCCTGACGCGCCTGCCCATCACGCGCTTCACTGTTTATTTTTTCCTCCCACAAAGGTATTTTCATTCTGCCCGCTCCAACTACCGCATATCTTACGCTTCGCATTCTCTGCCTGTCCTCCCATATCACAATCTCTTCTCTTGCACCTCCAACCCTCGCACCAGGAATTGTTCTTCTATGATCTTTGTCATTACTCCGCGATTGGCAATATTGGAAGGCATTGCGAAGGTAGCTTTAATTGGTTGTTGAGGCTGAGAGAGTATGTTACTAAAGCTTCATTTTTTTGTTGATCCCCCCGGACACTGACTGATGTTGGTGTAGATCCTCCCAAGTCGGCCAAACTTTTGGGGCTTGGACATTGAAAACCCTGCTTGGATTACTCTATCCTCTCTCTTGGGTTCCTTGTACCAACTACCCAACCTGCTTTTCTGCTACCGACCTTCTCATTTATCACCTTACGCGGAGCTACTAAGTCTGCCAGCTGTGCTACAGCCTTGAGCGCAACAATGGCCCCCAAACCAAAAAAGAGCAAGAGTTCGCAGCTTTCGCGTTTTCGATCAGATTCTGATCACTCACTTTCGCAAACTTCCAACACCCCTCGTCAGATTCCTCCTCCAACTCAGTCACAGACCCGTCCACCAACTCCGATACCCAATGAAGTTGATCGATCCACTCCTCTCGCGAGGCTTTTTCGACGTAACCGAACCAACACTACACTCAATACCGCCCATCAGCTAGCTTTAGAAGCCCCTCCTTTCAAAATCGATCGCAGCTTCCCGGCCACTACCCCGGCCCCAGCTCCACCTCCGCCTCTTCCCACTCCTCTTCTAGCGGGATGCCCAGGCCGCGAGATCACAGGCGCGAAGACAAACGGTCGCGAATGGGCTTGCGACTTGGACGAGCCTCCTGTCTTGGACTATTCCGAGGAGCTTTCCAAGACTGACTTCGATGAACACCCATTGGCCCATTACATCAAGCTGGAAAAGGGATGGGAGAAGCACCAGCTTGCCATGTTCGGCCTCATATTGCCAGCCAAGGTCGAAAACGGGACTCCTATCTATACTTGGGAAAGTGACCCTGAAGACGAAGAGGATATGGTAATGGACATGGCATTGGCGCTTTCAGAGGAGAAAAGACAACCTGCCAAGCCATCCGCCCAAGTGGAGCGACCAAGAACGCCCTCGAACATTCTTCACAAAGTCAAGTCTTTCGCCAACTTCATTGCCACATCTGATGCAGAGAAGGAAGTCCCCGAGCTCCCAACGTTGAAAGAACTACTTGACCAGTTCGGTCTACCCCCCGGAACCCCTGACGACTCGGCGCTTCGGAGCTTTCTTCGTCCGACCCGGTCTAGCAATTCTCTGCGACCAAAGACGCCCACTCGTCCTGTTCCTAGTGCTACCAAGTTACGCAGCAAACGAAGCGCAGGAACTGAAAGATCTCAGATCTCCAATCCCATCGCTCCAGAGGAAATGAGGCGTGTTGGATCTGACTTCAGTCGGGCGGTGGCTCGACGCGGCAGAAACGTTTCGGAAGGCGAACGAGATTCGCTCTATGCATCATCTTTGCGAAGCCCGTCAAACTTGATCTCCCGGTCCCTTTCGACGAGCGTCCCTCTGTATCTACTTCAGCCTCAACACCCTACCGTCTACTTTGGACAGAATGAGGCTCCTCCCGAGTTTCGACATGCCCCGCCTCGCCTAGCTCCCATGGAGTACACTCGACAGTACTACATCGCCAAAGCTAAGGCAGAGAGGGAAGGCGTCGACTGCACAATCCGCAAGCCTGACGCAGTCTGGGCTTGGACAGAAGATTTCAAGGAGTTCCTTCTGCTTCCGCAACTTCCCGCAGGCCTCCAAAGAAACTTCTTGCCTGACGATGGCAAAGACTGGAAGGTTTCCACCATGGGTCGGTCATCCAAGAACAAAGATATCGGCAAAAGAAGTTCCTTCGTTCCTCTTCCGTTGGACCTCGGCCCTTATACCCCGCTCATGCCTGCACACTTCCACAGCAAGTCCTACTCCTTCATCGGCTCAGGCCATAAGTACTGTTCATCTAGTGATGAATCCTATCTCGATCGTCCCGCAGCGGCCGGATATGTGAGTCTAGTGCAGTCAACAAGGTTGCTGATCGACAACTCTTCTACTCCCATGGTAAAAGAAGAAGATAAGTGCTTCGTTGGTGTTTCTCTCAATACCACCAGCGGGACAACAGGCTTCTCTCGTCCAGGAATGACTGAGGCATCTCCTCTGGACAGGGCTTCTATCACAACACCACCATTGTCTCTTGCTTCCCAGCGAGCTTCTAGTGAAGCACAACCGACAGATGTACTCACAACTACCCTTCTTCGTCCTTACAAGGCTGAACAGCTGCCCCTTGAGGGTCATCATCGGGTCAGCAGTAATACACAAGCTGCATCGAATGAAGTCGCTTTGCGCGATTCCTCTCATGAGTCTTATCGGAGAAGCACTGCACCAATGTCATCGTCAACAACAAGTGTTGCACAAAGCTTGCCTACACATCGTCCACAAACTGGGGTGAAAGAAGTGCATGCGTCGCCTTGCTATGGTCCTGCAACTTCGTACGAAAAATTTCGCCATCAGTTCACACTAACAACCACAGGTTACAGGGACGAAAACAACGTATCCCCTCTCAGCTTTGAGCATTTGCAAGAAATGTTTTTTGATGGAACTGTGTCTCCTCTGAGCAACTCGCCGGCATCTGCACAGACTGAGGTCTTTGCGCCAGAGGTCATGCGGAGACAGGAGCCTCAACAGACTTTGGACGACGCTCTGACACCCATGGTTGAAGATGAGACATTTCACCAAAGCATCTCAGATGATGCAGCTGACATTGCAGATACTTCTTCCGTTTACTCACAGGATAGTACTGTCACAGCAGTTCACCATCCTTTGACTGAATGTCGCCCTTCTTCGACAGACTTGATGTTGCTGGTGCCTACGACCAGTGAGCTTGAGAATGGAGAGGGTTTGACCCCGCGCCAACCAGAGAACCTTCCTTCCCATGCCGCCCACTCTCAGGAAAGAGCTTCACGACGCTCACCTGTCCTCGAAGCTATTTCATACATTCCAAGTTCAGAGACTGCCCAGTCTTATGCCGCTCATGAGGAAACTTATGACACTGCTGATCACAGATACTCTGAGGCTCCGTCCAGTACCATCAGCAACTTCTCGTCGCAAGTAACTGGATCTACTGCGGACCGACAAGATCGCTACTCTGTTGCTTCTCATGTGAGTACAGCCACATCTGTTTCGACATCCGCCTCTTTTCGACTTCCCATCCAAGGCACTCCGGCCAGCCTGGAAACCGATTATGTCAGGGCCAGTAGCAAGTATGCGCGCAAGGTGGGCACTGAGATACCGGCTCCGGAGGCTTCTTCAAGAATCTCCAGCATGCGGGCCAAGGACCCTCTCCCGCCCTCCCGGAGCTCTGTCACGAGAAATCCATCGTCTTCTCCTGGCATTCCTTCCCCAGTCACCTCAGCCGATACTGCTGCCTACTACCGCCAGAAGCGCCTTCCTAAGCGACCAGAGCCGGCACAAAAAGACCCCGTCACTGAGGCCATCGAGTCTTCCCGCAACTCAGAACTTCCATCTCTTCACGTCAGAAGACGCAGGGCAGTCCCGAGCCTTCCTCAAATTTCGGCATCTCAGGCATACCCGAAGCCGCTGAGGCTCAGCACGATGAAGAGCCCCAGTCCGGCGCCTACGGCATCAACTGCCGACCGCGCAGCTTCCGCTGCCAGCACTGGAACTGTCGCGCGTTCAACTTCGAGGCTCATCACGGATATCGGAAACGAGTTGAACCGCGAGATGGAAGAAGTCTTGTCGCCTCGCTCCGCCGCCATGGCTCACCGCCCGCTGCCACCAAAGAAGGAAGCTGACGTCGATACGCCTACTCGTCGCCCTCGCCAAGTCCAGTCGATGAAGTCAATTCCCTTCGACGCACCGCCTCTCCCGGCGCCCAACAAGCCGCTTCCCTCTATCCCGAAGCCCAAGACGCCTAAAGCCAAGACGTCAATGCCCAAGATGAAGACTGGGGCTCCTGATTCTGCCTCCATCGACGTGGACTTTGGTCCCGGTCCTGCCAGGTCTTACATTCCCGCCCGTCCGCCGCCGCCCATCCCGGCCTTGAAGCCGATTGACACCACTTCGCCGTCTGCTTTCGATACGACTTTCGACCCCTACGTCACTCGAGCCGACTTTTCCATCAAGAGAGACCGCACCGTCCGTCCCGCAGCGTCCATGGCGGCGATGTCTCCCCGTCCTAGTAAGTTCACCTGCGAGCTCGACGTCGCAACCGTACTGACAACAGCCCGCAGCACCTTTGGTCGACCAGCGCCAACAGCGCGTCAATCAGCCGGTAACCGCGGCTCATGTGCAGAGACCCGCCGATGCGCCTTCCCGATTTTTGGGTAAGATGGCATCGATGGCCGAGCTCAAGAACGGCAGAAGAGATACGATTTCGAGTCGTTCGACTGACAGCGACGATGCCGTGGGTATGAGAACTTTCCTTAGCGAGGACAGTGCTGCTTCTTCCGCATCCTCGTCTACCAGAGACAAGGCCACATCGGGATCGAAGCGGAAATTCTTGAGCAATTTATTCAAGAGAAACCGCAAGGATGATGAGAACTGAGCTTCTGTTACGGGGAGAGGGTGAGGACTAGGAAAGAGCGAGGTCTGAAAGGGAATGTTCACAGACCGAGCTGTGTTATCAATATTTGTACAACTTTGAAGAGAGATGATGGCCTGGGAATTGGGGATTGTGTATAATGGTTTGACAAGTACATTTCTCATTACGAGATATTAGACTTGACGCAGGGGGGGAATCATCAATGAACAATGTGTTACTCGACTTCCTCGGCTTTCCTCTGCCATCGACCACGCCTCTAATTCGCGAAGATAGCCTCCTGCGATTGTGACGCAGGGCCACAGTCACAGACGATAGGTCGTCTGTCCATGTCGATAACCTTGTTGATCGAGACGGGAAGGGCATACAGGATGGATATATGTGTTCTCTAAAAGGTCAATGATGGCGAATCCCTTTGTTCCCGCGCATCCATCGTGGTACGGAATTCGAGTAAAGTAGCCCTTCGTATTGAACGAGGATCAACATATTACTGAGTGCCCTGACAGTAAGACTGATTCGGTCAGCGGGGGGTTTATCTCAGAAGCGTGGGCCTAGTCACCGATTCTACTAAGAGAATAAGGGAAACAAAAGTAACGAGTCTTGGGGTGAAGCAGTAGGGTTGGCTGAAGAAGACATAGGTAACGAGCCAACTTCAACCCACGATGTTGATGAGGTCAAGTCATTCCAGAACAGCCTTTTGAGTGGTCTCGGCTGGGAATTATGTCATCCGGGCCCGGCGTCCAGGTGGGGATGGATCCTTCCGATCGCTGTGTCCGGGCCGGCAGGTGGAGAGTACCCTGACAGAACCCCTGAGGAGGGCCCCTGGCTGATGCAACGCCTTAAGGCGGGTACGCACCAGAGGAGGTCATACCGGGTCGTTGATTACCTCAAAACTGTCATTCGTTATCTCATATTGCCAATGGCACATCTCGTAGTCGGTTACTGGAAGAGAGAGGAGAAAGAGACTGCGAATCGATCAAACATGTGGCCCCGACGCCGCTCATCGTCTTCAGAACTTTCAAGCTACCACCGCCATTGCGCGGACAGAAGACGTGGCGGGCCACGCAGAGTTGACGCGGCTAGAACACTTTGGCTGCGCGGCTAGAGTATATATAGTCCTGTCCCCGAGATTATTAAATTCCATTCAATCACATTGTTTTCGTTTTTGTTGTTACGTTTGTGGCCCCCAAACAAGCGGCAAGGAGGCTGATGGAATGTTGGTTCGGGTGTCGTGCAGACCCGGGTCGCCGGAACGGGAACGGAGCCCATCACCCTCCTGTGCTAAATTTGAACCCAACGTGCGGTCTCCGTACTCTTCGTACTTCAATTGATGCTCCCCTATGTCGCTATTATCCGACGGGATGATTTGGAGAAGCCGAAAGAGAGGAAGCGACACAGGGAAGCTCCCTGTGCTTAGTATGATTGGACCACCCGAAAGAACTGGGGATCTGCCATTGCAATCAAAGGCTATTTTCGACACGGAAAAGGCTATTATAGTAAAAGCACTTAATCGTCGACAGCCGGGGGCCTAGCAAGTTTTCAAGGCCGTTTTCATACTTTCTCCAAGGGGAGGTTTTGCGCGCTCTCTTTTCACTGGAATGCGCGCACAACCGAGACAAATCGAGTGGCGGCTCAAAATTACGCAGTAGACATCCATCTCTTCTCTTTGTTTTCCTTACGCCGGAGCTTACGTTGAATGCCCGCCGGCGGTTTCCCCCCGTTTGAACCTGACTTGCGCGCGCGACCCCCAAAATCAAAAGGGTCTCCAAAAAACAAACTTCTTTGATGGGAAATTTCCCACCGCACAGGCGATTTAGAGATGCCAATGTTTGCCAAGGGGTCGGGCTGGAAAGAGAGAAACGGGAGGCCCGGACTGCGAGCCTCCGCGCCGAACGGAAACTAATAAGTTGACAAGTTTCCCCCAAAGGGCGAGCATCACACCCACATACGCGCTTTGCTTGAATTGATTCCCTCTTCAAGAGTGTTTTATTTTCATTCCCAGTCATTCCTTTTTCAGACACTCATTCTAGACCAAACTTGCCCATAGACACTCGTTGTAGAAACACAACACCCGCGCCAGTTTGGATAAGGCAACAATTCAATATCCACCATCACCAAAAGAAGAAGAAAAGAAAAAAAAAAACACCATGAAGCTCTCCCTCCCCCTCCTCCTAGCCCCCCTCGCCGTCCTCGGCCTCCCCACCACCGACAACACGGCATCGCCCTCTCACCACGCCGCCCGCGGCACGGGGCCGCACGCCCACCACGCCGCCGCCCACCTCCTCACCCGCCAATCCCCAACCAGCATCGACAAGCTCTTCAAAGCAAAGGGGAAACTCTACATTGGCGTCTCGGGCGACAACGGCATCATGCAGCAGGGTAAGACCGCCGCCGTCATCCAGCAGAATTTCGGCCAGGTGACGCCCGAGTACTCCATGAAGTGGGACGCCACAGAGCCCACGCGGGGCAACTTTGATTTCACAAACTCGGATTTCCTCGTCAACTTTGCGCAGAAGAATGGCAAGAGCGTGAGGGGGCATACCTTGCTCTGGCATCAGGCTTTGCCGGCGTGGGTGTCGGCCATCAAGGACAAGGCGACCATGACCAAGGTGATTGAGACGCACGTCAAGACGATTGTGGGAAAGTACAAGGGCAAGATCAGGTCTTGGGTATGTCTCTTTTTTTGCTTCACTTACAGAGTATCTCAAGACGGTTTCTTCTTCCGTTTTGATTTCCTCTTACAAATATGACCGTATGCTGACAAAGGGTACACAAAGGACGTCGTTAACGAAGTCTTCAACGACAACGGCACGATGCGCAGCACAGCCTTCTCCAACGTCCTGGGCGAAGCCTACATCGGCATCGCCTTCCGCGCCGCGCGCCTCGCGGATCCCGCGGCGAAGCTGTACATTAACGAATACAACCTCGACAACGCCGGCTGGGGCAAGGTCACGGCCTTGGTGAGCAAGGTGAACCAGTGGATCGGGCAGGGTATCCCCATTGATGGCATTGGTGCGTTTGCTTCTCGGTTTTTTTCTTTTCTTCCTTCCTTCCCTTATCTCATCCCCCTCTGCCCCATGGAGAAATCTGTCAATATGAGAAACTCGTAGATGGAGACGAGCCCAGAGACGGGAAAGGGGGACACAAACACTCAAGACGAAAACAAGTGGGATGACTAACACCACACACCAATCCAGGCTCCCAAGCCCACCTGGCAGCAAACATGTCAGGCAACATCCAAGCCGCCCTCGAAGTCCTCGCCCGCTCCCGCGCCTCCGAAATCGCAATCACCGAGCTCGACATCCCCGGCGCGCCGCCCAATGACTACGCCACCGTCGTGGCCGCCTGCCTCAACGTGCCCAAGTGCAAGGGCGTCACCGTCTGGGGCGTCAGCGACAAGCAGTCGTGGATGGCCACCGCCAAGCCCCTGCTGTTTGACGAGAACTGGAACCCCAAGCCTGCGTATAACGCCATTGCTGCGAGGTTGCGTAAGTGAGGGCGAACCTCAGGGGAAGCAAGAGATTGAGGATTGGTATCAACCGTAGGATTGGTATTTGTATTAGAAAGCTCTGTTATATACCTGATACATAAAACGAGACTGTGCTCTCCAAGCGTCGTGGAGCTGAGCTTCACTGCGCTCAAACTTCCAGAGCCTATCTGCTCAATTATTCACAAACATTTTCCTGTCCAACCAAACATCACACAGCCTCGATCCTATTATATAGGATGAATGAGTAGAGCTAGGCTACTAGCTGATAGAAAGGAGGTAGACACGCTTTGGCTTCCAGCCCTTGTCCTCGAGGCCTGGACCAGGGCAAGTCAAGGAGAGATAATGTCGTTGTGGGATAGCTGCTTGATATGCCAGCTGGAACAGGGAAAGGGCGAGGGGGAAAAGTCTCCAACAAACGCGCACTCGATACCGTTCAGCCAGAGAAAAAGATCGCCTTGTAAAGTAATTCACGACTGTGGACAAGTCACGTATCACTCATGTGCACCATGGTCTTTTGAATGTTGATCGATTAAATAATTCTCATTCCTCATGAGCGAAACCTCTTAATGCAAATTGCCACCTAACGCCGTCGCAATGAAGTTTGTATGATACAGGACTGTTTTCTCAGGCCCAGGAAGCCAAGGGGTACAGAAAGCAATGTGTGTGTCTGCGGTGTTTCCAATGCACGGGACATTTCAAACACCAAGGTAATGCATGCGCTTAGGCAGTGGCATTAACCTTCTCCTCCTCGCTCGCGGACTCGTGGTGGTGCTTGTGCGCCTCGCCGCGCCACTTTGCAGAGGTGATGGGGTTGACATGCTGGACGTACATGGTGTCAATCTCCTCAAGGGTGCGATCCTTGGACTCGATGACGAAGAGGAAGACAATGACAGCCAGAGCGGCACAGCAGCCAGCGAAGACGAGACCGTAGAGGTAGTCAATGGCATCGGTGATGTAGCGGGTGAAGAAGGACATGAGGCTGAGAAGAAGTTAGTTAGATGTTGAATGTAGTTGTAAGTTGAGGGTACATACAAGTTCCAGAGCCAGTTGGAGGCGGTGGCAAGAGCCATGGCGGGAGCACGGTAGCGAGCAGGGTACAGCTCAGCGACGACGGCCCAAACGAGAGGACCCCAAGTCGTGGCGAAACCGGCAATGAACAGGCAAGAGAAGGCAACAAGTACGGCGCCGGCCTGGGGAGTGTTGGAGGGGGTGACGGTGTCGAGGGCGAAGTGACCGACAAAGGCGTAGACGAAGAAGCACATCATCATCCACAGAGCACCGACGATGAGAGCAATACGGCGACCAGACTTCTTGACGACGACCAGACCGCCAAAGGTGCAAGCGACGTTGACGGATCCGAGAATGAGCTGAGTGACGTAGCTGTCGCTGAGACCGGTAGCGGAGAAGACAGTGGTACCGAAGTAGAAGAAGAAGTTGGCGCCCGTGAGCTGCTGGCCGGCCTGAAGCACAATTCCGAGCATGGTGCGGTAGAACATGCGGGGGCCGGTGAAGATCTCCCAGATGCTGGTGTCGGCGCCAGCATGCTCCTCGGCGACCTTGGCGCGGATCTCATCGATCTGGAGGTTGACAGAGGCGTGGTTGGCCTCAACTCCGGCAAGCTTGGCAATGTTGAGGCGAGCCTCGTCCTCGCGACCCTGGCGGAAGGCGTAACGAGGGGACTCGGGAAGGAGGAGAATACCAGCACCGAGAATGAGGGCCCAGGCAAAGCCGAGACCGTTGGGAATACGCCACGAGGCAGAGCCGGCCTTGTTGTGGGTCGCGAAGTTGACAATCTCGGCGAGCCAGATGCCGAGGGTGATGAAGAGCTGGTAGGTGGAGACAATGACACCGCGGATGATGGCGGGGCAAGACTCGGACTGGTACATGGGGACGACGACGGAGAGGGCACCGATGCCGACGCCGTTGACGAGGCGGCCGATGGCGAACTGGTACCACTTGGTGGTGGAAGAGATCTCGATGACGATACCAATGCAGGAGAAGAAGGCGAAGAGCGAGATGGTCATGCGACGGCCGAGAGTGTCGGCGAGCTTGCCGGCAGTGAGAGCACCGACGAGACAGCCGATACACAAGAGACCGACAATGGTACCCTGGCGAGCGGCGCTGAAGACGTAGGTGCCATCTTGGGGCTCACCAAAGCGCTGCATGAAGTCTTCCATCAGGAAGAAACCGGAAATCTGACCACTGTGGAAGAGAACAAAGGGTCAGTAAAACGGAATGGCCGGCGAGACAGTTATGTCTCAGATGGGAGGGCGCAGCGGAGAGGTGCGCCGGAGGGAGTAAGACATACCTGACATAACCGAACATGAAACCACCGATACTGGCAACAAGACCGAGGAAAGCAGCAGCAAAAGTAACCTTTTGCTCAGCAATGATATCGGAGCCGGAATCCGGGGTGGGAGCTTCCGTTCGGTCCTTGTGCTCTACGCCCTTGCCGCCGAGCTTGGGGAACTGCATGATGGGCGATGCTGACGATGCACGTCGATATGGCGATGGATATGTGGGGGTGGGTTTGTTGTTCTCGATCCAGGGGAGGATGTAGAGGCGGGAGGAATAACTATGTTGGTTCCGAGGGTAGTGAGGTTGTTGGTGATAGTTGAGGTTGGTGTGATTGTTGTTGAGTGTTTTGTTTGAAGAGAGAGGAGGGAGGAAGGAAGGAAGGTATTATACCTGCCTTTGGCGGTTGAGATGTGGAGAGGACAAGGTAGTTGAGATAAAACTCTGATTAGTCTGGAGAAGTGTGGGATGGGAAGGAGGAAAGGAGGCCAAGAGTAGACGATGGGGGAAGGAAAGGATTCTTTTTGTATTAGAGGAAAGAGGTCAGGAGACGAGCAGGTCCTTCCTTCCGCGGTGACTGGGGACTGCCCGGGGATTGGGTCTCGCGACCACGGCTCCGGGTTGGGACGTACCTACTTTCCGGTTCGTACCTTCCTCACTTACTACTTACCCAGGTAGGTACCGTACGTGCCTACCTTATTTGGGTACTTGGCCAAGGTATGGAAGGAAGCACGGAAGGTGAGGTACCTTCCTGACCTTACATTACTCACTAGTAACATGGCCCGGAAGGCACGAAGAAGGGGAAGGAAGCAAGCAAGGAAGGAATGACCAGATGCTCACCCCGTTCTCACCCATTCGAACCCATTCACTCCCCGTATATCCCCGTATGCCTCCGCATGCGTTTCCACACTTTGACTGATGGAAAGGTGCTTTTCATGCCTCATGATCACGTCTCTGACCAAGCAGGGCAGCTAGGGTGGACATCTTGGTGCTTTGCTAAACAACGAAAAATCAAAAACGAAAGGAGAGCCAAAAAAGAGAGATACCCACAATGCTGGTGCTGGCTAACCCACACTCCCACAGTCCACAACAACATGCGTCAAACGGACAAGTCGGGGGCCCGTGGGCGAACCAAGAAAAGTGCGGGCAGCAACGTACGTGTGTGGGCTGGACTGTGGGATAATGGCGGGTGAAGACCGGGTGAAGAAAGAGGTGGTTCTGGCCCAGGTTCTCGCGGAGAGAGTCGCGAGAGAGAGAGAGAATACCGTGACCATGGTGACATGTCGGACCAGGGTGACAGGAAGATTGAACGTCGTGGAGACTTTTGGGAGTCGTGGGAGAAACCTCTGGGAGGACTGGAACGGTGGGACCGCCGCTGATGGACCGGATGGTCATAGCTCTCTCGCCGGTCGCGAGCCTCACGAGTGACGTTGGTGGTACATTGCGCCGAGTTCCTCCGGCCGATGCAGCTGAGGTCAAGCAACCACCGTCCCAGCACCGTCAACAAGGAACAGAAGAGAATGGGCGAGCTGGGTGCACCGTGTACCGTGTACGGTGCGCGGCGTCGGCGAAGGAGAAGGGAAGGGGGGGTGTGTCTGTGTGTGCCATGAGCTGATGATTGACGTCGAGTCTCATTACAATTTTTCGGTCCAATGCTCGGCCACTAAGAGGAGTCGGTCTAAAGATGAGGCTCCCCGGTGGTGAGCGAGCACTGAGCAGCACACATGGAAAAGTGGTGGTTAAAGCAAAGGCAAGGTAACAGGGACCATTGACAAGAAAAGAGGCCGAGACGACGGCGTATGCGAGCAGGGTCACCACAATTATTCGAACGTGATAGCTGGAACTCGCCGAACGGATCTGGCTTTCCCTGTCCAGGATCTCGGCTTGCAGGGCAGGGCGACGAGTTGAGAAAGGCAGCAATGCCAGGCAAGGCCCAGATTGGACGGGCCACAATTACACTAATCGGACCCTTTATCCTTGGCGTGCTGTTGGAATCTGTCTAGTGCGGAATCGCTAGCACGAGATGATCCGCCCGCTGTCGTTACGCTCATGGTTGAGGTGGAGATCCCGAAGCCTCCGATTGACGTCAGGGTCAGGATGCACCGATGCAGGTCCCCGTCCCGTATGCTGCCACCGTACCACCGTGCCACGGAATTGTGAAGGCACCTAACCTTGATCATTCATGTGCCATGCCATGGAGGGACGGGAGTTTGATTGATTGAATGACAAGAGTGACGACTAACGACGGCTTGGCGGCTGGCCTTGCTTGGCCTACGCTGCCTACCTTGGGGACCTACACAGTAGCACAGTAGCACTGCTAGCAGGACATGCTGCTGCACGGCTGACTGATGGACTGACAAACTCAAAGCTTAAGATGCAGGTTTGGTGCAGCTGGAGAGAGTCAGGTTCCCTGCCCTCTGATTGAACCCATCTGTTTCTTCGAGAAAAGATCGCTGGAGCCCTGGAACCACACAATTCTCACATCATAACATCAGACGATGCAGAAAGACTTTGTTCGTCCACGTAAGGTACACAGATGCGGAAAGAAACCGACGTGGTAATCAGGGACATGCATAGTAATGAAGGGACGGAATCATGAAGGCCAAGAAAAAAAAGAAGAGAACCACTGAAAAAAAACAAGAGGGCATCCACCTTTGGGGCCCAAGTACCGTGCCGTCGCCGCATCTCCCTTTCCGGGTACGTACTTTGCGTAAGGAAGATCTCCACCGCACGGGCGGCATCTGCCATCTGGCATGCCATGGCCTGTCACTGGGAATATCATGGATTTTGTCACACACATCAACACATCACATCTCTGCAATGTCTGCATTCACCACAACATGCACACTTCGGCCATGCCATCGTATCATACTATCAAGAAAACACCTTGAAGCATGCTCCATATCGTCCGGTCAGGACCTCATTCTCCGGACCGACATCTACACCACGTAACTTGCCATATCACGAGAATACCACAAAGGGCTGCAAAGACTGCAAAGAAAACCACAACGCAGCCGCATGGCATCGCATGGCATCTTGGCCCACGCAAGGTCCGATTAGAGAGTGAACCCTGCACCCCTGCCCTCCCTGTCCCTTCTTCTTGTTTTCCATCTGGCATTTAGCAAGAGAAAAAAAAAATGTTATCTCCTTCCCTGTCCGCTGACGGGACCTCCCCCCTGAACCCTGCTGGTCCTCTTCGGCCCGGCAAGCAGATGCCGCCGTGACACGCCCCTACTAGGCCACCTTAGCTCGCAGAAACTGGACACCTGTGTCCGTATCTGTCCCTAGCTGTGGCTTGCTCCCGTTGTTCTTAGCGCGCACGGTTCCTGATAACCGCCGTCCGTCTATGCATACCGTTGGCGCCACTGTTGGTCAACGCCTAACGGTGATACAGTCTGAGAGGGGACGGAGAGATGCTCGTAACTGCTTGAGTAAAGACGTGAGAAGCGTGAGAGCTGTAGAAGCACAGAAGCTATTGAGGGCTGCGAACACAGCTCACGTTTGACAAGTCTCTCAAAAAAACACCCACCTAGAACCTCAACGGACCCGCGCGACCACTTCACCGGCCGGCATCCCCCTTGGTCTCCACGATGGGGAGTCTAGCGAGAGACATTCGCGAAAGAAAGAAGCACCGAGACTCGGCCACGACTCCACGATTACCGCGAGAGCATGCCGAGTATTGAGCCCCATCCTGTACAGGCCAACGAAGCCATGCGAAACAGCGACGAAATGTGCTGCCGGCCATTTGCCAACCACTACCTACACGGCTTGGGCTGCCTAAGATGAGTTGTGGGAAGGGACAGAAAAAAGGGGAGGACGATGGAGTACTGTGGTAATAGTCTTCTCGTCTCTTTTTTACACGCGAGAGAAAAAGGGCCGACAAGTGAGGAACTCGCAACGACACGAGACCATGGAATTTTGCTTTCGAGTCGAATGAGAAGTGGGAATGAGGAGGAGCTATGGAGTTGCGAAAGAGGTGATTTCACAGAGATTTAGGCGAGATCTGGTCAACACCAAGAGAGCGAGTGAATGATCTGTGGTGATGAAGCTCACGATGGACGAATCCAGGAATTCATCACGAAGCATTTTGAGACCAAATCTAGTCAAGCCACCTCACCCAAAGGATTGTGGCTCACCCAACTGCCTTCAGAGTTCAGACTTCACCACCTCGCCACATAAAACAGCCCAGCAAGCACTGACTGCATCTGCAAGTGTGGCTCAAATCGCATCTCAAGGCACTAATTCGGATCTTTTCTTGACAAAAAGGTGGTCCTATTGGCCCCAATTGCGCGCGCAAATTCTCGCCTCACCTCGGCCGTACGCCTTGAATGCGGATCCGCCCAGGGGAGGGGAGGGGCGTGGGAGGGCAGTCTACGGTCTTTCCCATCGGGCGGGACCCCCCTCCGCCCCATCAACTATCCGTAAAACTACCATAAGGGCCCGAAGTGCGGCCACGCCGCTGCGGTCGGTCCCTGGGACCCGCCTTTCATCCGGTGGTCTGATCGGATGTTTTCCGTTTGCTCGACTTTCAGGTTCTCTACCTTACTGTGTATTCCGTAAGGTGAGGTACCTTAGGTAAGGTAAATGGAGGTTGAAGGTTGAAGCTCCTCTCTCCCTTTTCGTCCTTTCCGCTCTCAGCCTCTCAAGTATTCCGTACCCTTTTCCCTCTGTCACGTGGATCCGTAGTTCCGCGGATTTGGAGTGTTCGATGCCAATCGGGATGCTTGATGCTGCTATCGCCGACGCCGATACTAATACCAATGCTCTCTCCCTCTTGACTACCTACCTTACCTCACGTATCAGCATCTGCAAATCCCATCCGTGACAATCTTCAGTATACTACTTCCTACCTCTCCGAAACGCCCGGGATCATCGCCTTCAAATGTTTCTCCGATCTCTCGGCGTTTGCTGATCTACCCAAAGGTAATTCGTCCTGACTCGGCAAAAATTCGACACCGATCCGGACGAGCACCGTTTGCAGACTGCCGTTCGCGCGCCGACTTCCTCCGCGACGGAACCATGACGCCACACTTTTCTCCCCTCCGCCAAAGAAATTCCGCGCAACGCGCGGAACCTGCTCCGGAGTACGTGAAGCCATCGTGACAATGACATCCGACAACACGTGAGGGAAAAAAAGGAAAAAAAAAAAACTAAAAAAAAACTTCAAGACTCCGCTCGGAATAGCCGTGTACAGAAAACAGATACTGTGACCTGTCTTTCGGATCCCCCCATCCTTTCCCCAGATGTCGGAAGATTCACACAATCATTCCAGAAATTCTATGCATCGCCTCCCCCGGATGACGTCGCGTCTTAGGCTCGGGGGTGCATGGTCGTCACATTTTCTTTCCCACTGCCCCCGGGAATTGCCATTTGAATAGGTACTGGTTACACAACTTTGTCATCAAGCTTCCTCGGGTTTCCCAGTACACGTGTACAGCAAACCTGCAAAAAGCACGCATCAGTCATTCCCCGGTTGACACGCACGTACATGGGGCCAAAAAGGCCTTTCCCATCCCGCTGGGTTCCCCCATTGTCGGGCGAGAACCGATGTCTCCCCCCCCCCCCCCCCCCCCCCGCTTTCACGATAACAAGGTGGACAGACGGGCGCAACTTGGACATATTGTTCTCTTTCCGCCACAACAAGAACCGTCTAATGTCATTTCCACAGCCCTACGGTGGCGGCGGGCGGCGACAGCGGCACGGATGCGAAAAGAAAAGTGGACAGATCCGTGACGGTCGGAGATAAAAACTGGATTGGATTTCTGCTGATGACCGCCCAGGCCGAAAACCTATGGATTCCCAGCCGAAGATAGCTCTGGTAGCTGATTCAGAAGTAGTCAGGGTATGACGACATTCCACCCCATGGAACACCAGTGAGAAGAAAAAAAATTCAAACCTCGTTATCGTCTGGGTGGTTCGACTGGCCACCGACGAGTCATGACCAATGACGTAAATTCCTTACGAAAACAACTTCATTGACGATTCCACAAAGGACAACGAAACGTGGGAATTTGATAACTGAGAAAAATTGCTTCAACAATATGACTTGTTTTGAACCATGCGATGGGGTTTGCAGCTCCCAAGCTATGTATGAATCCCATCCTTGAACACTCAATATGGTCCACTTCCAAAAACCAACCCCCGAAACAAATGCCATGACCTGACCTAGACCTGTTTTGCCCATGCTGCCATTACAAGTGGCACCAGGACGTCGGCCGTCCTGGCAGTTACTGCTGAACGTATTCGCTACTGAACGCTGGCTATCAAGTCCACCAAAATCGATGTTACCAAGTCCAGATCGTAGTCTCGCGGGGTATCATCATGCACACCACCACGCTACTTCTCTTTCAGATCATGAATTGCGAGACTTGTACTTCTACTACAGTCTGTTTCCACATCCATCACAGCGCGAAATCGCGGCTCAAGCTACCGGCTTGGTGGCTTAGGCCTTCACTCTGTTCAGTCTCTTTCTCCCCTTAAGATTCGTGGGTGCGGTCGAGGGTGGAGCGGGAGCCGGCGACATGCTTTCGTCGTTTTCGTCGCTGACTGGTGCTGGCACGCCTGGCGGCTCGGGGCCTCCAGTCTTCCTGGCCCAATCGCCCACCCGTCTGTCCGCTTTTCTGCTCTTAACAGATGCGGGCGCTGTCGAAGGCGGGACGCGGATCGGTGGCATGTCTTCGTCAACATCGCTGTTCTGCACCGACTCCGGTTGCAGTGATGCTGATGCCGCTGATCGAAGTCTATTCCCGGAAGAAATGCGCCTCTTGGCCTTTTCTCTCTTCTCCTTGAGGCGATCGGGAATCTTCTCGGCCGCATATTGTGAGGCGACTGGTTCTGGTGAACTGCCGTCATTCTCCGTAGACCGTTGTCTAGATGAAGTACCCCCAGAAAGCCTGACGCGTTTCTTAGCTGGGCTGGGCCTGGCGTCTTCCGCATCGGCTGGGAGAAGTCTGGAAATGCCAGCAGGTTGGAGAGATGGAGACGCAGAGAGAGCGTTAGATATAGAACTGGTCAAGAGTCGATTCGATTGTGCTGATGCAACCAACGGTGACTGCTCTATAGACGGAGATTCAAGTTCCGTAAGCCGGGTCTCGTCTTCCTCGTCGGCTTCAGAGACGTCGTCATCGTCTTGGTTGTTGTCGTCGTCAGAAGCCACATCGCTATCAACCACAAGTTCAGCGCTGCGTGGCTCGTTCTTCTTCAAGCTCTTTCGACGCATGGCTTTCTTGGGAGGTTCAACAACAGCCATCTCGTCCTCGGTATCGTAATTGTCATCCCCTCCACTGAGAATCTTGGCACCCCGGGGGGCGCTCGCTTTGGCATCCTCCAGCAACCAACGGGCGCAGTCTCTGACTGACTTCTCCTTTTGATCGGGAACGTGCTGTCTTAGACGGTACCACAATACCTGTAGAGTCTTCTTGGGCCACTTCCTGCGAAATTCCAAGTTGGCGAGCTTGGTCCACTTGATCAATCGATCGCGACTAGCGCCTCCTGCGAGAATAGCCCGGACCAATTCGTATTTATCTTCGGGCGCCATTTCCTGGATCTGCTTGCGGGCCTTCTCTAATGTCCAGGTGACCTTTGAGGCTGGACGCGAAGACCTCAGAACATCGCTGGGAGCAAGTTCCACGTTGAGGCTCTTGAATTTTCTCATGCATTGCAGGCGAGAGCGCTTGTGGCCCATCAGCTCACTGACCGTCTGCCAGTTGATGAAGGGTTCGTAAGGCTCTTGAATTTTGGAAGGTGATCGGTCAGTCCGTCTAAGCAAGGTGATCACATGCTCAACCAATTCTTTCTCTTCTTCTTCGGTCCAGTACGTGCGGCCTTCCGTGCGGCCACAAATAACATAGTTCCGGTAGCGGTCGCGAACGTCTTTGTCATAGCGGCCCAGCTCTTCCGCAATCTTGATCCAGCAACTGCCGTGTTTGGCGTATAGCATCGCCAGCTTGACATCTTCTTTAGCAGTCCATCCTCCTCCGCGGGCTTTGAAGTTGTGGAAATTCTGGCGAGCAACATCGATGGTTTTCTGGCGACGCCGGTTAGGCAGAGCAGCACAAATGTAATTCCACAAGTGGAGAAATTTATCGCTGTCATATGGGATAGCCGTTTTGCACGGCTTTCTGCGCTGTTTCATCTGGATAAGGTTGTTCATCTCTTCCTGCGTCAGGTCGTTCTCGTCGCGATATTTCTCGACAATTTCCCTGAGCTTGCGCATCTCTTCAAGGGAAAATTGGCCAGCGATAAACTCGGGTGGTCCCTGAGGTGCTCCTTTGGGCTGTGCAGCCTTCTTTGGCGTTTTAGTCTTTGCTGGCTTGGGTGTGATGGTTGCGGGGGTGCTGGAGGCAGCTGTCTGTTTGGGTTTCTTGAGCTTCATTTGAGGCTTTACCTTCGTAGACGATGCTGGCTTCTTGACTGGTGCCTCTTCGACTTCGACTTCGGGCTCCTGATCCTCGGCAGCCTCTTGAACCGCACCAGCAGCGCTTCCTGCCACCTCGGGATACTCTGGTGTCTCTTGGGCGGATGTTGACTTTTCGAAGAAGTCCGGTTTAGAGCGCTGCTTCTTGGACGCCGTGGAGCGGGTAGACTTCTGAGCTGAGCTAGGCAAGTTGCCATCATCAAAGGGCTGTCCTTCGTCTGGCTGGGCATTGCGACGTCGAACAGCTCTGGGCGTTGTGGCGGAGTTCTCGACAGCTGCATCCTTCTTGGAATAAGTGGTGAGCTTCTTGGCTGAGCCCCGTAGTGCATCGCGGAAAGTTTTGATCGGCAGCTGAGGGGTGGGGGCAACCTCAATCTCTTCACTGCTACTGCGTGTGCTTGTCGGGCTTTCTCTCGGGGCCTGAGACGATGGGGGGAGACCATCGACCAGAGATCCATCATCAGACTGTGCGTCGTCGTCTTCCTCGACGACAGGTCCTGGCGAAGAGGGCTGGTTCGCAGTCTCATCCATATCAACATCTTGGTCACCATCAACGCTGTCCTGATCGAATGTCTCATCTTCAGGTTCTGCGACGATTGGTGAGGTCCGTTGAGCAGCCTCCATCGATTCCTCCTCCTCCGAGGCGGTCTCAACGTCCTCTTCCATAACTTCGTCGGCGGATTCCACCGCTTGTGTCGTATCGTGCGGTTGAGCTGCGACCTCCTTGGTAAGACTCTGTCTCAGGGATGAAATCTGAGATCCCCGTGACATGCTCCTGCGCCTCTGAGCTGCAACACTAGGTGAAGACGCCGGGCCATTCTGGCCATCATCGGATGCATCATCTGGACTCGGCAACACAGGCGTGCCGGAAGGTTGAGTGAAGAACGGTCTGGGGACGCCGAGGAGTTGCGACTGCTGTGACTCGTACTTGATCTCGAGAGGATCGGGCTCAGAGGCAGGGCTGTGAACGATGGGTTGGGCGATGTCGATGCCCTCGGGCGACTCAGGCACGACATCTTCGGACTGCGCGTCCTCCATGTCGACATCTTGGGCATTCTCGACTGATGGACGCGACTTCTTCTTCCTCCTCCTTTTCCGATCCGACGTCTGCAACGCGCCGGGCGCACTGGAATCATCCGATGTACGCTTGCGCTTTTTCTTCTGCTGCGACGGAGGAGAAACATTGTAGTCGGCCTTCACTGCGTCGCTGGAATTGCCAATTTGGCCACTGAATATTGAAGATGAGGGGTCTGCGTCCGACTGTTCCGGATCTGTCGCCTTGCTTTTGCCCTTCTTGCTTCGGTCCTTCTTGCTGCTACTCTTCTTGGACTTCTTGGACTTTCGTTTCTTTACGCTATTGTCCTCGTCGGACTCATACGCGGCGTCCGCAGCAGCCCCGTCATTGGCCGCTTGGGTCGAGAAAGGGACCATGGAGGAAAACGGGTCGACGTAGTCGTTAAAGCCGTCGAGGCCGTCCTCGTCCTCGTTCGCCATTCTTCCCAATAGTCTATCGTCAATTCCGTCGGGGTACTCGGCCGGCGCAGTTGATGGGAATATGCGATCTTCGCTGTCTTCGCGCTGCGGTCTGGTAGGTCCAGGTGAAGAGTTCTTGGTGGGCGTGTATCTGTTGAAGATTCTCGAAATGGAGTTGAACATGGTGAAATTTCCGCTAGGGCGGTCGGTGGCGCGGGGACGCAGAACAAGTCAGAAGGTGCGACTGAAGGGAAGGGCCGAGAAAGATCGTTCTGAGGAAAGTGCGCTGGGAAGCTTCCCTCTAGGAGAAGGTGCTTGCTCCTTCGTGCCTTCCGTCGCCGAGATAAGATCGCGTACAAAGTCTCGAAGTTAAAAAAAAACGCGAGGAAGGTAGGACCCACAATGGAGGAGGAAGGAAGGAAGGAACCCGGTCCACTGATCAGAAGCTTGGGCCGCCCCCATCTCTCTCCCGCCTTTGGCAAGGCAGGTACCCTCGTACCTCCAAGGGCAGTGCGGTACCAGTGTCACTCAACCTATGGAAGATTGCATCATCACCAATCAACGATATTGCTTTCTAAGCTTCCATTGTCTTTAAATGCCTTAACAAGACTAGAGTAACACACATCGCGCTGATTGAAGAATCATAGCGAAGTCGCTACAAGAGATTGCCCATCTTCTCAGTCATCACTTGAGATTCTGTCGGCTCTCGATGTAATCAGACCTGTCCAATCACCAACTCGGATTGTGGTCATGTCTCACTTCACGCACACGATATCTATCCCAGCCCTCGCAATTGAGGTCTCATTTATCCAATGCTAGATTCTTATCAACATCACGATTAGGGACGATGAGTGGCTATTGTTGAAATGGTCTTGTTTCCCATTATCCGTATGTTCTAACTCAGATCTCATTAAATCATCACCCGGCTAATGCTCCCGTCACGATCTATCTCTTTTATTTCCTCATGCAACTCTTCATGTGTATCCTCATCTCCTCGTCCAATACACACCACTCACCTACGCCGTCCGCTTCTCCGTAATAGCCTCACCAACCGGGCTCTCACCAACGAATCCAAGATTCTTTCCTCCAAACTCAAACACCTTGCGGCCTCTCACCCACGTCTCCTTCACCCGCCCAGCAAACTCATGACCCTCCCACGGCGAGCAGCGGTTCTTCCACCGCATGTCCCCAGACCGTAGAGTCCACGCCTCCGCGTCGTCGAACACGCAGACATCAGCATCCATGCCCACCTTGAGCGCGCCCTTGCGGTGCGCAAGGCCAACCTGCTTCGCCGTCGACTGGCTGCAGAACCGCACGATATCCACAATCGACGGCGCCGCACCCTCGCCCTCGGCAGCGATGCGCGCCGCCGCGGCGGAGTAGACGATGGGTAGGCCCAGGCCTACGGATGAGATGCCACCCCACGCGGCGAAGAAGTCGCCCCGCGAGCTCGCATCCACCATGGCGAGTGCCGCGTCTTCCAGCGTCTTCTCTGCGAGGATCTTGTCGACGCTCTCGCCCGGGATTGTCATGTCGATACCGGAATCCGAGTGGTGCATGTTGGGCGCGTCGCTTTCGGGCGGGGTCCGGGTCTCGAGGTGGCTCGGGAGGAGCTTCAGTTGCGGCGTACACGGCGAGTGGTCCGAGACGATGGTCTTAATGCAAGAGTCCTTTGCCACGAGCTCCTCCCAGAGGCCGTCGCGGTTGGATCGCTCGCGGATGGGAGGGCAGCACTTGTGGCGGGTGTCGCCATCTGCGATGTCCTCCGATGCGAAGCCGAGGTAGTGGAAGCACGTCTCGGCCGTGATATTGATGCCCTTTGCCCTGGCTCCCTTGAGGAGGGGGATGGCCTGTGTGGCTGAGAGGTGGACGATGTGAAGGTGGAGATCCGGCGCGAGGTGGGCCAGGGACAGAATCTCCTCGACGGCGTACGTCTCGAACGAAGGCGGGCGGGACTCGAGGAATGTCTTGTAAGAGTTGAGCTCGCCGGTCGGAGCCAGCGGCGGCTCAGACTGCTGGACTGCGTCGCCCACCGAGTCGGAGATGGGAGGAATCATCTCGGCGTGGAACATGAGCGTCGTAGGTGTGCCGTTGAGCTTCTCCATGGCGAGGGCCACGTCTTGCGATGAGACTGCCGGGAACTCATCGACCTGGTGAGGATCGATGTTAGCTTACACTCTGAAAGCACCGAAACACGGCGCGGAAGACTACTCACTCCCGACTCGATCAGGAACCCCTTGAAGCCTCTGACACCAGCCTCAACGAGGGGCAACAGATCATCAGCGTTTCCGGGAATCACACCACCGTAGAAGCCGACGTCGACCCAGCACTGTCCTTTACTCGCAGCAAGCTTCTCCTTGAACCCAGCCACCGTCGTGGTGGGCGGAATAGCATTGAGAGGCATGTCCACAACGGTCGTCACACCGCCAGAGGCAGCGGCCCGCGTGCCGGTCCAGAACCCCTCCCATTCCGTGCGGCCGGGCTCGTTGAGGTGAACATGGGCGTCTACGAGACCTGGCAACAGGAGCTTTGAGCCGTAGTTGATGTACTCGGTGGAGGCTGGGAAGGAGGTCTTTGGCAGGACTGCCGGGATGATGTTGACGATCTTGCCGGTGGTGGGCGAGACTGTTATCGTTGCGGGTGTGAGGACAAGGTTGTCTTGTTCAAAGGTGAGGACCGCCCGCGTTGAGACGAGGACCACGAGTGACGTGGTGGTGGTGGTTTCTTGAGAGGCCGTCATGGTGAAGAGAGAAGAGGGTGATGGAGGGTTGCGTTTGTGATAAGCTTATCTTGGAAGCTTGCGTAGGTCCGATAAGGGAAATACCGCGGTATCTGAAGAGCTCTCCCCGCGGTGGACGTTCTTGGATAGCTTGCTGTTGGGACTGGAGAACAGCGAAGCTTATCTTGATCGCGGGGTGGCGGGGTGATGAGAGAGATAAGATATGGCCGGTGTGGCTTCAAGGGTTCAAGGTGTGTAAGATGTTGGTTAGACAGACTTTTGTAAAGACCAACTAATCACTCAAGCAAAAGCGAGTAGATTTGTGTGGTAGTTTGAATTACTATGAGTCCCGAGAAAGGCAAAGTGGTGATAGTCAGGACAGAAGTTGAATAGAGAAGAGAAAGGAGAAGAGAGAGGAAAGGGGAGAAAGAAGAAGAGGTTCCCGTCCGAATCTCACTCAGAGGAAAGCCGTTCGTGGCTCGATCCACGGCCCACCCCGAAGTCCAGACGTGATTAGGACGGGCCCCCGAGCCAGCCAATTCCCTTCCATTCGTTCTTCTGGGCTTCCATTTCCAGTTCTTCTCTCCGATAAGATAACGTTCTCTGAGGTGACAGGAAGACATCTGACAAAGGGGGAGCACGGGGAATCCAAGGGGAACCAGCCACTGGGCCAATCCCAACGAGGAAAAGACCATCAGTCTTCCATTCAGAGCAAGCTCAGCCCTCCCGTCTTCTCCCACCGCCTTCTCCTTCTCCTTCGGGCCCTGTCCGGGGTCCTCTGCCCCCGTCATTGACCTTCTTCAACTCGACCAAAGCCCGCCCAGGGCTACGCTCCAATAGTGACCACTGACGACCGTGCCGTCGGCCTCTGCTTCCTGCAACTGGGGTTCGTGTCCGTTGTGTGGGGTGCGTTATCGGAACCCTTCATTCTGAGGGACCCTATCGACAATCTCAACGCACCCCGGGGAACCCTGAAAGACTGAAAGTCCTTCCTTGTCGTTATCAGCCGACGCTGATTGGTTGGCGTGTTCGTCGGACACAGCCGTTTCCCGATCTAGACCGCCTTAGTCATTCCAGATTGAGCGAATGGGAGAAAAGCATGTGCTTAAAATGCCTCTACCCGTAAAATAAGTCTTTGACACTGACAATCCACCACAACAAAGCCCATCACCGTCTTGACTCTTCATCGGTCATTCTCGGAAAAATCGGAGGCTTTTCTTTTTAACTCTGGCCCAGGTTGCCCTCAGAGTCTACTACGTATGACAGTCGCCCTCTCACCTTCTGAGTCTGGACCCCTGCCTTGGTGTGCTTATTACTTTGGTGCTCCACTGCCGCTGCTGCACCGAGGCGTCGTCTAAGCTTCACTTGGGAGTTTCGATCGAGTAATGATCGAGTAAAACACCGCTTCTTTGGGGCATCTGGCCCGCCAAGTGTCATGCGCCTCGCGAGTCCCGGGAACTCTAGTTTTCTTGATTTCCTTCTCGTTGAAGAATTTTTCCCGTTCATGGCGCGTATTAATACCAAACTGAATTCGGTGCTCCGAGTTTACTAACCATCTTCTTCATCCGCATTGGCCAGAAGTTGGTATTACTCGATCGTTTCGCGATACAGGCGGTAATCGAGCTGGCTTTGTGTCTTTTACCTCATTGTCAGCCACCATACACCCACTATCGATAATGGACAACGAATAGAACAAGAAAGAGAAAAAGACCCACTCACCCGGCGCCGTCGTGACACAGCCGCCGCCTCCCCGTGGAGTCTTGGAAGACCGAGTCATCTCCAGCCGAGGAATGTCTCATTTGTTAGGACGAGCGATCGCGGCCCCGACAGCCGGCTCCCTTTCTTCCGATCACAGCCATTCATCCGTTTATCAACCTCCGAAAAACCATCCCTGCGACCTTGCTTCGTTTCCGGAACTTCCAGCGGCTCTTACTGCAGCTACAGATAGTTTGTTTGAACCGTGCTTGACGTGTTTGTAATTTTCACTTTTGTCCTCCAGATGGAAGTCTAGACGAAACACCCAATTGCTCTCGGCCACTGCCTTTCCAGAACTGGCAGGCTGTGTCAAGGTTCCGCGAGAATCGGATCGGGCCTCGACTACGTATCGTGTAAGCTTTGCAGGTCCCTGACGGATCCATGCAGTTAAATCACACTGCTGTCTTCTGCCATGCTGCATCTGGAAGCCATCCAACAAACGTAATGGAAACCACTTCTCCACGGAGCTCGCCGCTGTCTCCCGTCTGAACCCTGCCATCACGACTGCCGTCTGGGACCTCACCGAGTTCTGATCGAGTAAAAGTTTCCCATCTCCCCAATCATGTGCAAGGCATTGGCGCTTTCTACAGCAGGTTTTCCTGCACGGGATAATCATCTTCCCCTTCAGCTGATCATCCCTCACACACGCGTGCCGAGTTCCATTCGCGTATGAAAAAGGGAAGTTGTATGTGGTATTGCACTCAAGTCCTGTGCCATCTCTAACCCGATGATATTCCCCCCATGGCCTCACGCCGCGCCGTCTAGTTGTATAATATCGTTACATGTACTCTGTCACGAGCCCTGAAGGTCTGTTGTACAGTGGTGTCGAGCGCACATTACCACAATGCGTGCACTCTGGATTTTGGGTTTTTGTACAGGGTTCTGATCGGCCAACGCCGTCAATCGCTTATTTTGTCCTTTTCAATGCCTTCATGGCCATTTCGATGAGGCCATCCTTGGCCTCGCTCTCGGGGAAATCGCTGATGGCTGCGATGGCCCGTTCGGAGTAATCCTGGGCCAGTGCCCTCGTCTGCTCAATACCGTCGCTCTGGAGGACCAGCTCGCGTGCCTGAAGCCGTGTTAGTCATAATGTTCTCCAAATCCATAGAGTCTGTTGCTGCCCGCGCGCATCCTTACCCTAGCGACGTCACCCTCCTGCTCGAACTTTCTGCCTACCAAGGCACCCAATTCCGAATTCGTCTTCCACGCAAATAGTAGAGGGGCCGTCGCGAGGCCAAGTTCAAGGTCGGCGCCGGCCGGCTTACCCAGCTCCTTCTCGCTCCGTGTATAGTCGAGCATGTCGTCGACCAGCTGGAAGGCGAGTCCTAGGTTCTTACCGTAGGCATATGCTGCCTCGACCGAAGTGGCGTCTGATCCGCCGAGGATCGCCGAAGCACGGCATGACTTTGAAATCAAGCTAGCAGTCTTCAAGTAGGTCTTTTGGAGGTAGTAAGTGAGCGCCTCCTCTGACCACACCGGCTTGCGCTCATCCTGCTCAGTGTTCTTGAGCTGCATGAACTCGCCCTCGACAAGGTTGGCAATGACCGTGGCAAGAAGCTCAACGACTTCGGCGTTCCTCAAACGGGCCAGTGCGACGGATGCGCGGCCTAGCAGGAAATCGCCGGCCAAGACAGCCATCTTGTTGCCGAATTCGAGGTTCGCCGAGGGAGATCCGCGTCGTGCGACAGAGTGGTCGATGACATCGTCGTGAAGCAAGGATGCCGTATGGATCAGCTCGGTGATCTCGGCAAGGCGGCGTTGGGACGGAAGGATGTCAGACTCGGTCTCGGCAGGCTCGGGAGCGGCGCTTGTCAAGGGCGAACTCGGGTTGACATCGACGAGGATATTCGGGGGAGATATCGCCGTATCAACGCTACCAATGGCTTGAGCAGACTGGAGCCGGGGTCCTTTGGGGCAGAGGGCGGTGGCTCTCGACATGAGCAGGACAATAAGAGGACGCATATGCTTGCCCTCTGCTTGTGTGTAGTACTTGGCGACGCGATCCAGAGAAGGATGGCCGGAACCAAGGAGCTTCCGGATGTTGCCCGTCAAGAACTTCATCTCCTTGGCCACTGTTCGCAGAGGGTCGATGTGCATGTCACCCTTGGGGATCACGCGGTTGACGGCATTCGCAGCCATGTTGGACGCAACAGATACAGCAGCGCCCCATGCTGAAGACCTTCTTGAGGAAGAGTGGTATAGGGCAGTGGTGAGAGGTATCCGAGCATCGAGGGGAGCAATTCGTCGACATTGCGAACATCGGGAGGAAGAGGAGGAGAGGAGAGATCGTGACGTTATCGAAGTGCTGCGCAGCACTGCTGCTCCCGTGCGGAGCTGCATGGCTCCTATAGTGGTCTGGAGAGAATCAAAAGAGTGTCAAAAGAATCGCCAAGTGGTCCAACAGCATCTAAAGTAAGTAGACCTCGCTTGAGACTCGTGGTTGTGGCAATTGGCAGCTCAAGGCGGGTAGATGGTACAAAGCCGATGACTTTTTTTTTTCTCCTTCCCTCCCGCGGCGAGAAATTCAAGCCACAGCAGCTACCTACGCAGCAGATCCGATCTTTCCCTTGGTGGTACCGTGGTACGGATCCTGTGCTCTCCTTACCTAAGGCAGGGAGAGGCGGACCTCGGGGATACGTATCTTTGGAGAAAAGTGGGGGGTACTCCGGTCTTTTGATTGGTTCACTGCCTGAGAACTTGAGCTTACATTGGAGCAGGAGCTAAGCTGCCTCGGTCGTTGCATCGTGGCAGGCACGACCCGACGCCTGAATAATTACCCCGATTTGACCGTGTCTGACATATTTGACGCTGCATGTCTCCATCGCCAAGTCGCATCATTCCGGAATGACATCGTGAAGGCCACACGAAAGGCCACACGATCACATTAGCAGTCATGGTACGAATGACAATAACACCCGCCATCGCAGAAGGTCAGCAGAGGCTGGATGAAGTCAGACTCGGACGGGGAATCGCGGCGAAACCGGAGGACACTGAGCAGGCACCTACGTCAGATACTGCCGAGGAGGCCGCAGCGACAGCCAGAACCGAAGAGCCAACCCCTAGCGATGCTGTGGTCGGAGACCCAATCACGCACGGCCATATATTAGATCTATGGAAGAATCTGAAGACGGAAGGTATCGAGGGCTTCGATTTGGAGGGACTGCTGCGAGGTGCCAGGGTGTACATACCCCCGCCACCTCCAAAGCCTGAACCAGTACGTCAAGACAGCAAACTGTTACTCTGCCCCGAGTCGCTGACAATAACTTCACAGTCTGCCGAGTACAAAGCTCTCATGGCCCGCCTGCGACGCGATGAAGAGGAAAGATCGTACCAGCGCATGTTGAAGCAACCGTCCCGGATGGAAGCCTTTTCTCAGCAATTTCCCAGCGCCGCTGCCCGAGCACACGCCTTCGCCGAAGTAAACCGCCCCATGAACGAAGCAGATAATGGCGATGACGAAGTGACGCTCGGGGACGTGCAGAAGCAGATGATGGTTATTCTCAACTTCCTCATAAGCATCATTGGTGTCGCAGCCACCATCTGGATAGCGGCCCGATGGTGGAATGTGACTGCCCGGATATTCCTGACGCTTGGGGGCGCTATTGTCGTCTTGATAGCCGAGGTCGCCGTGTACTCCGGCTATGTTTGGAGAATAGGGGAGGCCAAGTCCAAAACCAAAGAACCGGAAGAAATCAGAGAGGTGATGCAGTCGTGGGTACTGGGTAAGGAGAGTAAGGTCGATCCAGCCGGAGAGACGACTACCCTTCTCGATACAAAATCGCAAGATACCGACGAAGGCATACGGCGGAGACTAAAAGGGCTTTCGTAGGCAGTGAGATCCACGCAATGGAACGATCCTTGGCAGTATTGTTTGCGATGTTCGCACTCGCCGGGAAAGCGCTGCAGTTTTAATCCTTGCGACATCCCTGTGCAAGGCCAAAAACCGTTGCAAACCGGCATTTGTAACTACACGGCAAAAGTCGTCCGGTATTGAGAGGCTTCGTCAAATGGAGTACCTCTAACACGTGACGGCGTGGGGACAGTTTTAGAGTGCGCGAGTGGACGCGTTGCTGCACGTCAATTCGCGCGACGCGCTTTGGGTGGGGGGCCCACAGGACCTAGATGCTTCCCCGGCCTGGGAGCCAACCACTGCCTCTGCGTCTTCCTTCAGCCTCGGCCTCGTGTACCTCTTTTCCGGACACTATAATTCTTAATTGTTTCTGGTCCTCAGGTCTGTCTCCAGCGAATTCTCTTCGTCACGACTGTAATCGGCTTCTATCATCACGCCAAAGATTTCTGCCACACGAAACTCTGAGCGCGCGCGTCGCGTACCATCACACACCTGCATGCGCCTGAATCCCGGCACATCTTTTCGTTAGACGACAACTTCTGCTCTCTTGCCCGGAGGCATGGACCAAATCTCAGATACGAGGTTCGCGCTCGCATGAACTCTACACATTTATCAATGTCGCTAACCACTAAGCAACACAGCCCGCGCTGTGCACCAGATTCCTCAAGAACAACAGCCGACAAAAGGTACGGAACCTGCTGCATGTGTCGATGTGAACCCAAATTGACGCCTTGTAGACGTACCCTCAGAACCTACAGCAAGCGTACGCGCGCAGCTGACGACGAAATCGGTTCTCTCCTGTTCAAGAAGCGCAAAGCCGAAGCCGAACCACCAACGCGGACGCCAGACCTTCCACGGCTGCCTCCCGCTCAATCTGCGCCGCCATCAAGCAGCATACCCAAGAGCTCAATCCTGAGTTACTTCAAGCCCTGCCGGTCAAGCTCGGCCACGGAAGCCTCCGACCCCTTGTCCGACTCGGAAAAGCTGGTCAATACCCCACCCTCATCACCTCCCGTCTTGAGAAAGATCAAGGAGCCCCGCCGCCTGAAGCTACGACACAGCACGCCACTGTCACATACATCGGACCCTTCGGAGGGCGAAAAGGACGAGAACGAAAGGGGCAGTGTCATCGTTGAACGGAAAGCACAAAATACTCGCAGGACAAGAGCACGGGGTGCTACAGAGCTGCAAGATGTCGACGAGAACAAACCTAACGCGCTCGTCGACCTCGCGAAGATTGAATCCCAGGTCAAGTTGAAGAAACCTTCCTCCCGACCAAAGCCTGTTCCGACTGTCCAGACGACCATCAACCTATCTTCGAAACCTACTTTCATGGAGTGTAAGACGTGCCGGATAGTGTACAACCCGCTGCACCCGGCAGACGTCAAATATCACTCTCAACGTCACGCGGCATTTCTTCGGGGCAGGGCGAAAGAATGAATCTTGGCGCAACATCTCTCGCATAGCATTTGTTTTGAAATAATGATTCAATGATACCCACTTAGCAACAATAAGAATATCCTTTGCATTTCGTCCAGATCGTAAGAGCATTTATGAAGCATGAGGTAGCTAAGCTAAATGAGTGGCAAGAAAGTCAAGAAAGAAAACAAAATGAGCGACAACAAATGAGCGAGTATCATGCTCCAGCAATCCAACCCAAGCCCTTGATATTCCATTCTGTTGCCGCGCTTCAAGCTCCGTCTTCAGCAAGCGAGCCCGATGGCTCACAGGAATTGATGCGTTGGCGATTTTCCCTCTCAACCCCCCTCGATTTCACCCAGGTGCGTCCGAATCATAGTCGATCCGGATCTGATTGCGTGCTTGATCTTCTTAACCGATGCGAGCAGCCAAGAACACAGGGGCGGCAACGGCCGCGTCAGTCTGGTAGAGGAAGTGTGCGGGCAGGATGAAGAGCGTGCCTAGAGGGTGTTAGTGGTTCCTCTGATGTTTTTCGCGGATGAGAACAAGACTTGCTTACCGTAGCAGACCGCATCCGCAACATCGCAGTAGACAGATAGCTTGGACGAGGGGAAGTTGGGAATGCGGCCGAGGTTCTGGAGGTTCTTGGTGTAGCCGAACAAGACAACGCCCTTGATCTGGTTCTGGATCGTCGAGCTCAGAGTGGAGATGGACGATGCCATGACGGCGGTTCCCTGGCTGTTCGTCGTACCACATCAGCAAGGGGCAAAGGGAAAAGGGGGAAGGACGTCTCTAAGGTCTGACTCACCTGTATCCGCCAGCGACTACGGCGGAGTTGGGGCACTTGGTGTTCGCCAAGGTGAAGAGCCTCTTGGCCTCGTTGATGGCGACGGTGCTGGTTCCCTCGGGGAGGAAGTTGGAAGCCAGGTCGGCGCTGTACGGCCCGCCAACGCCCTGAACCCAGACTTGGCTTGAGCCATAGCGGCTCTTGAGGGCATTACCGACGATAGGGCCAGCACTGATTCCCTATTTTTCGATCGAGGTTAGCTTTCAGGGGTGGCCTTTTACAGGTCTCGCATATGAGATGTCGGGATGGCTTACCATGTTGCCGGGCTCGGTGGAAGCGCGGGCAAAGATGAAGATGACCTTGGGGCAGGCGGAGCTGCTGCCGGACTCGAGCTCGTTGCTGGTCGCTCCCGTCTGACGGACCTGGAGGTCAGCGACGCCGGTGTCGACGACTTCGACTGGGGCCGCGGCGGCGAGGGTAACGGCCAGGGAGAGGATGCTGAAGAACTTCATTTTGACTGGTTTGTTTTTTGGGAAACGAGTTTTCGAGTCCGGAAGTTGGGAACGGTCTTCAAGTGAGAGCGGGCTGGCTAGGCTTTAAGCGAAGGAGAGAGAGAGAGAGAGGATTCAGGTTCTGAGCGAGAGCTTGAGTCTGATGAAACGAAGATATCAAGAGCCAACCGGTGGGATCTTACTCGACTATTTATCTTGTTTTCGAGGTTGCTGTTCTTTCGTGGACCATCTACAACTTGAACTTCTTCGATGCCTAGAGGATGTACCCAACCCTTGTCTTGCAACTCGCACGCCTCGCCGGTTTCGTTCGTGAGGTACGTCCAGACGTAGGCGCGATCCAACCGGGCTCGATGAATGATCACATCGTGGAGACGGCCGTTGGATTCATCCGCCAGTCGCATCTTGAATCTCGAAGCCATCCCACAACATCATACATCGGGGAGTTCAGTAGTCGGTGAAGCTAGATGCTTTCAAAAATTCCAAGGAACAGCGATGCCACGTGAGAGCTGGCTGAGCTGCCATTTCGCGACAGGACATCGAATTGGGAATGGCTCGGAGGAACCTCCGCGAGTCTGTTTGGTTGCAGCAGATTGCGAGAGACCTCGGGACAAGACTTGGACGACTTCCAGAGAGACCATAGAGGTGATGTTGGAATGAGGGGAGGGGGGGATATGCCCGCTTACGATGCCCCCCGAATATACCCCCCCAATCGTCCTATGGAAGTCTCTGTTGGTGTTGGTGAGCACAACTCGACTATGTGTCTCGTCCAACAGGAAACGGCGATGCCCCTTTACCAAGACTTTCCGCGCTTGGTATAGTCCGAGGCCACATTGGAGATTCGATGAATAGGAGGTTACCACTTTAACCAATAAGTCGCAAAATATACTCCACTCTCTCTAAAACGGTCTCTTGGTAATTAATGCACGATCCAAGCCCGAGAGTAACAAGACACACTGACCTAAGCCGGCAGAGAGCTGCAACCTTGAAGTCCGCCCCGCAGCACCCCGCAATGCCTCACTTGGTGACAACGTTGGATGCCTCGGCTCTGAGAAGTCGGACTAGGTCGTTTCCGGCGACACATACATAGGGAGCCAGATTGAGTGCAGCGTAGTCAGACTCGCAAATTCGACAACTCAAGTCAGACGTTGGATCTAATTGGTTTTCCCGTCGAGAGCCAAGAGAGACAGCCAAGCTGAGTGACCGTTGGAGTCGTGCAGCCTGCATGCGCGAACCGGCCGGTACTTGGGGGTATGTAAGCACGACAGGTGGGTTGTCTGGGGGTGGAGGAGGGAGGCGCACGCCAGGTTTCTGCAATGTGAGTCGAGTGGATTAATGGATGACCAGATGAACTAGAGCTATCCCCTATTGTGTAAAAGTTGCGAGTTTTGTCTCAACCCTTGTTTTTTCTTTTCTGCGGCCCATCGGGCAAAACGTGATGCCAAGGGTTCGGGCTTGACAGCGGAGCCAGCCGAGCATGCAGTCATGTCTGTCAATATCAGTCTATGAGTTCAGAGTCAGCCGCTTTGAGCGATCCGTATGCGGGTCGAGTTGGCGCATCAACGGGATTTGTGGTATTTTCAAAAGGGTCTCGTCAGTACCTGAAACTTTAGTATCCGCACTGATGGGAGATTGGGAAGCTAGACCATTGCCGTTGTTGGCACTGGAATGGTCTGGACAACGGTGCTTGGTCTGACCGAGGTCCAACAGTAGCGATTTCATGCGAGGTGGATCGGTTTCCCCCCTTCAATCTGTTGTGACCGTTTATTGTCTTCACTTGTTCATTTCTCTGGAGAACTCTTAGGTGAGAATACGATTCATTCTTGCGAGAGTTCGATGGTCCCAGTTTCAGGTGTTATCTTGACAAGTTAACCCCACCAAGAATATGTTGTAATCGAGCGTTTTCAAGACATGCGCCTCCATTACCTTCGATGACCCGTTCAAGAGGCCTTAGAGTCCGCTCGAAAATTGGACTTCTTCTCAGCCGCACTTTCGTCTTGTTATGTTTGGGCTGAATAACATCCACCAGGCACTAGACCTCAGTCCAAGGTCAACATCGAACATCAACAACGGCACCATGGAAAAGGATCGCCATTCCCGATTTCTCATGTGCCAAATTGCAGCTTGTATGAAGATTCTCAATCCTTCCTTGAGGCATACTTGATCGAAACATCAATATCCCAGCCATATCACCAGCCGAAATTTCGTCTTCCAACATCGACCTTTGACCAAATTCAGTCTATGGCAATAACAATACAAGCAACCATCCGCTATAATAAGAGTAGCTCGTTATGCGGCGGTAATTATCGTCAGTCTGTCAAGTCAAAAGTTTTCAGATATAGACATTGAGGCACGCGTGTTTTCAATTATGCCAGTTGTCTTATACATTCATCTCAAGCGTTGTATGATCGGGATTTGTCTTTTGAATCAAGTCTAGAGATCTGTTGATGAAAATTCACAAGTCTCCTTCAGACGTAAAACCAAAGACAGGCACCATTCTTCAACAGTACGGTGCTCAACATACCCAACCGCCATCAACATTGTACACAGCTCCTGTGACGAAAGAAGCCTCATCACTGAGAAGAAACGCGATGACGCGAGCAATCTCGATGGGCTCTGCTCTTCTCTTCTGCGCGGTTACTTGTAGACCGCGCTTCACGTCTTCTGGATTTTCTCCACGAGACAACGGCGTGTTGACAGAGCCTGTGGAGTGTTATTAGCTTAGGTATGTATCACTTCCCAATTTACACGCAATGAGGCAGATGATACCACAGGGAGAAAAAGCGACAGAACAGATAGGACTTACCAGGTGACACGCAATTCACACGAATGTTTTGGTTTTCTTTGGCTGCTGTTCTTGACAAACCAATGACAGCTGCCTTGCTGGCACAGTATGCAGCGTTGCCAGGAGCTCCAAACTGGCCGAAAACACTAGCCGCAGATACCTGCGATAAGAAACTTCATGTTAGCTTCTGAAATTACGCCTAGCCAGAGGAACGGCCGATCAGCCGGTCTAGAAGTCGGAAGTAGAGAAGGAACTTACTATGCTGCCTCCAGCAGACATGGCTCCTAATTGTGACCGCAGACAGTTGAAGACACCTTTAGCATTGACTTCAAAGACGAAATCCCAATCCTTGTCTGTGAGCTCTGCAACGGGTGTGGCGTGAGTAATGACGCCAGCCATGTTGACAGCCCCGTCAAGCTTGCCAAACTTCGTGACCGTATTTTGAATCCAAGTGTTGACGACATCGCCTTTCCTTACGTCGACAACTTCGTACATGTGGCTTGAGCTATCTTCCAGAGATGAGATTGCTTCTTTAAGAGAGTCTTCGTTGATATCCGCCAGTGATAGCTTAGCGCCGCGGGAGGCTAGGAGCTGGGCCGTTGAAAGGCCCATGCCGGAGCCGGCACCGGTGATCGCGATCTACCCGGTGATGGCATGAGTATGCTTTTCGAAGAGGTAGGTAGTCTACATGACTTACAACTTTGCCTTGGAAGGAAGACATGATGTCATAGGATTAAGTACTTGCGTGAAGTAAATGTGTGACAGGGTACGATTGCGAGAATTTACTCTCTACTTGTAGCCTTCCTTCAGGCCTCTAATAAAGTAGGCCTCTAATAAAGTAGGGATACCAGTCTGCGGCATAGTGACAGCCAAACTTCACAGGCAAGTATCCGAGCGGAGATGGTTTCTGATGAGGTAGCGCGGGGTATCTGGAGGAGAACTTACACGTAGGAAGCTCGTCCAGAAGAGGAAAGTTACCCCCCTTGCAGAGGTGGCGGAGACCCCACCAAAGGTGGTAAGTCGAACATTATCTGCTCGCTCAATAGCAAATCCAGGCACACCTTTCATCTTGTGGTGCAAGATTACATCCTACTTACACATTAAATCACTCTAGAGTTGAAAACGAAAACTGCAGGGCAGCCAGTTAAATGCATTTCAAGATACCAAGATGGCCTCGTTGGTGCCACAGCTATCTACACATTCCTTCTCCGCCCACCGCCTTTCTACATCCACGAGAGAATCGCTAAAGATACGAAGACCGCTCCGACGCGCCCAATCCCTGAAAAACTGTGCAAACGATTCCCGCACCTCTGAGTCATCCGCCTCGCTCGCCGCAATCACCGCAGGCCACACCAGCCTAGCCGATCCGTACCCCATCTCGGACTCGGTAGCCTCGAACCGCAGCAAGCAATCCCGAACGCCGACGACCTTATCCTGTAACATGTCCGCCTCCACGTCGTACACCCTCCGATAGAAAAATATGGTCAGGGCCAGCTGCATGGCCTGCGAGAGGTTATCTAAAAACTGCTGGCAGTGCTGTAGCTCCGGGTCCGAGGTCGGCAGGTCTTCTAGCACGTATCCGGGCTGCCGTCTGAGCTGATGAATACGTCTCTCGACAGCCTTGGCGCGGAACATGAACTCTTTGAGTGCCGCGGGACTCGAGTACTCCGGGTCTTCTTTTGACCGAGCCAGCCTTATGACAAGCGACAGGAGGAAGATGTAGATCTCTGGGATACCAAAGATTTCCGGGTACAGCGTCGGGAGCCAGACACCCGGGATCTGAAGATGGAGATCGTTCTCCCCCTCCTCCCGCCCCTTGACCTTGAGCATTTCTTGGTCGAGGTTGCTCCAACTAGTCAGCTGGAACGACAGACTATCCAGGCTATATGCGCTAGCGTTGCTGGTCTCAATCACCTTGCGCACGTGAAGACGATGGGGAGACTGCGTGCTCCCCGGAAACGTGGTCTCGTGCAAGACCCGCTCGAACGCGTAACAGTGATGCAGCAGTCGTACCTTGCGAGACTTCTTCCTGTTGAGCCCCTTGACGCGTATAAACTTTTCCGCTTCTAGGAGATAACACTCCACTTGGTCACGGCTACCAGAGACGCTTGAGATTTGCACCATTGTCAGTAAGGCAATCAGTATTGACTTGTACTTTGCCTTTTTGGGAACATCGTAGGCTGTCTGCAGCATGAGCCGGACGTGGTGACGAGCACGCTGCTTGTAGTTATTTGCCTGTTCGGACCACTTGCGCGAGTTGGAGATGCCGCCGAGGCTGGAGGCGCTGATGGCGAGAGTACCGTAGAATGCCGTCTGGCTGGCGTGGTCCATGTCGTCTCCAAGAGTCAGTGCTGCGAGGCAGCTTTTGACGTAAGGTATGAATAGGATGTGCCATGGCGTTTTACTGTGGCGGAAAGGCGTGAAGCCGCGGAGGACTGTTGTAGAGTAGTGTCTGAGAAGGAACACGGCATCGTGAGGAACAGCGTAGTCGATTGTGGGGGCGATGGAGCAGTTGTCCGGCGTGGCCAGCTGTTGAGATTGGGTGTCTGCAAACATGCTTGGTATACAAACTTGAACATCTTGCGAAGTGACGTGCATCGGTACTCTCGGATATTGCGCAATCCCGGTGAAAGAGACATTGTCGGTTATATCGCGTACGCGATCTAGATCCACGGGCGTGTCCCACCAGTTGCTCACGTCTGGGAGATCGCCCATGTTCCACCATTCGTTCGTGTTCCACCACTCCGTCAGAGGGCTTAATGGACGGTGGTCCAGGCAGGCAAGGGCAGGCCCAAGCAACGGCGTCGTCTCTTGTGTTGGGGGACCGTCTGATGAATTCATGAGCTCCTCGTCTGCTCCCTCAGGACTGTCCTCGCCGATCTCTTTCGCGGCCATTGGAGGGCTGCCGACTGTGGGATTGTTTGATTCTGGGCTTGATTCGGGGACAGCTTTTGCAGATTCCAATGAGAGTCGATGTACCCTGAAGGCCCCGAAAGGACCTCGACTGATTTGAACACTCTGGGACAATGGTGTCCTTTCGCACTCGTCCTCGATCTGGGCAATGTGCCAAAGAGTCAGCGCCGGCGGAATGCTGGAGACGAGTTCGTCACTCATTGACTCGCGTTCCGACTCTGTCAACAAGGGTCTCCTAAAGCGCGCCATTCCGGCACTCGGAATCTCCTCGAAGTCGAAAAAGATGTTCTTCTCATAGCCGCTGCATGTGAGGTTGGAGGCTTTGCACATGGAGCACGTCGGCCGACCCTCGTCGCACTTCATCCGGCGGTTTCGACACTGAAGCAAGTCAGCGCCTTGAACCAAGCCTACGATCTATCTAGATTCCACAGGATCGCGAGCATTGATGGGTGGCATTACGTACAGTTCCACATCCGCCAAAGGACCGACTGCGCCGGGCGTCTGCATGCTTGGGCAAAGACAGTCGGGAGTTGTTGGCATCGGCCATTCCGGGCGAGCCAGCGTTGGCTCGGGATTCCACTTCCTGTTTGGTTTATGGGAGGACGTCAGAAGGGTTTGGCGCAGGTCGAACATTTGCGATATCAACTGCTGATACTCTGGACTCCGCAAATGGATACGGAAAGTTATATCAAGGGGCTGAGGGCAACATATTAGCCAAGGAGTGTACCAACATGACGGGATGGATGTCCACGGAAAGATACGAATAGGGCGCAACGAAGTGTGTAACGCAGCTTTAGCGCATCCGTTGGAGCGGGGGCCTTTGATAAGAGCGGGGGAATAGCGAATGAACCCGGTGACCCCATAGTAAACCCGGGGTACATGTTTTGGCGTCTGATAGCTGGGAAAGCTTTCCTATCTGACTCGACACCATAACATCTCATATGTTCGCCAAGTCGCCTAATGCCCTGGATGGACTAGGAACCAGGGACGACTGGAACTTATCTCAATCCATGCTGTTCCGAGACTTATCATATCTTCCGTACGCAGCATCCATACAGCGAGCTGAGTCGGCACTAAGTGGTATCGGTGCTGGTCTACCTGGTCAGCCCAAACAAGGTTCACCTCAAAGGCCCTTGGCAGGATTCGGTGTACGTGGTCGTAATATGTAGTTTAAAAGACAAGGGAATGCCCTCACTCAGTACGAGCGTAGACTTGAAAATTGAAAGAGACTCTACACTGGTACACTCTCCTAAATACTCAACTGCTTTAAGTCAATAACCAAACAACTCTTTCAGTTGCCACGAATGCATAACTGAATCAATCTCACTCACCCCCATTTCGTCGAATCAGTCTCCAATGGCTCTTAAGAACGACACGGCATCTCCCTTTTCGAAGGAGGGAACCCACGCAGACACTTCCAACGATGGCAAAATGCACGATCAAGACCTCGGTCGACTCGAGAGCAATACCTACGGCGAGACTCACCTCGTTGCCCAGGGCGGCACGAAGCGAAATGTCAAGTCGCGTCATGCCCAGATGATTGCCATCGGCGGCAGCATCGGGACTGGCCTCTTTGTAGGCTCTGGCCAGGTTCTCGCCGCTGGCGGACCGGCCTTCCTCTTCCTGGCCTACGCCCTCACGTCCCTTCTTGTTTACGGCATAGTCACGGCGGTGATGGAAGTTGGCACATTCCTCCCGATCTCGGGTAGCTCCATGTCGTACTACTGCAACCGCTACACTTCTCGATCTCTTGGATTCGCTCTCGGCTGGCTCTATGTGTATTCCTTTGGCATAATCCTCGCCTACGAAATCACAGTCGGATCAGTCATTATCAACTATTGGCCCAATAACGTCCACAACGCCGTCTGGCTGACGATTCTCCTGGTTATCATCGTTGGACTCAACCTATCACCTGTTGCCGTCTACGCAGAGACTGAATTCTGGTTTGCCAGTTTGAAAATCATTCTTTTCATCGGCCTCCTGTTTCTCTCAGTGGTATTGATACTTGGCGGGGGACCGAGCGGAGAGCGGCTGGGTTTCTACTACTGGGTGGACCCAGGTGCGACCAAGGAGTATATCATCACCGGTTCTGGTGGTCGCTTTACCGCCTTCCTCTACGGTTGGGTGTTTTCTGGCTTCTCGTTCTACTTCAGCCCAGAGCTTATCATTGTCATGGGCGGCGAGATGCGAAACCCTCGCAAGAACCTGCCCATTGCCAGCCGACGCTTCTTTTACAGACTCATCATTTTCTACCTCCTCGGTTCCTTGGCAATTGGAGCCATCTGCAACTCCAACTCCGAGGGCCTTGTGTCTGGTGCTGGTAATGCTAACGCCTCGCCTTGGGTCATTGCAATCCGAAATGCCGGAATTAATGGCTTGCCATCAGTCGTCAACGCTGGTATTCTCACGAGCGCCTGGAGTGCTGGAAACTCGTACCTCTATATGGCCAGTAGATCTCTGTACTCTCTTGCGGTCGCCGGCAACGCACCAAAGATCTTCACGCGCTGCAACAGCTACGGTCTTCCTATCTACGCCGTTCTTGCATCGAGCTGCTTCACCCTTCTCGCGTACCTGAGTGTCTCCTCAGATGCTGGCGTAGTCTTCAACTGGTTCGTCAGTCTGACAAACACCGCTGGATACACTTCTTGGGTGCTGTGCGCCTTCATCTTCCTTCGTTTCCGCAAGGCCTGCCAAGTGCAGGGCGTCAAGGTCCCTTACCAGTCCTGGTGCCAGCCCTACGGAGCGTGGATCTCGATGATTGCTTTTGGCTTCCTGCTCCTGGCCAATGGTTTCACGGCCTTCTACCCCGGAAGATTCACCGCATCCAGCTTCTTGACTGCATACATTGGCATTCCACTTTTCTTGGTCACATACTTCGGACACAAGCTCACGGTCGGGAAAAACGACCCCTGGCTGTACGCACCCGAGGACGTTGACTTGACGACCAATTTGCGGGAGGTAGAAGCAGAGGCGGAGATGTGGACGGTCATGGATGAGGCAGAGAAGGAGAAGCAGGGCAATTCGAACGCGTGGTGGCGCAAGATTTCTCTGATATGGCAATGATCGCCAGTCATGGATGTTGAGGATATTTGTACATCGCAGGCGAAGTAGGCATCAAAACATGACAAACTATGCCTGTGTTCAACCCATATAACGGACTGTTGTTATTGACTCTGTGTTTGCTCGAAACTGTGTTCATCTGACTACAATAAACTATGTTCTCCTAAGAATCGTTCGGAGTCTTGGTACTCCGTATTAGACGCCAATTCCATTGCAGGCTCGACGTGCAGACCTAATGTGACGCTCCCCCGGTCAGCTGTGACCTTTCGAAGTGCCAAAGAAGAATTGTCCGGTGTCGCACCTACGTGCGCGATGATGCTCAATCGGGGGCAACTCGGAAAGTGCTCAGCTGCATCATCTGACCCTTAGATAAAGTGATAGCTTCATATCTTAATGCTCTTGGATGCTCGGGAAAGCTGTAGAGTCTGACTAGGGTCCGGGAAGGGAAGGGTTCCCCTTGAAGCTAACCTGTGACTCGATCGATGCGGGGGAGGGGCCCGATAGGCGAACTTTGGTCAACACCACCCAAATCCAGAGTTGGCAAGTCATCCCCGGTTCGGGGGCCGCCACTTCAGATAAGCCCCACGCGGGATCGGCTGATGTTTGAAGTGAACAACTTGGGCGGTTAATGCTGCGGAAGATGCGACGGGAAAGTTGTGCAGATACTTTCTCAGCGGGATTCATTTGCTAAGAGAAAAGCCTTCTCTCAAAGACGAGCTATTGGCTATTTAGACACCTAGCAGACTTCGAAGAATACGACTTTATTGCTGGAACTCAAGAAGAATTTCATCAAGAAAACATCCCTATCAACACTCGGTGCTTACAGACAACCCTCAGAATCCAACTTGACACATTTCAGTTTACTTCTTCAAACCCCCTCCGCAATCATGGGTTCTATTCCGACCCCTGTGAAGGAGAACTATGATGTTCTCATTATTGGCTCAGGCCTATCCGGCCTTGCCAGTCTGCACCACATCCGAGAACAGATGCCCGATTGCAGGGTAAAGGTACTCGACAACGGTGCAGATGTCGGCGGAACGTGGTTCTGGAACCGCTACCCCGGATGCCGGTTTGATTGCGAGTCCGTGTCCTACAGTTACTCTTTTGACAAGGGCCTCTTGGAGGAATGGCACTGGAAGGAGGCCTTCTCTCCCCAGCCCGAGACGCACAAGTATATTAAGCGTTTCGCGGAGAGAAACGACCTCTACAAATATATCCAGTTCAACACAACCGTCAAGTCAGCTCGCTGGGACGACGGCAACCACAACTGGACATTCGTCGACCAGGACGGTAACCAGTACATCACCACTTTCTTCCTCAGCTGCATCGGCTTTCTTTCGACACCATCACTGCCCGCTATTCCTGGTATTGAAAACTTCAAGGGCCAATCTTTCCACACCTCGCGGTGGCCGACAGATTTGGACCTTGCTCGGGACTTTGCCGGTAAGCGCGTTGGCGTTGTTGGGACTGGGGCCACTGGCATCCAAACCATCACCGCACTGTCAAAGGAGCCAAGCATCCAGTCCATCAGCGTTTTCCAAAGAACGGCAACATGGACGGTTCCCTTGCGCAACTACGAAATCTCGCCAGAGAAGATGGAGGAGCTTAAGAAAGACTATGACAACATATTCGGCATCTGCCGCTCCACACCATCAGGCTTCATGCACATGGCGGACCCCCGCAAGTCGATGGAAGTTACGGAAGAAGAGCGCACCGCCCTTTGGGAGAAGCTGTACAACGAGCCGGGCTTCGGCAAGTGGCAGGGTCTCTTCAGCGACACATACACGGATCGCCAGGCCAATGAGCTATATTCCAAATTCATCGCAGACAAGATCAGGCAAAGAGTCCACGACCCGGAGGTGGCAGAGTCTCTAATTCCCAAGACGCACGGATTCGGTACCCGTCGTGTGCCGTTGGAGAGCGGCTACTTCGAGGCCTTCAACCAAGACAACGTGCATCTTGTTGACCTCAAGAAGGCCCCGGTCTCTGAGGTCAAGTCTGACCGCATCATCACATCTGATGGCAAAGAGCACGAACTCGACATTTTGATTTATGCCACTGGTTTCGATGCCATCACGGGCTCCTTCAGTGCCATTGAGTGGCAAGGCAAAGACGGACGGCCACTGATTGCGCCCAGCGGGACACCAAAGGGCGAGCGAGCCGTTTGGGTCGATAACAGACCCTACACCTTCCTCGGCATGACGGTGCCCTCCATGCCCAACATGTTTATGGTTCTCGGTCCGCACCAGCCGTTTGGCAACGCGACAAGAAACATTGAGCACGCTGTACAGGTTGTTGTGGATTTGTTGAAGTTTTGCCGTGATAAGGGGTACACGTATGCCGAGGCGACACAAGAGGCTGCGGATGCGTGGACGGAGCATGTGTTTGAGTGCAGCAAGGGATCACTTGTCAACGAGGTGGATAGTTGGATGACGGGTGTTAATACGAATATCAAGGGCAAGCAGGTTAGGAGCGTTGTTAGATATGGCGGATCTGCGCAGGAGTTCCAGAGGCGGTGTAGAGAGGTCAAAGAGTCTGGTTACAAGGGGCTTACCCTTGCTAGGCAGAATAAAGATGTTAAGCTGTAGACTTTAAACTTGCAATTCCAATCTCAATCTTGGATTCACGTTGATTTCCACTTGAGTTTTCTCTTACAAGTAAAGAATGAACAAGATGTTATCATAAAGACGTGACTCTATTTTCTCATCCGTGTCATCCCACTTTTGCCCGGATTCCATTATCTTGAAGCAGTCTCAAATTGACCCGCAAGAAGTTAAAGAAAAGTGGAAGACGATGGAAAAGACTCGAGAAGGTTAGCCAAAGTTCAGCCAATTCTAGTAGAGCCGAATCGTGACAGAAGTTCAAGAAACATGGGGCATAGACGTGGAACTGTAATCAAAATAGAACACTCTTTACAATCGGTGACGCCGGTCAAGAGCCCCTAGTCACCTGTAAACTGGAACAAACCCATTGCCGCAATGCGGTGAAACAAAGATGAAGGCCGTGTGACCTTACCTGCGTGTCATCAACTACCAAACGTAAACTTTACGCTAGAAATAGAACGTCTTTGATAGATTTGCGATGTCAGGTTTAGTTTGTCATTGACTAACATCCGCGCGGAACACGATATGCGTGATATCCGACATCGGGTTTCTATACCAACACCAAGGACCCAAGTTACCTTACCGATAGGGCGCTTGCAGCCCAACGCTGATCTAGATATCGCCGCGGGGTAAAGCAGGTCTCTATCTTGCCATAACCCCTCCAATATTCGAAATCTTGGCCCATAAAGAAGTGTCACATTTAGGCCTTTGATAAGAGCAGCTGACACATAAGATTATCGGCCAGCGCGGCTTCTCGGGATGACCCCGCAGAGGCCGAGCACCGGGCGGGGGAGTTAGTCGCCGGAAGTGGAGTCGAGGCACACCCGATTCAAATGGGGAAAGTCCTACCTGATCGTCAATGGAAAGCCACACCCGATACCCGGAACACCAGAGGCGCAACATCGCGATGATGGACTACTTATTGAGGATGCCAACAACGTATTGTGAGCGCATCATCATAAGCAAACTGCATTACATTGTTCATCTCAAGCTTCCTCAATCACACACACCAAAATCTTTTATAACTTACTTTCCATTAAACCCGTGAATCAACATGGACGTTCCCGGCTTTGCATTGGTTACAGGCGCAGCCTCTGGCATCGGCAGAGCATGTGCTCGCGGTTTCGCCCAAGAAGGTTCCGCCGGTATCGCATTACTAGATCTCAACGCAGACGCACTCAAGACCGTTAAAGAGGAAATCGAAGCCGAGTTTGGGAAAGATCGCAAGATTGAGTTGCTCACATATCCCATCAACATTGCCAACGAGGAGGAAGTCATCAAGGTCGTCAACGAAGCCGCCGCCAAGTTCGGCAGGCTGGACTACGTTGTTAACGCCGCTGGCATCGCCATCAAGCACCAGGGTGGCGCCGCGTTCGCCAAGACGGAAGACTGGCAACGGGTCCTCGACGTGAACATTAACGGAACATTTTACGTCCTGAGAGCAGCGGCGCAGATTATGTTGAAGCAAGAGCCAATTTTGTCAACGATTGACGGCAGACCTTTGCAAAAGGGGTCCATTGTCAACTTTGGCTCTATCCAGGGTGTTGTGGGCATCACACTCTCTACGGCATACACGACGACGAAGCACGCTGTCATCGGTCTGACCCGCACTGCGTCCGAGGACTACGCGAACCAGGGCTTGCGAATTAATGCCATTTGCCCTGGATACACCGAGACGCCAATGACGACTAAGAACCCTGAGGTGTTGAAGGCGATGGAGGAGAGAGTTTCGACCGCGGTGCCGATGCAGAGGATGGGAAGCCCAAAGGAGATTGCCGATGGTGTTTTATACTTGGCTGGTGGCAGGAGCTCGTTTGTGACTGGGTCTGCGCTGATGGTTGATGGAGGTTATACTTCGAGATAGTCTGCTCCCGTCGGCCTGAAAATGAAACTCAAACCGTTGCAATGAAGCTGCAAGTGGATTCAAAAAAAAAAAAAGTGACGAAACTTTGCTGAATGTGACCTGAGTATACGAATTACACGTAAACATATATGTTTTGAGACTTCTCGGCAAGGTGGACATCGTTTCTAGAAGCGAAGTTGCAATCTCACGTACGCCGTGCGCGTCGCACGCACTAGAAAATCAAGGTATATCCAACGACTAGGGAAACGCATCCTTTGTAATTTTGAAAGATTCGACACCCTTGCCTAGTGTTGACTCACTACTGCACCTCATGCGAGACTCCTGGCGTTAGGATGTCCTATCCCCGTCCCGACTCCGAACAGCAGTCCGCGAGTTATGCAAACAGGCCGGAGGGAGGCCGTTCCGGAAAAGCGGGTCTTATTCACATTTATGAAATTGCCGGTTCATGACTCGCTGAGTCGCACCGGTTTTTCTGTGCATCAAAACAACCTATTTGGGATGGGAATCATCTCGACGGCTCATTCCAAAGTTCCTTCTTCTACAAACTTGCTCCGACGCGATGCGGATCGGAGAAGGAGGAAAATACAACAAATAGAAACAAGAAAGATTCTGATAGCTGAATACATACGCAGACGGATTTTCATGTTCAACCAGTGTTCCAAAACTACGGTAGCCGGGCTGTCCCCGCAAGCCGCAGCGGGTTATGGCATACGTAGCATCCGCGGGGAAAACTCTAAAGAGAAATGCCCGTCAAAGTCAATGACAAGTCTGATTGTGTGTAATACTCAGATGAACTTGCTTACACCAACTCTAGACAGTCGCACCTTTTATTATTGTGCTTTTGTGGCCTATGGTATTAGAGTTAGAAATGATAGACGACGACCAGATGAAAATTGTCGACGCCAAGCTACCCTGCCGCCTGGATGCATGTAACCGTGTATCTCTCGTAAATCTGCAAGTTCTAACCTCATCTATTTCAGGGTCCTTCCGAAACACGAAGGAGGCAAAATAATACCAGGCTCCTGTCACAACCTCAACGGAATGAGCGTCTGGGATTCAGGGGTGGTAACATGTACCTATTCGAAAGAAAGACAACCTGAAGCGTCTTTCGAGGGCGGAACTGCATAACTTTATGAAGGCACGGCGGGAGACTGCGCTGCCGGACCACACCTGTGCGCGCTAGAGGACGGAGTTAAGCCTAGTCGGAGCCGGGCTGTCCCACCAGCACCGGCACAACATCTCTGTCGTCACCACGATTTCAACGCACCAGGCCTGCAGTGCCACGCATGTACGGAGTCTTTATCCAGTGCGCTGGACTGGAAAGAAGTCCTTCAAAGTAGAAACATGGCGACCTGGGTGTTCGTCTCGGCAACTACGGGATGCGATGCAAACTAGATCTCGAAGATGTGCACCGTATATGCGTATGCAATGCAGACAACTGATCGATCCGACAGGCGAAGCCACCCGGGGCGGCGCGCATGGTGGGCACGGTAAAACGGATTTCAGCACCATTCGGTTCTCATTCCCGCCCGTAAGCCGTTTTATTTCGGACCCTGTGATCCTGTATATTTCGTCATTCCCGGTGCTGTTGGTTGTGTGCGCTATTCTTCCCGCCCGGCTACCCTACAAATACAATTCGTCTCCGGCTTATTTCCCCCCTTGTCCCTCTAGCTGTTTGCTCTTGGCATCTGCTCTATTGGGATATCCGTCCTCCGCTCTCACTTGGCTCAATTTTCTTGCTCCTCTTCTCTCGACTCTCCCTCCCGGTGTATACCCACAAGTTTCTTCGACGCGTCTATTACCATTTCGAGCTCGCGATGGCGCAAGAAAAGGCAGCCAACGATGTTGGCGAGCCTCCTGTTCGCACGAAAATACCATACTGGCGCATAGTCACCGACCAAGCAGGGATAACACAGGAAGTAGCCGACTATCGATATCCCGGTTCCGGTACAGAGGCAGACCCATTCTTGGTGCAATGGATTCCCAACGATCCTAGAAATCCAATGCTCTTTAGCAAAGCGACGAAATGGTTCATCACATTCATGGTGTCGTTGACCACTTTAGCAGTAGCACTGCTCTCGTCAGCCTACACAGGCGGTATACGCCAAATTATAATCGAATTCGGCATCTCGCAAGAAGTCGCAACCCTAGGCGTTTCCCTTTTCGTTCTCGGATTTGCCATTGGGCCGTTGCTATGGGCACCGCTGAGTGAACTCTTCGGACGCCAGTCGCTCTTCTTCGGCACGTATGCCATTCTGACGGCATTCAACGCCGGCTGCGCCGGCGCCAACTCGGCCACGACCCTCATTGTCCTCCGCTTCTTCGCCGGCGCCTTTGGCTCGTCTCCACTCGCCAACTCGGGCGGTGTCATCGCCGACATGTTCCCGGCCGCCGACAGAGGCTTGGCGATGGCGTTGTTCGCGGCCGCGCCGTTCCTAGGGCCTGTTCTGGGACCGATCATCGGTGGATTTCTCGGGGCCGCGGCGGGCTGGCGTTGGGTCATGGGTTTCTTGGCTGCGTTTTCTGGGACCCTTTGGCTTCTGGGTACAGCCCTTGTACCGGAGACCTACGCGCCGTATCTGCTTCGGCAGCGAGCTGCGAAGCTCTCCAAGATGACTGGCAAGGTCTATGTCAGCAAGATTGAACACGAGCAGGGCAAGATCAGCTTGTCAGAGTCGTTCAAGACAGCCTTGTCGAGACCGTGGATTCTGCTGTTCCGTGAGCCCATCGTTTTGCTTCTGTCGCTTTACATGGCCATCATTTACGGAACTCTCTACATGTTATTTGCGGCGTTCCCCATCGTCTATCAACAAGAACGAGGATGGTCACAGGGCATTGGTGGACTTGCCTTCCTTGGTATCATGGTGGGCATGATTTTCGCCATTATTTACACACTACCCGAGAACGGCCGGTATAAGCGAGTACAGGAGAGGAACGGCGGATTTGCTCCCCCGGAAACCCGTCTCCCATCAGCCATGGTTGGAGGCGTGGCGATTCCCATCGGTCTGTTCTGGTTTGCTTGGACCAACAACTCCGACATCCACTGGATGGTGAGCATCGCCGCTGGCGTCCCGTTTGGATTCGGAATGGTGTTGCTGTTTTTGAGCGTCATGAACTACCTCATCGACGCCTACACCATCTTCGCGGCAAGTGTGCTCGCTGCAAACTCCGTCATCCGTAGCTGCTTCGGCGCAGCGTTCCCCTTGTTCACGACGTACATGTACAAGGATCTCGGGACGAACTGGGCATCGTCGATTCCCGCATTCCTGGCACTTGCTTGCGTTCCGTTCCCGTTTTTGTTTTACAAATACGGTTCGAAGATCAGAGCCCGCTGCAAGTTTGCTGCACAATCGGAGGCTTTCATGGCGCGATTGCGGGAGGAAGATACCCCGTCTTCGGACAAGGAGCCGGAAGTGAGCGGCGAACAGGAAGCATTGGCGAGCGATACTGTCGACTCGGAAGCATCATCTTCCGACGATCGGTCGTCCATGCACCGCCAGAGCACGCATCACACACGACGGACGATGAGCCTGGCCTCGACGCGCCGAAAGTCTTACGATGGAAACCCGTACGATATTGACAGAGTCAATACGAGAGAGTCTTTCGCTACGAAGCATAAGTAATGGAGGGGCTTGATACCTGTTAGAGTCACGGATCAGATGTCGAAGAATGATTGAGGAATGATACCCGTTGAAGGATGGACAGGCGATCCTGCCTCCATGTTCTATGTATGCATACAGCTGTTGTCATTGATTATTCCAGCCCAAGGGCCAGGTGGAACATTGATCTTCAGCCATATTAGAGTTTACACTTGTTGCTTCCCCGAATAGCCTAATAAGCATCTAAAACTATCTTCAACTTTGTTTATCCACCTCCGTGTCCGCGGGGGCGGATCATTCGTAGCATCAATGACCCCAAACATGACCCCCAACTTCCCCTCAATCCGGCAGATGCGGGGCATCCCGATGGCCGCAGTGGACACGGCGGTCTTCACGGCACCCGAGTGGTCAATTGGAGGCGCGGCATGTCATCTGGCTTTGGTCGTGGCACCGTTGTGGCCTGCGCTTTTCATCCATCGCCTCATGGCAACAGGAGCAACTCCGCAGTCGGGGATGGTCTTTTGACTACCTTAGGTCATGCGTAGTCCTGCTCTGCATCCTACATGTACAAGAAGAAGGATCCGACAGATGGAAAGCTACCCCTCACCCACCCTATCCTGTGCTTGAACATTACTATTCAAAGTTTTCTTCTATACCTCCCGATCACTAAAGCATCATCCTGTAAGCTGTGATTCGTCTACAAAAACAAGGACACCATGGGTCTCCAAGAGCAGGATGGGAAGCTCGTCTACACCTACGATGCAGAGAGAGTCTGGGTCGAGCCATGGGGCGTAGACTCCTTCCGAGTCCGGGCTACCAAGGCTCGTGAGATGCCTTCCGAAGACTGGGCTTTGCTCAAGCCCAAGAAAGCGGATGTCAAAATCACCATTGATGACAAGGCTGGCACAATCACCAACGGCAAGATCAAGGCGTCCATAACCAGCGGTGGCAAGCTCATGATGTGGAACTCAAAGGGCGAGCTGCTGCTCGAGGAATATTCGCGCCACCGACGGGATGTCTTGGACCCCAAGTGCAGCGCCCTCGACGTCGAGGCGCGCGAGTTCTTGGCCATTGTCAACAGCAACGACTATCACCTCACTGCGAGATTCGAAAGCGTCGATGCGGAGGAAAAGATCTTTGGGATGGGACAGTACCAACAGTCATTCCTGGATCTCAAGGGCCACGATCTCGAGCTCGCTCACAGGAATTCCCAGGCTAGCGTGCCCTTCGCCGTGTCCTCGCTGGGCTACGGCCTTTTGTGGAATAACCCGTCAGTTGGCAGAGCGGTTCTGGGCCGTAACATTATGAGTTTCGAGGCCAAGTCAACTCGGGCCCTCGACTACTGGATCGTTGCTGGCGATTCGCCTTCCGAAATCGTCGAGGCTTACGCTGACGCCACGGGCAAGGTCCCCATGATGCCAGAGTACGGTCTCGGGTTTTGGCAATGTAAGCTGCGATACCAAACGCAGGAAGAACTCTTGGAAGTTGCGCGCGAGTACAGAAAACGCGAGTTGCCTATTGACCTCATTGTCATTGACTTCTTCCACTGGCCGCTACAGGGAGAGTGGAAATTCGACCCGACGTACTGGCCCGACCCTGATGCCATGATCAAGGAGCTACAAGAGCTCAAGATCGAACTGATGGTTTCCATCTGGCCTACCGTTGACCATAAGTCTGAGAATTGGGATGAGATGGTGGAGAAGGGTTACCTCATTCAATCTGATAGAGGCATCAGGATTGCCATGAACTTCCAGGGTGACACGACGCATTTTGACGCCACCAACCCCGGAGCAAGGGACTACGTATGGAAGAAGGCCAAAAAGAACTATTACGACAAGGGCATCCGTGTCTTCTGGCTGGATGAGGCTGAACCCGAATACACAGTTTACGATTTCGACACGTACCGCTACCACCTAGGATCCAACGTCTCGATCGGTAACATCTACCCCGTCGAGTATGCAAAGGCCTTCTACGAGGGAATGGAAGCCGAAGGACAAAAAGATATTGTCAACCTCATCCGATGCGCATGGGCAGGAAGCCAGAAGTACGGTGCCCTGGTTTGGAGCGGCGATATTGCTTCGTCCTGGGGAAGTCTACGTAACCAGGTCGCAGCTGGCTTACACATGGGTCTTTGCGGCCTTCCATGGTGGACGACTGATATCGGCGGCTTCCACGGCGGAGACCCGAGAGACGAAAACTTCCGCGAGCTGTTTGTCCGGTGGTTCCAGTGGGGTGCTTTCTGCCCCGTCTTCCGCCTCCATGGGTGTCGCGAGCCCGAGCAGCCCCAGCATGGTACAACAGGAGGAGCAACTTGCCGCAGTGGCGCACCGAATGAAGTTTGGTCGTATGGGCCTGAGGTCTATGAGATTTGCAAGAAGTACATGTTCCTCCGGGAGGAACTGCGTGACTACACGCGCTCGCTGATGAAGGAGGCGCACGAAAAGGGTACGCCCGTGATGCGAACGCTGTTCTACGAATTTCCGAAGGATCAGGAGACTTGGAAAATTGGTCAGCAGTACATGTTTGGCAGCAAGTACTTGGTGTGCCCGGTGCTGAAGCCGGAGCAGAGGAGCATCAAGGTCTATCTCCCCGAGCTGGAAGCAGGAGGCAAATGGAAACCACTCCTCGAGGGGAAGTCAGACACGTTTGAGGGTGGAAAATGGATCGAGATTGATGCTCCTCTGGAATGGATGCCAGTGTTCAAGAAGGAATAGGCTGGCGGGTACGAATGACGCTCTTTGATACATTCTTCAATTACAGGAACTCTACACGTTGCTTGCTACTTTCTTATGCCTAGGATAGTGATAACTCAAAGCTTCCATGCCGCCTTGATAAGGTCAGCCGCCTTTTCTCCAATTCCATAAGCAGGCATCTGGGTATGACCGCCGTGGAGGATGGGCATAATGCTGCAGTCAGCAACTCGAAGGCCCTTGACGCCCTTGACTGTGAGTGTTGGATCGACAACCGCCTTGGGATCAGACGAGTTACCCATGGCACAGGTTCCCGCAGCATGGTAACCTACGGAACAGACAAACGGTTAGCAAGCTGTGAATGAGTCGAATCAGGAAACCTTACAGGTCGTTGCATTGTCCCGGACATAGGGTATCCAGTCCTCGCGAGTGGTGTGTTTGTGGTGCGTCAAATCGCTAGGCCAAGACCCTTTGACAATGTCCTTGGTTCCTGTACCTTCCATGATGATCTCATTACCGAAGCGGCACGCCTCAGCCAGAACCTCTACATCCAAGGGATCAGAGAGGTAATTCGTGTCCACGACGGGGACAGACTTGGCATCGGTGTCGCGAAGCCCAACCGTACCGCGAGAACGGGGTCCGAAGAGCTCCGCAATCATGCTGAAGGCGTACTTGCCGTCGGTCGGGAACTGATCGTACTGCTTCGGACCGCCGTAGCACTCAGTGGTGAAGAACTCAATGTTTGGCTGCTTGGGTGTGAGGCCCATTGGGTCGCGGCCAGGTTGCCTGGAGGCATTCTTCCAGAGGTCTGAGTCGGCGAGGCGCTCGTCCAGACGGGCGTAGGCAAATGCTCCAAAGGGGAATGTGGACAGGAAGCCTGCTTGTTGGTCCTTCCAGAGGGCGTATGTTTTTGCGAAATTGTCGCCGTGGTAGACATGGTGGTCATTGGTCAGGCCAGCCTTTTCGGTTTCGTAGAACATGAAGACAATCTTGAGGCAGAACATGTTAGCGAGATCCCTTCAAATGCAGAGTTTGGGGATACCTACAAGATGGTCCATGAGGTTCTTGCCGACACCGGGCAAGTCGACCAGTACCGGAATGCCAAAACTGTCGAGCTCGGCCTGGGCCCCAATACCAGACCGGTTGAGGATGTTGGGGCTGCAGTACGCGCCACCACTGACAATGACTTCCTTGCGGGCCTTGATCTCGGCAACGGAGCCGTCGGCCTTGACGACCTTAACACCTGTTGCTCTTAGCTCACCGTCCACCTTCTCAATGAGAATCTTTTCGACATGGGTCTCAACGAGAAGGTGAAGATTGTCCCTCTTGTTTTCCTTTGTGACGAAGTCTGCGGCAGTGGTCCTCAAGCCCTTGTGGACTGTTCTGGGCGCATGTCCACATCCATGAGGATTGTTTCCGTGGGAGAACATGTCATGGTCCAGCGGCAGTCCTTTTGATATCATCGAGTCCATGATGAGGTTCGAAATAGGAGCGAGGTCGTGTGGTTCGATGTTGAGGTGGCCGTTGGTACCATGGTCGTTGGAGGCTTTGAACCAAGATTTTCCGTGAAAGTTCTCTGCCTATATTTCGCAAAAGATTAGCGACTTGGAATGATACTACAAACTGGAAGCTGAAGCAAGGAGTGCTGATTGCTGAGGGTGGAAAGCTTTCGGGAGCCCGTCACTGACCTTTCGAATGTATTTGAAAACTTCATCACCCGTCCAGCCCTCAACTCCCCAGTCGTCGTAGTCTTGCTTAGCACCGCGAATGCACAGGGTACCGTTGCAGCCAGAGCAGCCGCCAAGGAACTTTCCACGGCTCAGTTTGACCTGTCGATTATTGACCGATGGCTTCTTCTCGCTGATGACGTTCCAGTCGGTTTCCTTGTCGAATAGTTGCGACCACCTGCAGTGAGGATCAAACTGTTAGCTCGCAGTCGTTTCCATCAATACAAATAATTACTTACCCTCCTGTCATGTGAACGTTTTCAAGATTCTCATTGTGTTCACCGGCCTCAATGACTAGAACATTAACGCCGGGAACCTCAGCAAGCCGGCTTGCAACGACGCAGCCGGAGGTACCCCCGCTTGAGAACTAGATGTTAACCACCAGCTTAGGTATCCAAGAGTATGCTTTGTGACAAGAAACTCACCCGCATACGATGAAGTCGTAAACAATCTCTTGCGGTATAGATCCCATATTGATGATAGCTGCACTGCAAGTCTGTGCTCGTGGGTAGTAGCGTTTGATGATACGAGAGAGATGGATGGTAAGTCACAGGATAGCCCATGGAGCTCGGACTGGTGCTCTTGTATTCGGACACTGACTGGCAATTCCGACAACAATTCCGGGATTCTTCCTCAACCGCCACACCCCTCACGCACGCCTCAAGCTACGTCTGAAGTCTACGTGCGGGGGAACGCACCCAGCATCAGTAGTACAGCTTAAGGAAGTCAGCGCCGCTGCCAAGTGCCACTCGAAAGCCGAAGAAGGAAACGCGACCGTCCATAATTAGGAGGTCTTCTACCGTGGTATGCAGGGTCCGGTATTGGGATCCATGCATGCATACCAGTTGGCTTGCTACCCGGGGTTTTCAAAGGCCCAAGATGAAGCTGCTGGTGGCGGAGTTGTATCCGCAGCTCAACATCTGTTAAGCAGACAGGAGAGTGAATGATTTTGTGTGGATATTTACGACCGCATGCATTTTGTGTAGACATACGTTTTGAGCCCTTGCCAGTCTGGGGTCCCTGTGCTTGCAATGATACCGTTTCGAGGAGTTCAACTGGGCCATTATGCGGCACTTCTGTACTACCTTAGGCATCGACGAGCACCGAATGAAGATCACTCTTTTACGTACATCCAATCAAAATCTGGTACAAAGAAACGCAGGCAGTGCGTGTATGCAGGAGGTAGTACGTGTTGGAACTTGAGAAGCAGCATCCTAAAGGGCTTGGGTTCCATGGGAGCCCTGATACCGGGGCCTAATTCGGACCGTTGGAGAGAATTCGGACCCTGCGAACCCGACGATCTTGCTCGGCGTTGGTACAGCGGTTCATTCAATCAAAATATCTCCACCTCAGCGACCCAGTCAGGGTGCGGCACAGCAACTGGGCGTGCTAAGTTGCATCCGAATCTTCAGCGGCGCAGTCGGGAAACTTCAGTCAGGGATCAGCATGAATGAGACGACTTTGAATTACCAGTATGAACGTTTCTTTGCGAAGATGTTGAACTATTCGAGAAGAAATGCTCTGTCCCCAAGTTCGGTTTTATTGTACTTACTGTCGGAACTGGCTGATCGGACGGAAAGTAACAGTACCCCGTAATTAGTCGTGGCTTTTGAGTTCTGGGGAGCATGACAAGCGTTGGCTACGAATAGTTGGAGCTTAGGTCCCCCGCCAAACCCTGGGGCCCCCGTGGGAAAATCGCGGTGGGACAAAGCTGAGAACATCGGGAAATGGGGCCGGACGGGAGAGGCGCTACTCAGGCTTCTGTTTCTGACGGCAGGCTCCATTGGGCCGAGAAACATGTGGATCAAATCACAAAATGCCAGTATTCATCGGCCCGGTTGATAGGGGTGCATGGGGAAATCACTCCAAGAGTAGGCCCTACGACGATATCAAAGAGAACGGCCTACCAGGCATACAGAAGCTATCTTCAATTCCAGTATGAGAGAGTTGCATCGTCCCATTTTGTCAACTCTCTGCTACGTTAATGCGCGTCTCTAAGACATTGAGGCTACTAGGCACTTAGGGTGAGGGGATATCCATGGCGCACATGCAAGGTTGATCGGCTTGCGAGCCTACCCCTCTTCCTTGGGGGCTGGCTTGGCAGCGTTCACCTCGTAAGATGATTTGTTTCCGCTGATCCAGAGGAATTTATGTTCCATGTAATTCCGGTTAGACCTTGCAGTTCCGAGTACCACACTGTCATGGGACTTATGCATGGGCATATGGACAGGATCAAGTATCATTGGACCGAAACGGGCGCCAACACTCAGGTAGCCAGACGGAATAGGAGAAAAGGAGGAGACTCTCAGGTGATGTTTTGCTCTTTCGAGCCATCTCACAACGGCAAATTCCAGACGGCTTTCGGACTTGATGCCGAATGAGCCTTGAGCCTCATAATTAATGAGCGAAAGCCATCAGGGGTTGGTCAGAAGCCAGGGTATCAACACGGCTCTTGTAGGCAAATAACGTGGATGGGACTATAACTAGCAGACCGATCACATGATTATCTCGCGCATACTCGGCACAAGAAGGCTTGGAATCCAAAATCCAACGGTTGCCAAGAGACGGCCTTGTCATCCTGAGATCCTCAAGGTACTCTGTTGTGTAGCTTTATAGCCTAGCGCACGACTTCTGCTAGGGTTCGTCAACCGGGGCTTGTTCGAGAATCGCAAGCTCCTTCAGACTGCCGATCCCCATCATCGCATTGAGTTGGCCATGTTGGGATAAGGAGGGCCGTTTGAACTTTCAACGGAACTAGGCAGGGACCAAGATTGTCTCAATCCCACGTCGCGAGAAGAATTGAGCTCTTTCGTAATACAGACGTCCATCACAGGCAAGGGGTAAGAGAAATCAAGCCTCGCCCAGACATAGGGGGCTATGGCGTACGTAAATGGAGACACGAAACTAAGCCAGGGGATGCGGCTTTTAACCCGAGAATTCCCGTCAGCCAGCCTTAGACTTGGGCAAGTTTGAAAGACTGCAGATTGAGCAGGTCCCATTTATGAACTGAGCCTACTTGAGTGAAAGCCTCTTTGCTTGCTCGTCCGTCCGGGCTTGCCCCTCTTCCTGTCGCCGTACAGCAAAATGGCGACCCCCTTTCAGACTGAGGCCTGGACAGAATATGGGCTCGGTGTCTTGGTTATTCTTCTTCGTATCTTTGCTCGATGGAAAATCGTGGGCTTCAACTGGCAAGGTGACGACTACTTTGCTATCTTGTGCTTGATATTCTGGACTGTAAGTACACGCAACCAACAAAACCATTCATGATACAAACTCTACGTTCGGTAGCTGACTCTCATGCCTTGAAGCTGGAGCTTTGCATGTTGGAGCTTATAGGTGAGAATCTTGGGATGCTTATGGAGTCAACATTGACATACTTGTCTTTCTAACGCGTTTTGTCTTGATAGGCCAGAATGGAACCAACATCGGAATCACGAACGATATCGGCGCGACGTTGACGTCGGAGGAAATAGCCAGGTTTGAGTTTGGTTCTAAGTGTCTGCTGGCAGGCTGGAACTTTTATGTAACTCTCATTTGGTGTCTCAAAGCTTGCATTTTGTTCTTCTTCAGTCGCATCACGTTCGTGTCCCCACTTGCATTCAGACAGCGAAAGTTGATCTCACCTCTAACAACATGGCGTAGGCTTGCTACACGACAACAAAAGATTGTCAAGTGGACAGCCGTAGCGACAGGACTAGGCTATGTTGGCGTCATAGCTGTCATTTGGGGCCACTGTACACCTGTGCAAAGAAATTGGCAGGTGGTGCCTTATCCAGGAGGTTTGTCATCCCCAGCCCAAGGGAAAGAAGAACGATAGAATTACTAACGATGAATCAGATGAATGTACCTTGGCCGTTGCGAACTACCTGAGCCTTGTGGTTCTCAACATTTCGTATGTTGACTACTTCCATCAAACTACCGCTTCGATACTTGTTACTGACGAGGCCTCTTACAACAGAACGGATTTCCTCATTGTCTCGATACCACTTCCACTCTTGTGGGCTGTCAAGCTCAGCATCAAGCGAAAGCTTGCTATAGGGCTTCTACTTTGCTCAGGTGTCTTCGTCATGATCGCCGCATTGCTCCGCTGCATCCTATCACTCAAGGATATCGAAGGCATCAATGTCAGCACTATTTGGGCAATCAGAGAGACTGTAAGTGCTTTTCAAAGTTCATGAGTGAAAAGTTCAATCCAATGATACAAAAATTACAAATAAGAACTAACACGATGTTTTCGTTTAGTTTGTTGGAATTATCGCTGTGAACGCAGCCTGCATCAGACCACTCTTTTCTTCTTCACATTGGTTAAGGTCTACCAAGGGCAGCAGTGGAGCCAACCAAAAGTATCCCGGCTCAGGTGACAGATATGGTCATCAGTTAGTCACCATAGGAGGTGGAGGTCAGAGTGCAGATCGATCTGGATTGTCCGCGAAGAGACGGTATAACAAGTACAACATGACGGAGCTAGACAACAACTCCAGCGAAGAGCAGATTGTCCAGCCGTCCGACTCAACCAACTGGCCTCAAAATGGTGGCCGCGATGGTAGTCTCACTAGCAAATCTAGCGGGCAGCACGGAGGCATCGTTGTCACAACGACGTATGAGGTGAAGCCTGAAAACAAAGTCTGACGTTTACATCAGTAGCCTTGGCTGAGCTGGACGATGAATGAGACGTCGTCCAGGCTAGGACAAGTCCGATTACGTTACATGTACCATTACTAATGCTGCTAAGCATTGAGCTATTGTTAATAACCTAGATATGAATTGATTGATGTCAACATCTCAACTTCGTGTGGGACTTTCCTTCGATCGTTGTTGATCTGCGAGAAACGATGGTCCATTGGATCTATCATGACGACCCCCCGTTGATTGTAACACGAGTAAGGCCGTCGTGCTCACATCCTGATGGCATTGACTTACTACCTTGAACTAAAGGGCTCTTCGTAATATCAGGCGCTTCAATTACAGTTCGGAGCTATCACAAAGTTGTCTAACGAGGTAAGCCTGCCTCATGGACTTTGATTGAGATTACAACTTGCGATTAAGAGCCCGCCTACCGAGGCATGACCGATTGAAGGCTTCCGAATCCACGCGTCCGAGGTTTTGACAAGATTGTGATCGTCCAGTCTGAAGCTTCGCTGTCACTTTATTCCGCAACTTTAGGAAGACTTCCCACTGCGTTCATTTGGGTTCCATTGACTGGTGTGCGCCATTGCGTGCCGAAGCAAGCTGCTTCGCGCTATGTGAGAATTGTTTTGAAAGCTAGAGAGCTGACTCGTGAACTTGCAATCGAGCTTGAATTGTCTACAAGCGCCAAACAGGGGAAGTTACGAGTCCGCACTCTCTCGGGCGGCTTTGCTCACCGTCAACCCGTTAGAATGCCAAGAACCCGCTGGCCATGCTCAGAGTTTTCTGGCAGCCGTCCGTCTCATTTTCTCGTCCACTCGAGTGTCCTGCGGCTGACTGAGCCCATCGGATCGAACACGCCGAAACAGAAGCACGCGAGATTGAATTGGGCCGTTGGAGTATCAGAACAGACAACGCGCCTACCGTGCGCTGCATCGCCGAGGTTAGCTGTGACATGAAGAAGTCAGAACATTAGACGGCTGGCAACGTCTTCTTATACTTTTGATTCACAATCCCCCCAAGTAGCATAGTTATTTCACTGGCAAGCTCTTGTTTGCACTTGCGGAATGTCTGGCCTGCATCGTGACTTGCCTTGCATCGACCTTGCGTTAGCTTAACTCAGCCATTCCGCCTTCTTCAACCGGCAAGTGCGAACAATCATTTTCACGCTTCTCTTTGGCAAGTTGAACAACAATCGTTGGCTAGCATTTACATCATGCGTCAGCGCGGTCGTATGCAACGCGTTCATGGCGACCAAGATCCCTTGCCTGAGTTTACTAGCGACACACTCCGTTCGGTGAAGGCTTCGTGGGATTTTTTCATAGCATGGCTAAAAATCGTCTGGTTTGACATATTCGTCATGTCGGCAATAGGAGGCGCTGCTCTAGGCGTAAGTCATACATCCCACATCACGTCACAAAGCGGCAACGAGAATTGATGCGTTGTAGATTTACAATGCCCCTCTGGCCGCAACACGCAGCTTTCCTATCACCTTCAACGGCTCTGGAGATATTGTATATCCCCAGTGGGCATACCCCGACCGCGGTTGGATCATCGATACCTGGTTGTCGGCGTTGTTATCTGCCGCCATACCAATCGCCGCCATTCTCCTCGCCCAGTTTCGTGTGAGGAACATTTGGGACGTGAATAACGGCATCATCGGCCTAATCTTCTCCATATCACTCGCCACATTGATTCAAGTCATAATCAAACAGCTAATCGGCGGATTTCGACCCTACTTTCTGGCAGTCTGCATGCCCGACCTCACGCGAGCAGCCAGCAACAATTCAACAGGACTTAACGCCGTTGGCTTCCAGCAGATCATGTACTCAGTAGACGTCTGCACGCAACCAGACCGCGACAAACTCAAGAATGCAATGACGTCCTTTCCCTCAGGCCACTCAACGGCCGCCTTTGCCGGGTTTGTGTACCTTTTCTTGTACCTAAACGCTAAGCTCAAGGTCTGGGCAGACTACCGCCCAGCTCTCTGGAAGATTGCGTTGACTTTTGCGCCTCTTCTGGGCGCTTTACTTATCGCATGTTCTCTCACAGTAGACCAGGCCCACAATTGGTACGACATCGTCGCCGGAAGTATCATCGGGACTGCTGTGGCGTTCGGGTCCTATCGTGGATGCTACGCTGCTATTTGGGACTGGCGATTCAACCACATCCCTCTGCAGAGGCGCGACCAGTTTGTCTACTCGCCGGGAGACGGGACGGAATATCGGAATGATGTGTTCACGAGATCTGGTGGCTGGGGAACGATACAGGAAGAAGCAGCAGAGAAGAATCCACCCAACAGGCGAAGCAGTGCTTATTACGCTGATCAGCAGCAGACTGCGTATCACGGGGCATCGGATAGGGATGTCCTGCCATCACAGCTACCGCGAACACGCTATAAACAGCAGAGAAACCGGCCTCGGGGAGATGACGCTGTTTGACGGACACTGTGCCGGATTAATCGAGGGTCGATTTCAAAGACAAAGGCAAGACTTGCTGTCAATTGGTGTCAGCCTATTGCCATGATAGCGAAAAAGGAAGCTGTTTTGACATCGATAATCGCATGTGCCCACTTCCCGTGAAAACTACATGTACTTTGGCTACCCATGCCTGATCTGTCTCTGTCCAGGCATCGGATTTAAATCATGTTGATCGAGTTTCTAGAAGGCGAAAGGGGACTAACGCAAGTGACTATCATTGTTAACAACAATTCGTGTGGGAACTCAAACCTGATGTCTCGACCCGAAACCCAGAGTAGGTGTACTGTTGATCTATCTAGATTCTCGAATCTCTATGAAGCGAAACGGCCTGAATTCGCGTCTGTGGAGTCGGGCGCAATGCATCCCTGCTTAGTCTTTTCCCTATTGCGGGCTCGCCGCTCATCCCACGCGAGCCGCGGAACTCAAAAGTCGGGAATAAAAACACAATGATGTTGTGCATAGGTCAACTTTCAAGGACATCCTTCGGGCCTTTATCACACGCCTACGGGGGGGGGACCTTTGATGTTCACACTTCATTGTACTCTGTAAGCTGGCAGGATATGCAAGTTTCCGACCCTTTCGCCTCTTTCCTGCTTTCTGTGTTGCGTGGCATGGATATCAGCGCTTAATTGAGATAGTTGATTAGCGCTGTTCATGTTCTGAAGTTGTCCTCATTCCGCCCTTGCTTACTTAGTCTGAGTACGGAAACTTTGTCCACACACTTACATATCCATAGGTATCCGTAAGGATAGATAGTTCAGAGATTGTTGCTCAACAACTCGGATCAACTCCCAACTACCAGCCTCTCATTGTGCCGCCGTGCCCCTATTTGCACACGCTGCATAAGCCTCATCTTGCGACCTCCACCGCCGTGCTTACAGTTATCCTCGTATTGCCCAGCAACAAGCGTGTGCACGTTCCACTTACAACCCTGTAATGATACCAGTCTGCGATTATCTTGCTATTAACGAGGATGAAGTCCGAAGAAACCCACAATAACTTCCTATCGGCTGACTCGGAGGAGCAGCAGTAAGGGGAAAGACGCATTTACTTGATGCGACAATGAACTGATGCGGTATTCCCCAGTCCATCAACATCAGCCGCAATGGAAGATTGAGTTAAAAGATCCGCTTTCCCCGGATCCCCCTTCGCGCACAACTTTTCTGTCTCTTCACGGCTTCCTCGTCGCAACCTTGTCACTCGTTTTTTTGTACAATTTCTCAGCAATTGTAGTCAATAGTCCTAATAATAATCAAACAGCTTCACGATGTTGTCCCCGAAAGCCGCCGCCCTCTTCAACTTTGCCCTCCTGGCCTCTGCCGCCCCGGGAAAGCGCCAGTCCACCGGCACCGGATCTTGCACCGATTTGCACATCTTCCTCGCCCGCGGATGGAACGAGGGCTACCCGGGCAGACAGCAGCTCGTCATTGACGCCACCTGCAATGGCCTCTCCAGCTGCGACTACGAAGATATCTTGTTCGATGCGTCCAACCCCTCTGGTTACCCTGACGCGGTTGAGGAGGGCCGTGTTTCCGGAGTCGCCCAGGTCAAGGCATACAGCGAGAAATGCCCTAGCTCCAAGATTGTTCTGAGTGGTTACAGTGAAGGTGCCAACGTTGTTGGAGATATCCTCGCTGATTCTGGGCTGGCTGCTACCGCCGCGCCAGGAAACCAGGGTATGTTTCTCATCCCACAAATACGAGCAACAGGCCGAACACTAACATGAACTTCAAAAGTCTGCGCCGCTCTCCTCTTCGGCGACCCGACTCACATTGCCAACCAAAGCTACAACGTCGAGGCTGGCTCTAGCTTCAGCGGGCAGATGGCCCGCTCTAGTTCCTCCCTGAGCAACCTCAATGACTTCTCCGGCGTCCTGCGCTCCTGGTGCAACGGCGAGGACATCGTCTGTGCCTACGGCGAGGGCCGAACGATGGGCGAGGATGCCCACACCAACTACTTCCAGCTCTACACCAACGACGCGGCCGCGTACATCAAGGAGAAGTGCGTGCCCTCCGGAACGACCCCACCGACGGCGACCGCCACCTCTAGCCTTCCTGCGCCCACTTCCACTGGATCCTTCTGTGTTTCTGGCTCGGTCAAGACAGGTCTGTCTGACAACTACACCGGTCTTTGCGAGTTCTCTTGCTCCAACGGATACTGTCCCGAGGGCGTGTGCGAGTGCTCTGCATTCGGCGAGCAGACGACCAGCCCTGGCGGAGACGGCCGTGATGGATGCCCTGCTGCTGGATTGGATGAAAGCTACAAGGGGCTTTGCAGCTTCAGCTGCAGCCATGGCTACTGCCCGACCGGCGCTTGTGTGTACTGCTAAGCAATCACGAGGCGCTGTTTGTAAGAGTGCAGAAACTGCATTCGTAGAGCATTAGGAAATAGACAAGCCCTTGGGGCAACAAATAATTCGCATTTCATCCAAGTCTTTGTGTGCAACTTCCGTAGATTTCAATGTCAGACAGTGATCCGGGGACTGTCAGGTTACGAGGTGACCCATTCCTATAGCCCAACCCGAGACCTATTAGTATACTACCGAACTCCAAAGTGATGGCTCATCCAAGGTTTTGTGATGGAGAACCAGAGCTGGGTGTAAACGGATTGCTTCAAATTCCGTGGACAGTAAACTAAACACTCCAGAGTCTCTATCGTCTCGTCTTGCCTGATGGACAACTTTATGTGTGGGCTGAACAGTACATGGAGACATTCGCTAAGCAATGCCAGATGATGAGACTACTAATAACTCTCTGGCTGTTCTGTTTGCCGAAGAGCAAAGAATCGTATAGCTCACCTCATCCAACTTGACTCCTCACATCTCGAATCTGTGCAGAATCTTGACAGTCCAGCACAGGCCACGCTCGGGTGCGGGACCCGATGCCGTGATGTGATGTTTTGCCGGATTGACCGCGCTACCGGCACTTCCGACGATCCGGCCGCTCTTCGCCAGATTGGGCTTGCTGCAGCCAAACGAAAAAGAAGTCATGATGACAGTTCCGAGTGTGCACAGGGCGCCCGGGACCCGATCTGCAAGGACCAAGGCCCGGGTGCCAAGGCATGGGTGGTCATTGAGTGGACCGCGGGCTGATTGAACATGTCGGATCGAGGAGCGGGAAGTTCATCGAGGTGCGGACTTCCAGACTCTTGAGTCTGAAGTGACTAGAACAAGGCTGACGCTGGGTGAAATGCGGAGAATAGCATGTCTGGGTCCTCTGAGAGAAGAAGAAGAAGAAGAGCGATGCATTGCGGACGGATCTAGGCATCAGATCCGTGGGCATGCCGTGTTCCCGGTCCGCCTTTTCGGCCCCCAAAGAAATGGCTGGGATGTTCTTTTAGGCCTAGCCACGTCTCGGATAACAGCAAAATCCCGCATTGCATTTGACGCGATGGGGATTCACAGCAATCCCATTCAGCATTGGCGTCCTTGGAGGTGTGTTGGAAGCACAATCCTCCTGCTCTCTGCTCTTAGTCTTTCAGCTAGACAAAGTCAATTGGAAGCAATAGCTTCAGTTATTCTTGTTGTCAGACGTGCGCCTGGGCCCTTTACCCGGCCATCTCATTTCCGGTCATGACTGTTGGTTCGTCATTGTTGACAACGACGAACCGCCTGGCAAGGGAGACGGAGAGGCGAGGGATTCAACTTGGCGTCTAATAAGACTGGGACTGCCATGTGACCACAATTGACCCGTTCCCCTGCATCTCAATTGACGTCAGCCAATTCGAGGTAGTCTTCCATCTTCCTTTCCAAAGTGCTTCGCAAACGGGGTTCTATTCTCAAGGTGCTGCTAGATTTGTTTGCCCTCCCGTCGTGCAGCTGCTTTGGCTCTCCTGAAAATCGGTATTCGGTTCCATTGAAAAGCTCCGTTGAAAGAAGTGTACCGCCTCAACACGTGGGTGGAGCAAAACGTTTCTAATTTCGGTTTGAAGAACAAAATGATCGGCAGTAATCGACATTTTCCGTTCCATTGTTCCTGCAGGAAACGGGAGAAGCGAGACTGTCATCTTGAGAAATTGAGTCGATGGGTTGTGACACTTGAGCGGGATGGAAAGCGACAATGGGAAGGCCAAATTCTCCGTGAACTATATGCTGCATTCACGCTATCCTCATTTCCATCCAGGCCCTCCGAGCAATGTCGGGATGGATGGCTGGATCTGTGGTGGATGGGTGTGGCAGCTGTGGCTTGCTGCGGCGCTGTCACGTTTCCTAACCGCAAGTAGTTGGAGGGAAAGCGAAACAACTGCTGTTATCCCTGTATTATCTTTGGCTCTTCCAGGTTCCTTGACAGTTCCGCAGACTCTGCACAACCAACGTCTGTTTGACATCACCCGTCTCTCACCTTCACCCCTGTTACCCAGACCCAACACACGTTTCTTGCGCGGGGGGGAAACGCAACACATCGGTCAAGTGCCACAGCAGTACGGAGGTGCGTCTCAATAGTCCTTGCAGTCGCTGCCAAGCCCCAGACCCACAATTACTGCCTATCTGAACCAATAAGAGCCTAGGGATTGATCTTGACCTACTTTACTTACTTTCCCCCTAGTACTGCCCATAGCAACGATTTTACCCTATATACCGCTATTATGATACTATTATTAATCCTACGATAATATTAAAACCGCTAAATCGCTATTTACTATACTGCTCTTTTTTCTTTAGTATGGATCTTGAGATGCCGATAAAGAAGAAGCTAGATTTAGGCGTTAGGGTAGTAATTCTTGCTTTATAAAGTTGATTTATTAGGTAGATTACTAAATAGGTCTTTTAGGCTTTAGAAATTCTAGTTCGAACTGTTTATGACGTTCTTATCTATGTAAAAAAGAACGGATTCGATCTAACTATTCTTATTTTTTTGATTAAGCCCGCTTATTATGAAGATGCCCCCCGAAGTGGCTATTTAATTAAATAGACAAAAGAGGTTAACGATATTATTATTTATAAGGTCTGCCGCGACCGGTATAGGTATGAAAAGAACTGTACTGATATTACTAGGGACTTATTAAGGGATGAGGGCGTTGATGTATTTATAATGACTATTTAGTAAATCCTTTATTGTTATAGCTTCTATAAGATTAAACTAACCTGTAAGCTAGGCTTAATGAAAAGGATGTAGTAAGAGCGATTTAAGTGGTGCCTTAATTATTAATATTAGACCCTTGACGATTGGAAGCGGGTTGTATAGTTAGACGAGACTGCGGTTACTTTTAATTACTACTACGGTAGTTATAAGCTTTGGTATTGCCTAGACGAGGCCTATTTTAGGTAGTATATATAAGAGAGGTAGAAGGGTTATTCCGAATTCATGTTTTAGGGGTCTTTTTTATATAATTCGAAAGGGCCGTGCTACTATTAGATTCCTAAGACTGCTATTAAGAGGAAAGCTGCTAATATAGTGATTATTAAGCTTAATATAGAGTTCGAGCCCGTTTAACGTTAATAGTGGGAGCTCGAGAGTAGTATGGAACGAATAGGCTTACGGAATTAACCGGGCCGTAAGCCTTAATTTAATTAGAATACGAAGTCGGGTAAGTTAATACGGAACGGTAAGGGCGGAATTGACTAGTATAGATACCGTAAAGAGATCCTATTATCTAAATTATTCTTTTATATTAAAAGATTATTTAGTAATTTAATTATATAAAAGGATAAGGTACCCGCTCACGACTATTACTTTACCTACTATATATATAGCCTTTTCGAGATTACGAAGCTTTTTTGGCTAGGTAATTTGCCCGACCTTAATCCTATTAAACCTTGTTAGCTGTGGATGAAGAGATAGACTACTAGGAAAGGGGCGCCTTCGTTATGGGCCGAAGTAGTACGTTACTAATAAAAGTACTAGAAAGTATTACTATAAGAGGAGATCTAAAAATAGATAGAAAAAGTACTTTACCATATTTAATAGATAATTGCCCTAGAGGGCGGTAATAAATATAAAGAGGGTCGTTGGGCTGGATTATACCGTTAAATGACCATTAATTGACCTTAATTGACGACTTTTTACTGCTGAATTGACGATAATTATAGTAGGTGGAAGTGGCCGAATTCTGCCGCTTGTACACACCCTAGCCAGCCCCTTGTCGACTCCCCTGTCTATGGCAGGGGTTGGTCTTGGCAGCAACTGCAAGGACTATTGAGACGCACCTCCGTACCAAATCTGCCAACGCTTGGCCCACCGAACCGGACAGGGTACGACAAGGTGTGTAATCCGGACTGATGTCATTAACCCACCAACGGGCTGTCGCAATTACGGTACAACGGCATCGTGGCGCCTAAAGAGGCATGGCATTTCTTGTGGCGCGTAGTCTAGGCTCCTCTGGCTCTCCAATGGCCTCGGTGAAGCGTCCCAAACAGATCTGCTACTGCGGTTCGAGAAAACTGGGTTATGTGACTTTGGGCCGCTCATCCTTCAGAATTCTAGTCACATAGTGTGTTTTTTCACCAAGCTCCCACAGCTCCCAGAGTCCCAAGCACTCCAAGCTGGTGGTACGCGTCAGACTGGAGCAAACGCCTCGTCGTCGCTTGGTACCAGCAAGGGTTTGAACTGACACAACGCCGCACGAGGGCGCAAAAGCTCCGGCTTTGATCCACTACAATGATGAAATGGATGGGGTAGACCGACGTTGGAGAGACCGCCTGTCTCGGTCTTGTTTCTAATCGTCTTTAAAGTCTTTTGGCCGTCCCGCTTTCTTGTTGAATTCTCACGATGGTGTAGGACCTTCATAACAACCGAACAAGCCACCCGCAACCTAATCCAGGCCACTTCCCCTCCGGTTGTAATCACAACATGGCGCCGTTGCAGAGTCGCATTCTTGTCGGCTGCGGCCTGATCTCTGCCGCTCTCGCTGCTGACAACGTCCTTTCGTTGACGCTTTCCGAATCAGTCCCCAATAATGTCTCAGCAACAATCGACCCATCATTCGCCGGCTTCGGCATCGAGCTCGACCACCTCTTTTACTTCATGGGCGATGAAACACCAAACGATTTGTCTCTGAACCTCATCAACAACCTAGCCAACTTCACCGGTCGTCCACCGCACATGCGATTGGGAGGAAATACACAAGACTACCTCGTCTACAACGATTCACAAGACGAATGGCTTATCAAGCCGAACCCCCGCCCTACGGCACTGGGGAACGTCCCTGCTGATAACTTCATCGTCGGTCCCCGCTTTATGGAGATCGCAAATCGCCTGCCCAAGGGTACGCCCGTCACATGGGGTCTGAACCTAGGCTACGCAGAGTCCGACTACCTCGAGAGGCTCACAACAATGGCATCTCAGATTATCGACCGGTGCACCAACCTCAACATCATGTCATTCGAATTCGGCAACGAGCCAGACCTTTACGGCGACAACGGCTTCCGGAAGAAGGCTACCTGGTCCGGCACGGAGTACACCAAGGAATGGCGAGAACGCGCCAATGCTGTGTGGGAAGATGTCCTGGAACCCCGTGGGCTGCACAGCGACTTCTTCGAGTCGTCTGCTTCGACCGCCTGGGTAGCTGGCACAGGCTTCGAGATCAAGGATCTAGTTGAGTACGGCATCGATGACAAGGCCAACAGCTCCGACGTTGGCTTCGTTACGAGCTGGAATCAGCACAACTACTTCTACTTTGTCGGGTCTTTCCCGTACCCCTTGACTCTCGACTACATGCTGCGTTTCGAAACGACAAAGGCGCAGTTCGACTCGGCGATTGAAGCTCAAATCACACAAGCCGAAAAGACTACGCACCCCTTTGCGCTGCGCGAGATGTCTGTCGTTGGACCGCTTGGTGTCGAGGGACTCAGCAACACCTTTGCCGCCGCCCTATGGACTCTCAATTTCCTGCTCTACGCCACAACTATCAACATCTCGTCCGTTCAGTTTCACATGACCTACGACAGCAACGCCAGCGCCTGGCAACCGACAGCCATGTTCGGACGCGACCGCTTCGTCCGGCCGCTCTACTACGGCATGGCTGCCTTTGCCCAAACTATTGGCCGCTCCTGCACCGCACGCGTCGCACAGGCCGAGATTACGGATTACCCCTCAGGCTACAATGATTACATTAAGGCCTGGTCGGTATACCAGGGTGACTCGCTCGCCTCCTTTGTCCTGCTCAACGGCAAGGTTGCCAACGTCTCTGACGCTAATAAGGGCAGCATCACCGTCGATGTTACCCTGCCCTCTTCCCTTGCCGGAGAGACGCTCCACCTGGCCTACTTGACCGGCGATGGCGCCGACGCAACGAGCGGGACGACGTGGAACGGCCTCAGCTTCGAGCAGGGCAACGACGGGAAGCTCAGTCAGGTGGCCAGCGATGATATTACCGTCAAGGTGGGCAGCGACGGTAAGGCGAGCATTCCCGTCCGCGACACCGAGGCCGTAGTGGCCAACGTCGGCGCCAAGGTCGGTAGCGCGGAGCCCGATGGCACAGCGTGTGGTGGGCTCGCGACTTCGTCTCAGGGAGTTGGTACGGCGACTACATCTACCCCTGGGTCGTCGTCGGGTGGCTCGAGCAATTCGTCTTCAGGCAAGAGCAATGATGATTCAGGCGCGATGGGTCTGAGTTCTGGAGCGAGCATTTACAACTGCATTGCGTGGAGTTTGGCACTTACCATGGGATTCTTCTTCTTATAAACTCGGGGAGAGAACATGATACCTAGGGTCTTGCTTTTTGGCGTACTGGGACAGGATGGGTATAATGACTATACAGTTTCTTTTGTCATGTCATCAAAAGAATCTCTAATCAAACGATTTTATGTCAAATTTAGCTTGTGAATTGTGAGGCGTGCCCTTTCCGCATCCTCCACCTCGCAAGAGTACTTTATGTATCCCATCAACAGCTAGATGGCGTCGGTACATAGGTACGTGCTGTAATAGGGTAACAATAAAGAATCTCATAATCTAACCTTACCTTCCCTGTACCCGCTTATGAATAATCTCGAAATCGAGTAAGGTTAAAGGAAAACTAGAGACTGGTGTAGAGACACCATCCAGCATCTAATGGGATATGTATTCTAACAGAACTTCAATCCATCGGGAAACTAACAATTTCATGGCCTTCCACAATTGGAGGAGTACCTGCGTCAATCAAAATCACTGAAGTGGCTGCTGAAGTGACGATGACTCTGCGGCATAACGGAACAAATTCGAGCCATCTCGGACTCAAAAGTGATTCAAAGCCACGTCATTTACACGTTTCCTGAAAGAAGTATCCCTTTCTAACAAGAGTGCAGGCTTATTATAAGTCTTGGAAAGATATATGACATTTGACGTTATTTGACCAATAACACTCTTCGAAGAAATATATACACGAATTTTTCTTTCGCTGTTCAGCTTTGTATGTTTATTGCTGCCTTGCATCCCATCAAGGGAGCAGGGTAACTCGCAAACCCAACAGCTTCGACCTGAGGTCGAATCGACATGAGATCTAACAAGAGCCAGACTTTTCGCCGGGACCGTTATACAGTTGGCATGGTGTCTTGGCATCAGTGCAGACGTTGACGAGAGTCGCCTCATCGCCAGTCTCCTCGTTGATGCCAGCAACCTCGCCGCCGCCGTAAGCAGAGACTCCCTCAATCGTGACGGTACGCTTGCAAGCATCGCACTAGGAAATGGTGAGTTAAGTGTATCATGACGTGAAGGGTGTTGTTTCGAGAGACTTACAGTGCCGCAAGCTCTGTAGACCTTTCCGTAGTCGGATGCGTAGAAGTTTGAAATCTGTCATTGTTATGAGCAACTACAACATGCGACGAATTCCCAAAACTCGGGATTGTTTTACTTACGCTGACACTTCCGCAGCCATTGTGCTGAACAACCTTGTCCGCGGCGTTGTAGGCACCGCCACCGATAATGCGAGTCTCGGTGCCGGCTTCATCCTCTTTGCTATAGTGGACGTTAGTTCCGACACGCAGACGTCGGGTCGGGTCGCCAAGTGAAAGGCGATGGTTTGACTAACATCGAGATAGCGTCCTCGCAGACATCCTCGAACCACACATTCTCGATGGTGCAGCCACCACCGATGCAGTAGACGCCCTCCATCTGGTCCTTTCCGATGATCGCGTTCTTCAGAGTGGCACCCTTGCGGAGGAGAAAGACGGTGTCCTTCTGGCCACCTTCCGTCTGGGCCTTGCAAGCTCCCGATCCTCTGTCGAAGCGGGCCATCTTTCCATCGTATGATTCGCCAGCGGCCACCTCGATAGGCTCAGTGTTGCTGATTGTCTCTGTCGCGGTAGGCAGAGCGTCCTTACCCACGCAGGCAGAGACGGTTGGGAAAGCGATGGCCAGAGCCGCCAGGAGCTTAAAGGCTTCGGTGCGCATGTTGACTGATGTGTGAAGTTGAAAAGTTGCTTAAAGAGTGTATACAGTTCCGGAGATGTTGTCGAAGTCTGGTACTGAAAGGTTTTCTAAGCCATTCTGAGAGAAGACCTTCCCGTCCATTTATACTCGACTTTGAGGTATTGCTAAGTGGGATGATCGAGAGGTGGATAGCCATTCTCTTTCCAAGCTCGCTCTCACAGTTAAACAAACAGCCGAATTAAGGAGGTCTTGGCCATTGAAGGGATTCCGCATATCCTCCACAACCCGCGCTTTATGGCGCTTGACAGGCCCACTGATTGGCGTTCATGATCTTGACGAGTCAAAGCCGACTGGACTCGAGGCTCGTTAGTGTACATTGGCAGAATATGGAAACTTGCACAACATTCCTCCCGCCAAACAACATGCATGCAATTAATCTGGAAACCGGTTCGTCAATACTTTAATCTAAAAAGTCGCATTACACGTGGAAAATCGGAGGAGACCCGTTTCAAAACGCGCCAAGACGCAGTTTCCGTGCACAAGAACCGGACAAGATCACCACCGGTCGCCTGTCGGAGGGTGTTCCCGGGGCCGGACATCGGGGTGGTGAGACGATCGTTACCCAGCGTGCTGCCAAGACTCTGGGCACTGCCACGCTTGGCACAACCGCCCAGAAGAACCAGAGCTTCAAATTGAAAAAGGAGCTTGCGGTGCTTGGGCCGAGTCTTAGACTCCCCTCTTGATGTTCTTTCAAGTCAATGCAACTTCACCTTTCTTTTCAAAAACGCCAGGTCTCTATCCAAAATTCGCCCCTGCTCTACAGTCAACACCTCAGGATAATGAGCTCAGAGCAAAATCTGACGGTCCGATTAAGAAATGCTGAAGGCGAGGCAACTTGCCATGGTGACACAAGCAACGTGAAAACTTGGGGAAGTGATACAAGTGAACTGTCGGGAATGTGTATCTGAGATTCACGAAGATTGCGATCCCTTCAGATTTCATGCTGTGGTTGTTCATCAGATGCATATACAAACGCAGAGATTTGATTTGTGATTGGCAGGGCTGTCAGACAGGAAAGGTAAGGGTCTTCGTCATTTCATCCCTTTCCTCAGACTCCTTTGACATTACGAGTAGACAGTACGTAGTAGAGATCAGGCCAAGCATCCTCGCGGTTGAAACAAGGGGAGCATACGCGTTGGCGCGCCATATAAACAGGCATGTCTTGGCACAATTAAGGGAGTACGACGCTACTGAATCTGCACACTGGTAGTATGACACGCTGAGCTTTGACCTGGGGGTTGATTGTACATGGAGTTTCAACCGCTCCTTCTCTGCACTCGGTTATTATTACATTAATCTCAGTAGACGCTATCAGTATCAGTACATGACAACGCTGTTGCGAAGATATCGCCCATAGGCTTGCTACATGGGAGGATGAGGTCTTGATTGAACTGGATTACAGTAAAATAGACCCAATGTGCATACGAGGACCTGAGTGTGTGGTGCCATTGATCTGATTAGGTACTTGAGGCATGGACTAAGACCATATGTCTACTTTATGTGAAAGGACCTGATGTGAAGGACATGGAAGCTTCTCTTCTCCTGCGTGATGATACACACATCGCGCAGACAGTAAACGCCGCGCCAAGAATATTCCATCACGAGGTGAACAAAAAACTCGCAATATATGTGGTCATGATGAGAAGTTCTTGCTCTCGTGGTCAATCTGGACTGTTTCGACCGACGACTTCGTAGATTTTCGGTCAAGCAGAGGCTTCAAGCCTGGAAGTGCCACAACGGTAATGGCGAGCGTCATTTCGAGGATACTCAGGGGATCTATAGAGCTCTGATCAGACAATGTTTTGACGAATGGGTAGAGGCGTAACCCAAGACTTACAAACCAAGTTCTCCTGACCAGTGCCAACCTTCAGGGTGATAAAGCGAACGATAGTAGTCATGATGGTCAAGGTACCAAGAACGAAAGTAAGAGTTAGACCGATGGATCGCTCGAGGACACCTTGAATCAACAGAGTCAAAGGAAGGACATAGACTAGAGATGCTATGATTAATGATCATCCTCAAAGGGACCAACAAAAAGAGTTGAAGGGACGATCTTACCGCAGAGGTAGCAAGCGAGGTTGAGAGTGAAGTTGAGGATAAAGGGCTCCGGCGCGTAAAAGACGCTGCATGCGCCATCTTCCTGCGACCACTGCACCGAAACGTCTTTGCCACAGAAGAATGTGTCATCCCAGAGTATAGCCATGTACGAAAGGCAGACAAAAGCAGTGATGCCCCAAAGTGCCTTGCGCATTATCGGGCTCGTAGTTGAGGGGAAGTAGGCCCAGTAGAATGCCAGCATGCTCATCTTGGGAAAGCCCATTCCGACATCGTAGAAGTAGTTGGACGCGAAGGAGATCTTTGAGCCAGATGTTAGTGATGTCAGGAGGGGGTTTATGGCTTGAAGCGTACCTTGGACAGAGCAACAGAAGACTCCCAGTGATCCATGACGCCGAGTTGGAAGGTCAGGGTATCACATATGATCAATGCGAGAGCGTTGATAGCAGAGAGAACAAGAAGAATATCAGACCAAGCTAGCTTCTCTCGCAGCCGGAACAGCCGGGCGCAAAGTCGCAGGCCGACGAACACGTAGGATGCTGCCAACAGAATCCATTCGGATATCTTGATCCTGGCGTTAGAATCGTCGTCTTGAAGTCATATGACTAAAGAGCATCACGCTGGGGGTACTGACCATGCAATCCTTTCCGTCTATGAAATACGCCATGTCGTCGGGTGGCTCAAGTTAAATGCACAGCGCAGGTAACTACAATGATTCGAGAAAGAAGCAGACTACTATGCGGATATGTTGTACGGTTTGCAGTGAGACATCAGCGTTAATAAAGAGGACCACGGAAGCGATACGTCTGCGCATGCTACGAGCCGGGATGGTTTCCGTGAGAGTCACAGTCAGGATATCGGCTGTCTATTGGTCCGGGTATGAACCGAACTGCTCCAACGGTGGGATCACCAAGATATCGGCCATGGACGGCGCAACATTTCGCGTGGATTAGCTTGACTGTTGAGAGCGGCATTGGCAGGGAAAATGAAGCGAGGTTGCAAATTCTGCATATTTTGATGCGTGAAACAGCCCAGAACCCTTTATTTTTTCTTCTTTCTGTGTCTACTGTCTCCGCCGGTGTGCTCTCTTTCGGTTCGTATCCCCGGGCTCTTGTGCGTGGTAATACAATCTCTTCGTGCGTCCGCGCCGCATATGCGCAGAAATGTGGTTGAATCCCGCAAAAGCTGATTGGCCTCTCGGTCGCTCTCCGGCAGGCCCGGACCCGCCGGTTGGTTCTTCACAAAAAAGTCCAAACCTTTCTCCATACCCGGGTTCGCCTCCGCCCAGTCTCTATTAACCGAACGCCGGGCGACTCGAATCCTTGTCAACGTCCTCTCGTCGTTGGTATGTCACGCTCACTCGAGCGGATTTGTAGATCACATTCGATCCCTCGAGATTGGTCAGTTCCACCTCGCTGCCTGACTCCTCCTCGGGAACCGCTGTCGCTGTCGCCACATACGGCTCCCTTCCCGAGGACAGCTTGATGTGACTTCGACTGAAATTTGTTGGCTGCTTGTCAAATGCCCGCCCTGCTGACAAAGTTTGCCCGGTCCCATACTTTGAGGTAGGCAGCCCTCTGCGATGAAGAAGCGACTTCAAGGCGGGTAGAGACACGACAATAATTGCGGCCGCGATTTCCGTCATGGAAAGCACATCTGGTGACCGTTTAGTATTATTCCATAATCTAGTGTTCGCACATTGTCAATAGAGAACTTACAGACGTTTGTCCATGCGTTTATGGCTTCTACAGTAGCAAATCTTCCAACACTGGCCCCTATCGTGATGATGCCGGTGGAAAATGTGGCGGCAAGTCCGATGATGTATCTGCCGCTGAGTTGAAGACCGAATAAGAGAGGAAATGGAATGGTGAAAACTGTTTTCCTGTCAGTCGAGAGGCTTGTATAGCACGGAGAAAAGACCTGGCGTACTCAGCACATCCGACACAAAGTTCATGGCCCAATCGATGCGGAAAACATCTTTCGAGTCATAGGTACTGCAGCTTCCCTCTGCGTCCCAATTGATAGAAACATCAGAGCCACACCAAAAGGTATCCAGAAAGAAAGTCGTCACTGCGAAAGATATCGTCAGAGCACTCACGCCGTAGAGCGCCTTTCGAAGGAACGGCATTGTTGGCGGAATCAGCTTGAAGTAGAAGGCAAGCAACGCGATCTTTGGGAAGTAAATGCCAGTATCGTAAAAGTAATTCCCAGCAAAGGCAACTTTCATCAACAAGATCTGTTCCTCAATGGGAGCGTCAGGAGCGTCAGGGTCGTATTCGTCCATTCCTCCAAGGTTATACGCCATAGTATCGGTCGTGAATAGGGCGGTAGCATCGAGCAAAGAAACTACAAGAATCCAATCACTGATGGTCAGCTTCTGATGTTGTCGCACCAGACGAAGCCATAAGCGCGCAAGAACGAGGACGACGGCTAGTCCTAGAAGAACGGCCTCGATTGGCTGCATAGTAACATCATTTCAGTATCATTTCAATATTGTTGACCGAGAATATCGGCGTCTGAATCTGAATCCGCGTGACTCGCAAAAATGGAAGGTCAACTCACCACAACGGCCTCCTTTGCTACCCCTGCCATGACGAATAATATGAGGAGTAGTGAAATGGAAGTTGGCTTGCTCTTTGATACACGCAAAGAGCAAACAATCTTGCATGATTTGTGGAAGACTTGGAGGACATGGGAGAGGGATCATGGAAATTGGGCGAAATAGTAGATGGACATGGACATTGTTATGGATCATCAGAACTGGTGAAGAATTCCGCGCCTCCGGATTCTCTAAGCGGCATGACGGTTTACCAGGAATTCCATACACCCACACACGTCTATACATCGTCGAAAAATGAGAAAAGAAAGCATCTTGATATGCGGTGGAATTCCATCACACAAACCAAGAACGCTGACGATGCAAGGGGGTGGCGACCCATCGTTCCACTATTCAGTCATCTTCCAGATGATGCGATGTATCTTGTTACCAACCTGTTGACCTTTTTCTCGAGGAAGTGGCGTAAGTGCGTGGAGAACTCAAAGTTCAAATCTTCGAATTTCAGAACACGGGGTAACTCCCCAAACCGAGCCGCTTACGCGACAAGATCACGCTATGCCCCGTTACTCTTGACAAGGGTCGTCCAACAAAGTTGACTAGCGCCGAGACAGGATCAAGAAAAGCACGATACCGGGGAAGATTTGCGGGCAACTCCCCTTGCCATCTTACAGAGCATTCAGTAATCGATTCTTTGCAGGCGACTACCCTTGCCTTGTCGGGATCTTAACCTTGTTTTCGCACAGATGCAGCCGAGTTGACGAAGGATCCGAGTCTCCGTTGCAAGAGTTGTGTTGGACGCAGGAGACTGGAGTCTGCAGGTGCGATGTTGGGACAGATGTTCATCCACTCTGAGTAAACCCACATCAAACCCTAGACAGCAAAGGAACCGAGATCTTACGTTTCTTGCTACTTTTCACCTCGCCAAACTCGTTCCGTTCAAGCTTTCCAGTCCTTGCAAATTGCAACTGCTATGGGTCGCGTCCTTGATCAGTATCGAAGGCAGATTGCATTGAAGAAATATGTACGGAGTATGTTCATCATCTTGGATGGAAATTACTCCGCACAAATAGCTATTAACCTTTTATGGCGTGCTGAGCGACTGGCCAACCTCTTTACCAGAGTTCCACTGTATCCACCCATTAGGTGACTTAAGTAGCATGTGTCCTGCTGACTGCGGGCTCTGGTACGACTGCCTTACTTCACACGTTTGCGTTGGCCCGAAACAACAATTAGCTCTTTCGTCGTTCAATCGTGAAAGTGGACTGTCGGCTGCCTAGACACGATATCACAAGAAGGGGCTTCCTCATGAAACGAGAAGTTGATCCAACAATCACAAGCCACAGCTGAGTGAATTTGGTTCATGAGCAGTGAGCAGGAGATAGGTATGCCTAGACACAATGACCGAAATGAGCACTCAATCAAGCATTCATGTTTTGACATGGCCTAGGTCGCGTTACTATCCTCACTCTATCTTTGGACTGTATCTGAACTGTGCTCTACTTAAAGGGATGGAGTGGCAACGCTCTCATACATCTCTTCCGCATGCTTTTCGGCGTCAAATTCGAGTATCCAGTCTTCTCTTGGCAAAGCAATCGTTGTGGGATCCTTCTTCACTTTCTCCCAGTCTGTCTTGTGCCACATCTCACGAGTGGAGACTCCAGTCTTCTGCACAGCCCTCACACGGTCGTACCTTTGTTATCGAGCGTTAGAATGCCGGGCACAACGTTTTTGAAGGACGAAGGGTGTTGCCTTACCGGATGCCCTGATAAGCATTGAGCGCTGTACGAACGTTTTCCTTTCCCGCACGTTTCAGGCAGACTGCTATGGTAACGCCGTCTTCCATAGCTTGAGTCGCTCCTTGAGTACTTGTTGGCAAGAACGGATGAACGGCGTCTCCTAGTAAGGCGATTCTTCCGCCTCCGCTGACCCAGTTAGGAAGTGTATCGCGGTACACGAGCTTCCAATCCACTAGTGACGGGGTCTTCTCGATGATTACTCGGCACATGGGGTCCCAGCCTTCAAGTGCGCGGCAAACATCCTCGATCTTACCAGGGAAGGACCATGATTCGTCGATGTCGTACTCGTCCTTATGGGTCAGTACCCAAGAGCAGTCTCGACCTCCCTTCAGAGTAGAGAATAGGAAATGGGCGTCTGGGCCTATCCAACCATTGAAGGTATCGCCATTCTCACAGAATTGTCTGGTCCGAGGGTCTGCCAGCAAGGCATCGGCGGCAAACCTACGGCGAGTTACGATTAGAGGCGGTTTCAAGCTCTGACAGTATCGAAGACATACCACGCCCTCCATATCGCATATCCGCTGCTTTGTGGCTTGTCCTTGTGGCCAAGAACAAGTTCTCTCGCTTTGGATCGGACTCCATCGGCAGCAATGACGACATCAGCCAAAACCTTTGAAACTGCATGCATCAGTAAGATGTCACGATGCTACCGTATTGGGTTTTGATTCTTGAAGAAACGGGGAGATCACCAACCTTGCTCCCGTTCTGAAGCTGAATTCCAGCACCATCTTCGTCCTCAAAGTAGTCAGTGACCGGCTGGCCAAGATGTATTGGAATCGCTAGTTCGTCCTTCGCATAATTGTATATGACCTCGTGCAGCTCTCCTCTATGGCCATTGAGAACAGGTGCTTCGAGGTCTGCAGGTGGTCGTTTTTGTGTGAGGACAACTTCGCCAGTGTCCCACTTGTGAATCCGGAAGCCGTAGTCTTGTAAATCGATACAAAGTGGTTTCAACCTGGAGACAACGGCGCCGTTGTGCCATCGCTGAAAGATCCGACCAGCATTTGCACCAAACGATATTATGTCGCCTAATTGCTTCAGCTCAGGGAATGATTCATAAAGCACAACGTCATGGCCTTGTCGATGGCACTCAATTGCAGTTGTAAGCCCCCCAAAGCCAGCGCCCACGACAACGATTTTAATTCCTGTCTTCGTTTCCAGCGTGGCCATGATGGTGGCTGCCAGTCCAGTCTGCATAGGCGGTACTATGGTGTTCGTTCGAGAGAACTTCTCAAGACAACAATATAGCTAACTCGGGAGAGAGCAGAGATAGACAGAAGAAGGAAAACACAGACATAAACATCTGCCGAAGGATACAGTTTATTCTGACACATCTGCCGTGGGGTTGTCATACTGAAGTATTAGATACCCCACGTTTTCGAGGTATTAATTACCCCACATCCGCCTGGTGCAACGGCAACGGTTATGATCTCCCGGCCGATCATTGTGACATTACGCAGACCGCAGACTTTTTGAGAACGAGCCCAATCATCTTGATACAACGAGACTTTACCTCTTTCTACCATCTATTGCTCCCCATTCACTGCACTAAGAATCTGACAGCTCCGAATTTAAACTAGTGCTTGCCTTCCCCACATGCGTACAACCTCATGTCATCTTCTCATAATCACTCGAGCCAAGTTCCCTTTCAGAACTGCCGATCTCATAGGTTATAGACCAGTCTCTTTTTTACAAAGCCTATAGAAGCCACGAGTAGCCCCTCTTCCAGACTTTGTAATAAATGATGCAACATTCAATTCAATGGTGGTCCTCCAGAGCTTGGCCAGGCGAAACATAACAAACATGGCTGCTGATGGTATTCGTGCTCACTCTTGGTGCTTTGTGGCATGCGGCATGATCGCATTGTCTCCATTTCAGTATGGACTAGACTTTGGAATTATTGGCGGTCTGCAGGCAATGCCTGGCTTTCTCGAGGTCTGCCGCTTCGCTCCCAATTCCTGTCGTTCGGTGCCTTCCTTAGATTTTTTGTTTTGAACAAGTGTCATGGACACTAACCTGTTGCTTAAAGGTTTACGGATACGAAGATCGAGGCACAGCAATTGGTTGGAATATCTCCACCACCCGACAACAGCTCATATCTTCGTTAATGACGCTTGGAGCATTCCTCAGCTCTGTGCTTGCCGGTTTGATCGCAACCATATTAGGACGGAAGATGTGCCTTTGGCTCTCTTCTATACTCTGCATTATAGCCAACATCCTCATGATGACCACATCGCACATTGGTCTACTCTACTTTGGTCGCTTGCTCATCGGTCTAGGCAACGGAGGTTTCATGACCTTCTCTCAGCTTTACCTACAGGAGAGTAGTCCAGCAAAATATCGCGGACTATTCCTTACTATTTTCCAGTTCTGTGTAACGATTGTGGGTGTTCTACTCCCGGACTTGACATTGTTTTGAAGGCCTGCGTTTAATCTGGCTAACTTCAATTTAGGGCACCCTGCTTGGCACGATTATAGACTGGGCAACTGCCCAGCGTCCTGACAGATCAGCCTACTTGATACCTCTGGCGACAATTTACGTGATACCGGTCCTCTTAGCCATCGGTCTTTTCTTCATACCCGAGTCGCCACGCTGGCTGATTCTAGAGGGTCGTGTTGCTGCGGGTCGTAAAGCTCTTGAGTGGCTGAGACCCAACGGCGCAAACATTGAAGATGAAGTCACAGAGATTCAAAATTCAATCCAAGAACATCTCGAGTTGACAAAGACCGTTGCATTTTTGGACATGTTCAAGGATCGAGTGGACCGAAGACGCTCGATGGTCTCTATCGGTGCTGTATGTCTACAGGCTGCATCGGGATCCATGTTCATCATTGGTGAGTGCCGAATCGATTCAAGATTGCACGCCAACTGCATGAACTCACTCAAGTCAAACAGCGTATAAAGCATACTTCTTCTCCGTCGCCCAAGTCGAACACCCCTTCGCTATGACAAATGTCCTGTCTACGGCTGGTCTCCTGGCCATTATTGCAAATGCTATCATCGTAGTTCGCTATGGTCGCCGCCGGATCATGCTCATCAACGGTCTCGTCGTTTGTGGCTGTTTGCAACTCATCATGGCTGTAACTTACGACAAGCAACCACACACAATTAATGCGGGAAAGGTGCTCGTCGCGATGTCTTGCATTTTCATGGTCGCTTTCAACGTAGGTTTAGAGAGTGGACATTTGACTCTTCGATTAGGAAGACTGACAATCCAACAGGGAATGGTAGCACCCTACTCCTGGATGGTCGCCGGAGAAGCCCCATCACAACGACTTCGCAGCTACACATTTGGGGTTGCCTCGGCATGTGGATATCTCCTGGCCTGGCTCGTCACTTTTACTACGCCGTACTTCATCAATCCGAGCGCCCTGAATTGGGGCCCGAGATACGGCTACATTTGGTTCCCATCTTGCATCATTGCAGCCTTGTGGGCCTTTTTCTTCCTCCCCGAGTTTAAGGGACGGACTCTCGAAGAAATTAATACCATGGTAAGGCTTTGTTCGGGGCGTTTGGCACATTTTAATCGTCTCACTGACACCTTTAGTTCATCAAACAACTACCAGCAAGAAAGTTCCGGCGCTACGAAGTTCCAGGAATTATTCATTCCAAGACTGTTGACACCCTGAAAGATGATGTCAATGTCGCCCAAATTGAAATGGCTAATCGTGCTTGAAGTCTCCCCAGCCACCAATGCTTTCAATTGAACCCATCAAACCCCAGGTGTAGAACCGTTTGTGTTCAGATAAACCCGGGACTCGAACTTCTTTATCTTTACTAAGAAAAGAAATTCCCGAATGTTGTGGAAGACATAAATCTTCTACGCATGAGACTACAAAGGAGGCAACTATCATGATGTAAAACTTTTCGGAATTGAGAATTTGAGACAGACTACATAAGATAGACCAGACATAGTGTCCAGCCATGAATCAACCTAGCCAGTTCGAGCCAGTTGGAATCTACCTCGGTTCAAGACCAAATGCTGAAGACGGCCTTGATGGCACTCTCAATAAGTGATTTCCACCACCGCCTTCGTCCCGTAATGGGCTTCTGAGCCTCCGTAATCTCCCCACTACCAGAGGCATAATTCATCTCTAAGTCATGTATCATCTGACTTTCTTTTTGGAGTTCCTCCATATGCATTCTCCTCCTGACGTTGTAGGCCCGCATGTACCCAGAGAGGCTCAGTCGGATGCAATCAACGTCCGCGCCAGACAGCCCTTCTTCTTCCACACACTCATCAAGCATCCGGCGGTGTATGAGCACAAGGCCCCTGGCTTCACTCAGAATAACGCACGCCGGACAACCCGGGAACAAGTATTGTTGGTCAAGCTCGGATATTGTTGGACAAAACAAATGATCCGGCCAGCGGGAGGAACAGGTCCCATTGACATGCTCATACTTGGCCACGTAGAGGTTCCTGGCGCAATATTTCTCACCAGTAACCATGCAGGGCTCGCCTATGTGACAAGCTCGATGTTTAGGATCGCAAGCATCCCATAGTCCGCTTCTCTGATAGCATGCGAACAACTTAGCCTTCGGACAGAATTGCTCCTCAGCCAGGACGCAGAGTTTTCCCACAAAGCATTCCTTGTGAAGACTGGCGCTGTGTAGCTCGACCTTCCAGTCGACGACGTGGTGTTCGCCGCAGAACGCATTGATGGCGGGCTGGGATTGCGTCGTTCCTGACATTTTGCTACCTCTTCATGTTAGCCAACTTAGCCAAAACGTGGCGCATACGAGGGCTGAGGCTCGTGGGACAAATATGGGAAAGCCTTGGAGCTTGATAAGATTAAAGTAAGAGGACCGCAAGCTACCTTAGACGGACGATAAAAACGGCTCGTCCCAAGTGATCAGCCTAGAAAATAGGCAATCAAGCTACTTAGGTATGCAGCAAGGCGATGAAAGGTTGAAAAAACTGAGAAACGAGCGGGCGAGGCTACCCCATCTTACGTTGGAACTCGACCCCTCAATCGTAGTGCATCAGCGTGGATCTTATATCCCATAGAGATGCCAAGAAGTTTCCTCTTTTCTCCTTCTGGCGCTGAGTTTTGCCTTGTCAAGTATTTGCGTTGTCCCAGCTGCCCGTCCATACAATGTCTCCGCCACTTTGGTATCGGGCCGTTTGCTGCTGAAAAATGACGATGTCTTGAACCTTGCTCATTTCGCCCTGTAGACCTCCTAGGCACATTGCTCGCTCTTGGCGATGACTTGAGATTCCTTCGAGGTGAGACAAGACTGCAATGTGCCAGTTCAACTTCCAATGCTCGTGAGATTGATCATTGGTAGCATCTTGCGTAGCGGCTACACTACTTCACAGCATAAGGCTGCCATATATCAAGTCCAGTTGACATTTTGAGGTGTTTCAACCGTCATGTTGTGGCTCAGAGCTAGGTCTCAAGGGGGATGGAACAGGGGAGTGTGGGAAATAGGCCAAGTCATCCCTTGTGCAAGACGTCCAGTAGAAGTAACTTTAATGTCTGCGTGGCTGTAGCTGATTTTGGAGTAGCACGATAGGTGTCTTGTGACGTTATTGGGCCAGGCCATTTGAATCAATTGGCTTGAAGCCACGCTGGATTACATGCATTGAAGTGCATTTGGCAATCCCTGCAATTCCATTCCTCGTCTTAGGCCACCGCTTCTGGGCAATTTACATACTCTTCACAATGGAATCCCACTCTATGCATTACGATGCCGTTTCAATTCTATCAGCCAATTCCGGGTGAATCATCTCTCTGGCTCTCTCACCTTTTCCCACACCAGACCAGCCTTGGCCCATGGCTTCCGAAAATTGGCTGATTTCAGCCGTTTTAACTCATAGCGCTTTCGTGCCTGAAGAAAGAGAACAGATCACATTTCAGAAGTCAACAAGCTCTGCTGGTCTCCTCTCCAGTTGTCCAATTCTCCTGTCCATTTGTGGTTGCCCTGGATGATCTCCACGAACCCATACCTTCATCCCCCGAGGCGGCAGATGTCTTGACCACTGTCTTGCCTAATACCCGACTCCCGAGGGTCGGAATCGGGCTGTTCAAGCTCGGAAAAATAACGTGCCACGTGCGTGCTTTGCATTTGACTAAGCTTCACACAGACCAAAACTGCGATCGGCAGCGATGTTTCGACTAGCGCCTTCAACCACACCATGAATATATCAAATGAGCAACTAGATGGCTGGCAAATTTCAAATATTGACTGTCGCACATTGAGGAAATTTTGATCCATTTTTTGGGTTTTAAGATTCGTATTCTATGAGGTATGTAGACTAAGGTGATAAAATCAATCGGCATGTGTTTATGTCGTTGACCATGGTACTTACACGTCCGCGGCCGAGGTCCATTCCCGGTCCGATAGCGGAGACACAGCGAATTCGTTTGCACCCGATTCCACAAGCGGTAGGTTCTAGCAAGGGCTTCCGCTCTAGCGACCCCGCCATCATTTGATCGCCTAACGTCTTTGTTAGTAAGAGAACCAAGCCTTCGCATGAGTTTTCAGCTGCAACATCGCTCTCGTCATCCCCAAACTCAAGTATCCAAAGATCATTATCACCTCATACTCTTCGTCATGGCTCATCTTCAAGATCTAGACAGGCACTTGTCCTCACTGCAAGCAACTTCTGCTACACTAGCTGTTCTGAAAGACCTTCACACTCAAGCTCTCACTGAGCCTCCTTACGTCAGCACTGACAGTCAACCTGCTTCAGTTGCCTTGGAAAGATTTGTGGCCCTGGAGCCAGATAAATGCGCTCTGGTCTACCTTCTCCTACGTGCCACTGGGGCGAGACACGTCGTCGAAGCCGGAACCTCCTTTGGCATCAGCACAATCTGGCTTGCCCTCGCTGTGGGACAAAATGCAATGGCACAAGGTGTCGGGGGCAAAGTGATCGCTACGGAGAACGAGTCATCCAAAGCCAAGAAAGCCCGGGAGAACTGGAGAAGGGCGGGATCTGAGGTCGAATCCTGGATTGAATTAAGAGAAGGTGACCTGCGAGAGACACTAAAGACTGACTTGCCAGAGGAAATTGACTTTTTGCTACTTGACAGTACGTTCTCTACTCTTCCTAAAAGCTACAAGCTTGACTATGACACGCGTGGTATGATTCGTTGCGCTAACGTCCTGAGAAGTTTGGTCACAGCTTGCGATGCCTACACTCGCTCTTGTGAAGCCGCATCTGAAATCTGGCGCCTTGATCGTCATTGACAACATAATTTCTGGTCAAGCAGGCTACAAAGATCTGATTGAGCATCTCGACGATCCTAAGAATGGTTTCAAGACAACTACGGCTCCGTATAACGGAGGCTTGCGTGTAGCTGTATATCTGGGTAATTGAATGAGTTCAGTCCTGTGAAACAGGACAATCGAGGTGGTCAACGATATCAGTCACATGGATGCATATCGATACGTCAAAATGTTGATCAAGAAAGAGAGCTTATAGGACCTTCTAGAGATAAGAGGAACGCCCCTTTCAGATGTCTTCATTCTAAGTTTTGTGCCATGCTCATAGAGCCTGAATCATTCCCTCATGCTTGACAACCCAAGTTCCGTCTTTGGGGAATCCAGGTGCGTGCCCTTCGGAGCCTGCCCAACCAGCTGCCATATACCCGATCGCCAAGAGAAACCCCCCATTTCCAGGGAAATAAGGCGGTGGAGATGGACCTATCGCAACTTCATTAGTTGATTGTACTGGGGCTTGACGCCACTTGTAGCCCTGGGGTACACAAACTACACTCATTCCGCAAGCTGCAAGACTCACTTGGACCAGATCTGTGAGCAAAGCCTTGATCACCAAACATCCAGTATCCGAAGTTGGTTAGGTGATAGATAGCTCGTTCTGGATTTCCGATACGGGCCGAGTTGATGGCTAGGACGTTTCGCCCCCAGCCTCGAATTTGAGCGTCACCCCACACATCCCATACCTTGTCTGCAGTTCTTACGCCGACTTCTGGACTCACCTGGCACATCCATCGTCAGCTGATGAATCAAACAAAGAGTCTACTCTCAATTTCCACATATCTTACCAGTGGGGTATCGGGTACCATGCCTTGTAACATAATGACGCTTCTGGGATCTTTGTTGAGCTGAGGGTTATCCCACCAAGATGCATTAACCCCGCCCCCGACCCAAGGAGCGTATAGGCCATCATACTGAGGAGGAGATGCCATATTCTTTGTTACCATGGACCAATTTTCGGGACAATCTTGTCCAAGTCTCTTCTTCCAGTCGCAAGCCGCGTTGAGAGCCCATTGCCAGTAAGCAAGCTCGTAAGCCAAATTGGAAATCTCCGTAGGGGATGAGTTCTCCGTGACACCCTGAATAGGTGGTCCTAAATCGTACTTGCCGCTTGAATTGTTGAACCAAGCAAACGATGCCATGTACTTGGCAGTTGACGTGATGATACTGTCCCATCGTTGAAGAGTCTCGTCGCTTTGGTTGGCCTTATAGGCTAGTTGAGCGAGATAGATGGGATGTGGTTGCTGCCATTGAAGGTAGGCTCGAGTCTCTCCAGGAGCGATGCCCTTGGTGACAAGCTCCGTCATCTTAGGCCATCTAATTGATCACTCTGTTCAGCAAACGCGAATTTCATCATTGGATAGACCTAGACCTCATACCTGGCGCCCTCCCATCCCATGCGGCGGGCTCTTGCCTCAGCGCTAGGTAGCAGAGTCTCATAGACAGCAGGGAATACCCGATCAAAGTACTTCTGTCTTCCCCAAGTCGCCCAATGAGCGCAATGCCAAACGACCATCTCCATGTGAAACTTACCCCACCACCCGTTATATACCAAACCACTCTCCTGTGGTGGCTGGCCAGTTGCTGCGCTATTGACTCTCATTGCGTATTGTGAGAGTATAATGCGCCGCTGGAGCTCCGTCGCATTTGGATTCGACGACTGGGTGAGATCTACAAACCCACCTTCTTCCCAGTACTTCTGCCAATCGAGACTGTTCCGTCTGCGAATGACCGAGGGCAGTGGTGGCTTTTGAAGTTGGAGGCTGTACTGGGCAGTGAATGATAATCTATTTGCTCTGGTGAGGTTCGTTCCGGACGTAGTTGGATACAACTTATAGCGATGTGCAGTGGTCGCGTTGGAATCCTGTTTCCCAATTCTTGTCAAAGTCAATGGTGATTCCTTGGGCCAGCGCAAGTTCTGATAGTATGACGTTTCTTGCATCGTGTGCTGGATATGAGCTGCGCCATCCGAGATGTTGTTAGGCTTAATGATGGAGGTAGTGTGATTGTCCGGGAACTGGTAGCTTCCCATGAAAACCTCGAAGTCTGATGTCTTCTCAACCTTGTGGATTGGAGGAAACGGAAAGTCAAATTCAACTCCAAGGGTTCCTTCAGAGATCAACCTTGACACTATGTCAAAAGTTACAGAGTCGGTGTCGAAATCTCCCTGAGTAGTGACTTTCACATCTTTGCCATCAACCTTGAACGTCGAAGTAGTAACACCGTTCCAAAGGTCGAGGACTTGTTGGGGATCCGTGATCAATGACAGCGTCTCATTCTTGTAACTCAAGCTGATGCGGCCAAGATTGATTCGGTTGGGATTGGCGCTCAGCCACTTGGAAATCTCCGGCAGCTTCGGATCCTCAAGGTCGTAGATCACTTCTCTTCCATGCGTATTTACAGCGATGCCAGCGTAGTCGTCCAGCTTCTCCCTAGCAGAATGCAGCACGATATGAGCATTCAAGATAAGCGAGTATGAAAACGGTGATTCAATGGAACGCCAAAGTCTTACCCATTTTGTGGTAAAGCATCCTTATGCCATCCCCAGCTGGAAAGTGTGTTGAAAGGTATCAACGATTGCGTGCCTGTGATATCAAAGTTGAAGGCAAAGTCCCCATTTCCAACTTGCAGAGGTGTCGTGGTGTTGTCAATGACCTCAGGCACCTCTGTTCTCACCACATTGAAAGACCTTACGATAGCTTTTCTGCAGATTCATCAGTGATTATCAACAGAACAAGTCTTCGTCTAAATCAACAACTTTCTTTCCTCATACCTGTCAATAGCTGCAGCTGCCAGGGCTGGCGACAGCAATAGGAGTCGAATAAACATCTTACAATGACATCCTGCCAATTCACGGCCAGAAATCAGTCTGAAATTGGCGGGCAAGGCACCACTTTGAATAATCGAAAGGAATCGACGGATAAGTGCGCAGACATATATCCGTCTTAGGTAGTTCCACGAGGTAGAGACGGGTGACTCGGTTCAAGTCTACCCCGAACGCGGGGTTGCGGCCCCTGCCGCCCTTCCGAGCCTAAAAAGGGCCCACGATGGATCGGCCCGCAGACGAATTGGATAAGTTCTGTCGTATATGCCTTGCGACTCATGCTCCAATGGGACGGATAAACTTGGACGACCATGTGGGATTGCACTGAGATACGATAGACTTGGGCTTGCAAAACTAGAGACTGGCCGAGACTGTGATTGTCTTGTCAATGAAGAGTCTCACAGTCTCATTGAATTCCTCCTCTCTCTCCCACAATGGTACATGGCCACAGTCTTTCCACGCAATATATTCCGGCCCATCTCCCAGGGCAGCCTTAATCAACTCGAAGTGCGGAAATGTAATGGTCTCATCAAAAGTTCCGTGCATCACCAATATTCGGCTTCTGCCTACTTCGTCCCCCATTCTGGCGAGATCTGCATCGCTCTTGTGATGCCATCCAGCGGCAATAGCCTGCAACATGACGCCTTTCCTCCGAGAAAAGTCAGTGTCTTCGGTACGTTCTGCGAGCTCCTCTGCCACGAAGCGATCGAGATTGGTGGGAAACGTTTTCTCTGGGTCCAAGGATCCAGTGTCCGGCGCATTGAGATAACTTCTGGTGAACAGCCTACTGGCCTTGTTCTTGAGCTCTATATCAACTGCTGTAGGGAGAAACATCGCTACTCGCTGTTTCATATGCTCGAACGTATGGACGGTTCGAATTAGGCGAGGAGCCGTAGAGATGAGGATCAGCGATTGCAATCGTTGAGGTATCAGAAGGGCAAGCTCTTGCGCAATCATGCCGCCTAAGCTGATGCCGGCAATATTGAGGTCTCGAGGATAGTACTGAGAATCGGTGTCGAGCCAGCCAATATGCCTCAGCAATTCGACCAGATCCTTTGCCATGTCCAACGTGTTATATCTGCAATTCGGCTTGGCCGACTTGCTGACCCCACGATTATCGAAGACGAGAGAGCTGTACTCCTCGCCACGCTGGTGCCCGAAGTGTCGATTCTGGCGCTTCCACAGGTTCCGGCTACCACCGAGGCCCATGATCCAGACAATCTTCTTCGGTCCGCGACCGTGAACTTCGTACCACATAGGGAATGGGCCCCCTGGACGAGACTCGGCGACCGTAGCGAAGCCCGATAGCCTTGGCTCAAGATCCCATTGCGTCGTATTGAATGCAGGATGGCGAATAATCTCTTCTGCTGAGAGGCTCGTCGCGTTGGTAGACATGCTGTCACAAACCGATGAAGTCTGACTTGCGGGCAGTTAAGAATGTGTAGATTGGTGGCTTAGTATGTCGAATAGTGAAATCTAATGGACTCCTAGATCACAGGAACAAGTAAGTTCGGCTCACCAAGTCTATTCGAAAGCTTTAGGCTATTCATATTTAACGCGAAGAAAATATCAGCATCGGCATGGTCGGTTATGCTCAGTCGTTGAAGGTTCACGGTCGCTCGGATCTGCGTTTCACAAGAGCCGAGGCCGATGCCAGAATGAGCAACACACCAGCGCAGATTCTTCAGTCCTTCGGACGGCTAATAGAGCAATTGGGAGCTAGGAGAAATTATGCTCTAGGCTCAAATCGGCACGCTAAGAGCTGTCGTGTCTCAATCACGGTGTTTGCCCAATTGCTAAAGTCCAGAAACAACCGGAGACCTTAGGGCGGCTCGATGAGAAGGTAAGCCATGTAAAGTGCCTTATCAATGGAGGCTGCATGCTGAAATGGCGTAACGATAGGCGGTCAAGTCACTGTTCAGTTACATACTGGGATCGGACGGTCCTTTATGCCATCCACCCACCTGTCTTTCTGACAGCCTCGGCCCTTGCCGAATATTGCCGTTAAATCAGCTATCCTAAAACTGAGAGCCTGATATCTTGGTGGAGGCTATCAGAGCATGGTAGACCTTCGTCTTCCATCAGGATGTGTGTTGAGGGTCATCTCACCGCGCGAGCCGCGCCATCATCGTTACGTTTGGCCTGGCTGGCCTGAGCATTGACGCCTATTTGGGAGCACTCCTGTCCCAACCAACGTGTGGCATTCTCTCATGTCTTGGCCTGCGTCGCAGACCACAGCTTGCTGGAACTGCCCCGACAATGCAGTGACTCGAGGACTTGCGCATTCATGTCGCGGATAACAGATCCTTGGTCTTCTCATACTATTGAGGCGAGCCGCAATCTACAAAGGCCGAGGAAATGTTTTACGGTTACTGGTCCATCTGTTCGTTCAGTCAAAGAATAGCTCTGTTGGCGCCTACAAAGCGATGCGTTTCGCTAAGCGCCCTGTCTGGGGTAACAAAGCAAAGGCGGTTGGGGTTGACTCGCTACGACTCAAACAGCCAAGCCCCATGGTCCCCAGTGTTCAACGGCCTGCCAGATGCGCCAGGGTTTGGAGAATGAATGATTGGCTGTGACTGTTCACCGCTGCAACAGTAATAGCGCCAACGCTCAAAGGATTGCTGTTACTATTTGCGTTGAACAACATCGTGAGGTTGGACTCATTGGGTGTTGTTTCCGTTCAAGAGTGATGGTCTTTGTTCATTTCGTCTTATTATAAAGTTGGCTATCCCGATGATCTCAACGCTGTTCTGAATCACGCTCGCTACGAATTTCCATTCCTCTTTCCATCACTTGGCGCCTGTGTTTCCTCGGAGTTTTCTACTTTGCACTGCCGGCCAGTCTCGCATTTTTGCATTATCTTCTCGTCGCAGCATCGTTTGATAAGCCTCTCTTGCCCATCTTCCAATTACTTTCACCAACCTTTCTGTTTTCAAGAGATTTTTGCAATCTCACACTTTCGTAACCCTTTTCGAGATACACATTCTTTCACCTCGTAACAACCGACAATGGGCAAATTCGGAAACGCTCTCAAGGCAGGCCAAAGTGCCGTTGAGCTCGGCCGCAACGTGCAGGGCTTCGCCGGCGCTGCCTCCGAGTTTCGTTCCGCGGATAAGGCAGAAATGGGTCGCCAAGCCGGGCGCGGTGTCTTCAACGAGGGAGCTGCAACAGGCAAGACGATGGGGAAAACATGGCTCAAGACATTCGAAGTCGTTCCTCGCCTAGTCTGCCGTGGTCTCCAATTTCTCTTCGCTCTCATCGCCTGCGGCTTTTACGGCAACCGTGTCGACGATGACCGCAAGGCAAACGATGGATTCTCGCCGGAGTGGATCTTTGCCATTGCCGTGGCAGGAGCTTCAGCTATCACGGCTGTTCTTTTCGTCGCCGCCACCCCGCTCGGCGCCATTCCCTACGTCGGCAGCAGAATCAAGATTTTCAAGACCTACCGAGCCTTTGCTTGGGATTTTGTCCTTTTCGTTTCTTGGATCGTGGCATTCGGAATTTTTGCAGCAATTTTCCTCCACAGGGAGAGCGACAACTCGTACAAAGGCAGCAGGACAAGTGTGATGAAGGTGGCAGTCTGGATCGACTTGGTGAATGCAATTTTTTGGTTCATTTCTGGTGTTTACGGTTGCATCAAGACATTTTTGGGAGACAAGACGGATGCAATGACCGACAAAATTGGTCAAAAGCTTTTTGAAAAGAAGCAAGCCAAAGAAGTGCCTGTCAAGGAGGCAGGCTACGCGGAGAGCGTATAATACCATAGGGAGTCTAGAAACAGACCACAGTATGAATTTTTTATCAACCCTTCAAACTCGAAAGTAGATCGTTCGTGAAGGGGTTGGTTTTCTACCTTAATCAGGACTAATAAATATCACTCAATGTACGCAACAGCAACACTCCACCAGTCTCATACGAAGCCATCTGCTGACTCGTTGCATTCTGATCATCCCTAGGCTGTATGGAAGGTTCCTAACTGACGACTGCCAACAAGAAGCCGTCCAGAATGGTGCGGCCCTCGTGGACAGTGTGCGCGGTTGATATCATGGGAACGAGTGTCGCCGTGACTCTTTTGTCCTTCCCTACGTGAGTCAACAACGACTCCCTCCCTTCCTTCGCCTTTTCTTGATTGAGGATGTTCCACACAACGTTATCGACGTAGATGCATCCCTTCGCTCTGGTCAATTTCACCGCCCAGTCAAAGTACTTCTCCTGCTCGCCCCACGATGCGTCGCAAAACACCAAGTCAAACTTGCGGCCTTCTGCGGCCAGCTTGGGTAAGACGTCCAGGGCAGAGCCGAGTATGATCTCGGTGTCGAGCCCCGAGACATTCTGAAGGGCTACATCGCGGTGCCTTGGGTTTATCTCGATGCTAGTGACTTTTGCACCCGTTTCAGCAAGCCAGATGGTCGAGTATCCGCCCAGAGTACCAATCTCGAGAACTTCTTTAGCCCCAATGAGCTTGCACTGGATAGCGAGGAACTGGCCTTGAAGCGGGGATACAGTGATCTCTGGCAAGTCGTGTTTCTGAGAGTTCGCGATCGCGTCGTCCAATTTCTTGTTCGGTGGGAGGAGATTCGCTCGAGCGACGCTTTCGATGGCATCAGCAGCCGCGACGGTGTTTTGCTCCCCGGTGGTCATCTTGGCGGCGTTTCGAGTGTTATCTTCAAGTGTACTTCAGGAACGTGTTGATGTGCAATTGTGAGAGTTTTTAGAATGGCAATTCATTTTCACCGTTGCTAAGACTTATATATTTGCAACCTTGGGCATGTTCCGCTTACTTCCATGCGTGTTGTAAGTGAAGTGCTCAAGCTAAGGCACCTATGCCAAACACGGTGGTGTAAGCTCGGAAACCGAGCAGACCTACTTCGGCGACTAATGTTGTTTGGGAACTTTTGCTCTTGCATTGCACGTCACCTAGTTCATGTCTGTAGTGCATAAATTACAGCTTCCACGAAGCTCGGCGCGATCGGCCGCCGAGATCTACACGAACTTACGAAAGGTCCGTCTCACGTTCAACGATGCTTACGAAACCGCCGAGATATACCACCGAGTTGCGAAGAATAAGGAAGTTTATCCACAGACTGCGATAGGTATTCCATGTATCATATGCAAGAGAGTATCGGGTATTACACAGCGGCTCCGGACCAAGTATAAGTGCCGGTTCCGCCCCGTCTCCCATGGGGCCGAAGTAGTAGCTCAGGCCGAAGCGCGACCAGCGGGGCCGAGACGGAGCGGGGTGGAGTGCCGCCGAGCAAGCCTATGCTTCATTAAGCAACCTCAAATCACCCGAATGTTCAATGAAGCCATACCTGTCAAGAATCAGGTCTCGCTCGATTGGAGCAAGATCTCACTTATATTTTGCCTCGCTCTTGATGGGTTGGTTCAAACCAGTTTAAGTTGAGGACTAGTTACTAGCTGCCTAGCCCCGCGCATGCCGTGTTTCCTCCTGCCGTTCTTATTATGATAGAGCCGAAGGTACTGAAAGTCTATGCCCAATGTCATCCTAATACGGGGCAACGTACAAACAGCTGAAAAACATACCCAAAGGGCACAAAAGGGGAGTCACAGCGAGTTTGCGACAGATGGTTAGAGACAGCTTTCTACGATATGCCATCTTTTATATGCGTGTTGGCGACACCTGGTAAAGTCCGGTCTGATAATCATGCGTGCCCATCCTCGAGCCTTTTGCATTGCCTCACACCTGACACTGCTACTTGTTAACAACCGATGGCCAGCAACGGGCAATCTTCACACGCTGATATTTTCGCGAAAATTGCAAGAGATCTTAGGTATCCGTATAGCGATGAGGCTAACGGGCCGCTTTTGGTGCCCGCGGATTGCGTCCGGCGCTAGAGGTCATGAGATCCACTTCGTGTGAGAATAAGGGGGGTCGCTCAATGCATCTATCTCCACCAGAAACCACATCGCACACTAGGCACAATAGCCGTGCAGTGCCGCAATTTGTCTACAAGAGACGAAGGCGCCAATCACATCGCCATATATTGTCGACACAACCCCTCTCGGCTTCTTGAAATCTGCAGTGTTGTGCAAACTTTTATGAGGTCAGTCCTTATTGGAACAAAATACAACTTGAGCGACGTCACTGCCCGTCAAGAGATTCGCGCCAGGGGATGGATACAGCCCTGAGCCAATCGACAGGCTGCCTAACCTCGCTTGCGGCACGCTTGATTTCGACGGACGTTTTGAATCCATTAGATTAACAGTGGATTACTGAATGTAGGTACGGATACTGTGTTGCCTCTCGTTGCCTCTCGTTCATTCATCAACAATTACTGCGCCGATCACATAGTCTAGACCACATTGTCCCCGCGCTTCGTCTCAACCTCCATCCCAAACTCTTTCTGCACTCTGATCGCACCGAACCCACTCTTCGTTACGATTCTCTTCTGGCTGTGATCGTCTGGCAAACTTTCGTTGCTGATATCGCCCAGATCTCTGCCGTAAACCCTTGTCTCGACCCCAGATCGACTAGCTTGGCTGATGTTTTTTCTCGTAGGGTCCCTCTCTCCGAGCTCGAGATAGCTGTTTTTAACAGCGGCTGAGGCGGCTGGGTCTTTCGAGGACTTGTTTTTTGAGCCAGTGAAGGACGTGAGGCGGGCGAGGGCGCGTTCAAGGAGAGGTCGACATGCGGGGAGGTTGGCGACGAGCATTCCGATGCCAACTTCTGCTTGTGCCCAGGCGAGGATAATACTGAGGCCTTGGAGAAACTTTTCGGCATCGTTGAGTCCGAGGAGGTAATTGAGTCGGACAATTGGAGCTACCGATGCACTAGAAATTCTTAGCAAGGCGGGAAAGACGACCAAGGGCAAAACAGTAACTTACAAGAAACCCAAGCCCAGGAGACCGATAACAGACGCCTTGACCTTGTTCGCCATCTGTAGCCTCCAAATCAGAGCGAAAGGCATGATGGCGAATATCCAATCAGTTGAGATCGACACTGCGGCAACTAAGAAGGACAGGGCAGTCTGGATTTCTCGAGGCTTGCATTCACCTGGCATAGTTTGATGCCAATTTTTCCTGGTAGGAATCGTCAGCACCTGATGAACAACACCCGAAGCAATCGGTAACGTACTCAACCGGCGAGCATTGAAAGAACAAATACATGCCAGTACCTCCGGTACAGACTGTGACTAGTGCGAGGCAGGTGTAAATGACGATTTGGACCCAACGCTGGCCATTACCGATACGCAGCAGGGTGAAACCAAGGGACCACTTGAGAGTAACCAAGGTAAAACACCAGAACTCCTGGAACACATAAAACCACTAATGATTCCATTAGGTCACTATATACATTGGATGGTATCGTTGTTCGAATAGGGCAGAACTTACGAAGTATGAGTTGGCAACCTGTTCCGCAGAAAGGGTGCTGTCCAATTGCCCAACTCCGCTCCAGGCCATACCTATTAAACCAATTTGCGACACTGCCCAGACCGGCTTTGATATGTTAGTCAAAAAAAACTTAATCCATTCCGTATTACGCGCATCATCAAAACGTACAATGGTAGCCACCATGGCCCAATCATCCGGTCCCCACGCTTTCCTCTGCGCCCGGATCCAGAACCGCAAGATCATGGTGATAATATTGAATGGCAGCGGCACCAGGACCGCTGCGGCCATATCCTTCGACGTAGCCGCGCCCATCTTGTCGGATTTACGGATTCGTGATCGCTGAAGAACCGGCCTTCGTGCTCCACGGGTTCGTTTCGAAGGAGAAGGAAAAGTGCCACAAATCGAACAGCTAAAGAAAGAGCAAAGACCTGAACGACCCAGAAATCTTATAAGGGAATGCAAAGAACTTAGAAAAAGCAAGCACGGATCTGTCAATTACTTAATAGCGGCCCGACTTCTTCTGGCAACCAAAGTTCGCATAGGATCCACCGACCCCAGCCCCGGGCTCTCTGCCGTTGTGGCACTGTGGTCTTCCTTGCCACAAAGGGGCGCTGGGATGAACATGGTAAGAGAATTCAACCCCCTTGCGGAGCTCAGACAGTCCAATTTCGAATGTAACCCGTCGGCAAAATGCTCGTGGTTCCTATCCACTAATCGGGAACGATGCTGTGCTTGTCAGTTGCTTTGCCCTGACATTGATGAGATGCAGGAACAGAACGGAGACGGAGTTGGTTCCGAGATAGGCATTTGATTCTATTTCTGAATTGATTCAACTGGACAATACGGATACTATACTGACCTTGATTTCTATTCATCGCCAGTTGCGAATAGGTATCCTTCGGTCTCTTTGGCGTCCTCTCTCCTGAGGATTTCTTGGCATGTGAACTCTAGACGTGCCTCCCCGGCCTCCAAGCATTTCATAGGTGGCATGTGATCAGTGATCTCTGCTACCGTTCGAAGCTATCGACGCGCACTCAACATGGATAGTATTCCCTGGCGTTCTGTCCAGCGTTGCAGTCGATGCTTCGCGAGATCGGTGGTTTCCAACGACAACAAATGTACACCATCCATGCATCGTCGCACTCATGCCACTGTCCCGAAACGTATGGCCCCCATCTTAACGTAGATCGATACCAAGTTCGGGAGATCCCTTCCGAGCATCGGGAAGTTCTTCAAGAGTTTCCGGCGGTGTCAAGCTGTGAAGAATCTTGGACTGACCCATAATAGTGGATTACTTTCTTCAACACGGTATGCATACTCGTGGAGACAGGAATTTCGGCCGTGTCCATAGTTTCCATAAATGCCCCTATACAGTGCGCATATAGTGACTAGCATCAATGCAAGACCTAGTCTGCTTGGTGAAGAAATGCAAGATTGACAAGACATGTTGAAAGCAATGACCGCTCTGTTACTCCGTAGTCGTGTTGGAACAGAAGATTGTCTTCGGTCGACATTGTATCAAGTAATACCAACACCAAACCAACATAGGGATTGAGGGAATTTTCATCTGGCCCTGGCCTCTTCCCCAAGGTGTTGATACTTGCGAGTTTCACGACTGGTTTATGCATATTGAGATCGGCAGAAGCCTTTGGTCGTTGACGTGTCTGCGTGGAGAGCCAAGATTCATGATCCTGCTCAGCCCCTAGTCTAGACTCCTCTTCGGATCCCACCCACCATGCGGCCCGGAGGCACTAACGAGTTGGCTAGTTCACGAAGCGGGCATACAAGCAATGGGGAGAAGTAGCAGCAGAAGGAGACAATATATAAAGCACACAATTTATCACGTGGAGAGAGGCCTAATATTCTCCCCGCCTCCACGTCACGTTGTTTATTCTGCTCTTTTGACATCCGAGAAAAATGGCTCCTTTCAGGGTTTTTGATGGCAAGCTTGCCATTATCACTGGCGCTTCGCGAAGTATGTGTTTTTTTAGACTTTCCGGGTCTTTTCAGATGGGGTCCTTTTCCATAACAAGGGTTCGATATTGGGCTTGAGATCACAGTGGACTAACCAGTTTTCAAAGGCTTTGGCGCCGTTCTTGCCGAGCACTTTGCCAGCAGAGGTGCCAACGTTGTCATCAACTACGCCACCGAGGGCTCAACGCCAAAGGCTGAGGCTTTGGCCAAGGATTTCGAATCCAAGTACAACGTCAAGGCTCTTCCCGTCAAGGCTGATCTGAGCAAGCCCGAGGCGCCTCAGCAGCTCGTTGATGCCGCCAAGGCTCACTTCACCGATGCCAACGGCCGCTTCCAGATCGACATTATTGTCAACAATGCTGCCACTGTGAATGCTCAGGGCATTGACCAGTTGGACCTCGATCTTTTCGATGAGACATTCAACCTGAACTGCAAGGCGCCCGCCCTCCTCGTCAAAGCTGCTTTCCCTTACTTGCCTACCGACCGCTCTGGTCGCATTGTCAACATCTCTAGCGCAACCACCACTTGGGGTGTCTGGTGGCAAACATCATACGCTGGCACCAAGGGTGCTATCGAGGCCATGACCCGTGTCTGGGCACGTGAGCTGGCTGAGAGAGCCACCGTCAATGCCGTTGCGCCTGGCCCCATGGACACTGGACTTTACTCTAGCCTGCCCGACGAGCCCCGCGAGGCTCTGCGTCCATTGAACAACCTGACGCCCCTTGCCAAGGCCAGACCTGGTGTCGATAGCCAGGAGGTTCTCGACTTGGCAGCAAGCATCGGAGGTCGCCCCGGTTACTTGGAGGAAGTTGCTGGGGTTGTGGGGGTTGTTTGCTTGCCTGAAAGTGGATGGATGACTGGAAACCTTGTGGGGGCTAGCGGAGGAGGTGCTTTTGTTCGTTAAGCGATGCCAATTACCTTAGTCGTCGGGTGGTTGGATAAGCATTGCTGGTGTTCGGAGCGAGGATGTTCTCTTTTTTAGCTCAGGCAGGTGAATGGATGAAGATCAACAATTACATGGGCGGACCTGGGCCAGCAGATCCCTCATATAAAAGCGCACCAACGGGCGAGGCAACTACGCTGGCAATGCGACAGTGCGTGAAGTTGCAATGGAGACAACTGTCGGAGACCCTGTCGTTTTCGGGTCAAGTGCAAGCTATGCTTGCTCAATCAAGGGCATGGCATTGGTGTGTTGGATCGCCGACTTATATGGATGGATTCCGTCCTTTCGTCTGGTTCCCTTAGACATCGCTTAGAAGGCAGCGCAGGGTTGTCGAAACTCATTTCAGGCACCTGCTAAGATCTTAGGGGGGACACTAAACTAGCAACTATGGTACCAACGGTGCTACGGTCTCGGCGCCACCCGCCATGTTTAAGTTGACAGGGGACAATCAGCTGAGGCCGTGAACCCTGTGGGAGCCCCAGCGAAGGATTGGGTACCTGGTCTCACATTCACTTGCATGTACGGATACACCAACACCACCACTTCCTCCAGATTTAGCAATTCATGAGGGGTCACAAGATGTTGTGATGGCAGAAAGTGGTTGAAATTGTAGCAATTTGATCGCTGGAAGGCAAAGGGTGGTGTCTCAGCAAACATTCGCTTCTCCTGATGATCTCCTGGGCTCTGGATACATGTGGCTCTAGTCTTTAGGCTCATCCCAAATTTTGTTCAGGCAGCCGTAGCGGCCTTGTGTTCTATTAAGTTGGGGCTGTCAAGTATGCGAAGAGGATCGGAAAGGGAATGACTCTCTTAATATCACAAGCTTCCCTACAAATGCTTGGTGAGGTGCAGTGATCAGTACGTTCGTTACCTGTAGTCAATGACGTCGTCTTTCGCCAAGTCACTCTCAAGCATGGGAGACTTTAACGGATGACGGCTTCTTTAAGTTTCTAGCTTCAATTCTAGTTTCAATTCCAGCAGTCAGATTGTAGGAAGGCAAAAGCTTCCAGTGAACCTTGGACGGTATGTGGTCCTTTCCTTCTCCCTAAGGGTTAAACGTTTTGGCAATGCATCGCTAAACAAAACTCTCCCTGTTCCTTTATCTTACGAAGGTAGTATTACGGACTATGGGCTGGGGCCACGAAAATGTTCTCCGGGATCTGCGTGTACTATTGAACTGTGTTGCAAGATTCGGCGTTCATTCTGCGCGCAATATCCCCAACGAGTTCGTATTGGTGGTTAAGTGCAACCAGAGTAAACTACGAAGACGGGTCTAGAGTAGGAAGGGCACCAAATCTAGTATTCTATCAAGTATTTCTGAGCTGGCTTAGAGTGGATCGCGTTGCCATTTCCCGCCCGGCCTAACAAAGCTCATTTCCATGACAATCGGAGACTTGCACCTCCAGGCGCAAGAGGCTTTTAACTATCCATGAATCTCGCTTATGCAAAGAAGGTATTGTTCACACGATAAAATCAACTTAACATGAATCTGAGATGTTAAAAAAGAGCCTTTCGACAGTTTGACCAGTCTCCCGACCAAGCCAGTCTTCACTATGAATACGTTCCACAAGTAAGTACTGCTCTAAGGTTTTACACCTTCAAATGGTTTGGAGTGCAGCTGAGCCTTTTTCATGACTCGGTTTCAACTGTATCTATGGTACTCTTATGAAGAATACACGACATGCATGCTACGAGATATTGTATAATGCCTGGTTAGTTGTTAGGCGAATACCGCGAGGGAGTTCCGATGATCATGACATGCCATCGAGTGCGGAACATGGTCAGCGTTTTTCTGAGCATCAAATGTTAAAATCCTTCGTTTCCTCTTTATTCTTCTCATTAACTTCATACACTACAATTGATAGGTGAACCTCTGTAGAGACTCAAAGAACAGATCATAGTTGAAATCCGAATCGGGTAGATAAGTACCCCGTTAACCACTAGATATTTTCATAAGAGGGAAGAACCAATAATCTAGTCAGTTGACTTACAAGTTTCATTCGCCTGTGAATGATCTCAAAAGAGAGCAAAGTTAGAGAATCACTGGAGACGGATGCAATGATGCCATCTAGCAGTTGGCGGAATATTACTGCACAGCGCGTTACTCAACGCAATGAGAAGTCATAATTCAATAACCGCGATAATCAACTTCAACTGTCTGCAACTTGATCAGCTAAACAAAGGGCCAGCTTCTCAAGCTGGCTTTTTCCGTTGAGTGAAGTGAAGTGCTGAGTACTAGCATGCACTAATAATGCAGTAGCCTGGCGACAGCAGCTATTCCGCTTTCGACGGGGGGGAATGGACTGCTAAACACATGTAATGAACAAGAAGCCGGAAGCACAATAACAAAAGCACGTGCTAGTCAAACCTTCATGATAGGAAAGCTTTGTAGACGCCGTCGTTCACTATCCGATGCTACTCTCCCATAGCCTTCACATTGACTCGTTTCAAGGGAGGTAATGGACTTGCTGGTGGGACAGGGCTATATCCATACGCGGAGAGTTGCTCATAAGGTATCTGTCCAAACGTCTATGAATCTATGGACTAGATCAAGGCATCAAAACTTCATCTCATGTGTTAATTATTAATTAGTGAGTCTGACCCCTTTGAGGCAGTAGCTCCATGGTAATTTACCGTTTAGCATCTTGATAGTCTCTGTAATCACGCAACCTGTCTCGTTAATTAATGCAAACATCACACATGATCTAGAATAATAGCGTAAGCATTCTTGGGTCATCTACCAATGCTCATCTTTGAGAAAACACAGAGGTGTCTGCTGGTTCAATTGTGCCACGAAGCGCAGCCTACCATTGGTCTGGCAGTCGCAGCGCCCGACAGTGAATAAGAATTTATGAGTTACGACCGACTTTGAATCACTTGCAGAATTGGTCAAGTAGCAGTGTCCAACCTTTGATGTTTATTTTGTTAAGAGCTGCCATACTCTTTTCAAAGACGGGTTGAAAGGAAGTACATGATCTTCCCAGTCTCATAGTGTGGTATTCTGCTATGTCGTGCTTGCATTGAACGAACGCTGTGCCACGGAAGCCAGGCGCTCAAACGAATAGAGCTTTCCTATCTAGTCTGGAGCAGAATCATTTGAGCTGGTTTGCTTGTTCGTGAGTCAGGCACAGGTAGAGTTTCCTCTATTGAACATTCAATATCATGCTCGATGAACGCTATTGCGTCCATAATATAAGCAGTCTCGGGAGCAATGGTTTGGAGTTCTCGCAACGGCTACGAACGGCGCATCCGCCCACAATTCTCACGAACACTGAGCTCTTGAGCCCTGATCAGCAGCTTCCCCAGATTTCTTCCGAGTTTTGACTTTCTGGGGTGAAGGGAGATTGTAATTGCCCAGCCACTCGGTTAGGCTTTCGGCAGAATTCTCATGGCGTGCTGCCAAGGCCCCGCCAGTCCCTTCCCTGCTCCTGCATCGGAGGCTGCGGCCCTTGCCGCCCACACTCAGCCTCAACCTCTTGGCTCGGAGAATATTCTGACCAGTAGAAGAATCAGTAGCCGATTGAACTTATGAAATGTGATTCAATGTATTCAAAACTTCCAATAATGCTCATTGTGATCACATAATTGCCATGCCTAGTGAAAATCTTCTCATAGAAGCTAGACTGTTACGATATCGGCAAGATTGCCGGAGAAACCTGGATGCTGATTAAGCCTTTTAACAGTCAGGCATTGTCGGTAAATTCGAATGGAATGGACTTCGGAGGCAATTATTGCAAGGAAATACACCTCTGTTTCCTTGCAATATGCAGCCACAACGAAGAACAGCTCAATACCGATAAAAATTGCCAGGCAAAGTCGAAAAAAAAGGGTTAGCCGCAAGATAGGCATGAGAGGAGAACAGACCCATCGAACATGCGATCTATGGACCATCCTCATCAGGCCCAATACATGTTTCCGCCTGGGCAGATTTCCTCGCACATCCAGACCTTAAATTTGCCTTGACGTGTCTGGCGCAGAATTTGCTATTCTACACGTGTGGCTTTGGCTTTAATGGTCCACTAGACACGTGCTCCTAATTAGGTTGCCTTTGAGCCTCAATGCAGCGAGATTTGACTCTTGACCCACTCGTGGAGATCGGAGAAAATTTTGCAAGGAGTGGTGAACAAGAGGAAGCTGCCAGAAAGTGGAAGTTTCGAAAGTCCCTCACGTATAAGAATGCGCCTCACGTCGCAAAAGATCACAAAAAAGCCGTGCTTCTGATGTGCCCGAGTGTCTCCTGATAAATTTGCGTGATGTCAGCAGAGAGAGTCGTGAGGTTACAATTGTGAGCGCGCAAGATGGCTCAAGCTACCAAATGCGGTCGAACTAACGCCGGCTCAACGGCAAGGAAGTAAGACAGACAACGCACAGCTGCAAATCTTTGCCAACGAGGGAAGGTTACAGGAGACTTCCATTGACAAACGATCCGGTTCCTGCAGCTAACGATAGCTTCCTCAGCAGCTGCATGATTCAGTCTTATCCGCAGACTCTCGTTTGCGGAGTAACGTTGTAGAACCCCAAAACCCCAGATTCAAGGCCCTTTTGTTGATGGACCTCGGTATGGGCAGCATGAACTAATATCGTCAATGAGGTTCAAGACCAATAGGAAAGCCAGATTTATGGCCGCTTTATTCCCCTTAACCTCGCTTGGCGCCACCCGTTCGGGCCTTTTGCCAAGCGGACCACTTATTTTCTCGTATGTCGCCCGATGTGTCCGTTATTATCAATCAAAAAGATCGGCTCACTCGGCCGAGTGGAGTCCGGCAGGTGGTTCGGCCATCGGCTTGTGGCGTATGGTTGCAAAAGTTCCTGGGGCGACGTTCCCGACTCGGGCAAGACTTTTCTAGTGGAAACAGAAGACATCGAAACATGGGCCCTGGGCGGCGAACGCCTCGGAGTCGTCCGACACCGAGGGTAAGGGCATGCATCTAGTGGTGATACTAATGAGTCTCCATTGCTCCCCACCAGGCCAGCCTTTTGGAACTTTTCTCGAAAATTTCTTCCTCTTCTCCCTCTCTTTTCCTTTTTCCCTTGGTTCAGCTACTCTATCGGGCCTGTCTTGAGATATCGATTGCGTAAAAATGGCCCAGAACCACGAGGACACAGCGGCAGAGTACGTAACAATGCGCATACCATCGGTCTAACACCAAGGGGATCTGGCACTGACAACTCGTATTCACAGGCTCCATGAGACGCTGGGTGAGCGCTTGCCCAACAAGGAGACGACTGATCTCGCGGGAGGCTACATCACGCCAGCCGACCCCGAGAAGAAAATCTTGAGCTCCGCCGACTCAGAATCGGGACCTACACCTGATGGTGCCGAGCCCAATGAGTTTGAGAAGGGATCCCTGCGTCGTATTGGAGAGAATCTCCCCGCTTCAGCCTTTCTTATCGCTGTTGTCGAGCTCACGGAGAGATTCACCTACTATGGTGCCCAAGGTCTTTTCCAAAACTACATCAACAATGACCCCAATGGAGCCGACGGTCCCAAGGGTCTTGGAATGGGTCACCAAGCCGCAACTGGTCTGAATTTGTTCTTCCAATGGTTCTGCTATGGTAAGACATCACTTTCCGCTTCGCTAGCCGGTAGCAAACAGTATGGTCTCACTAACACGAGCATTCAGTGACTCCAATTCTTGGTGCCATCATTGCTGACCAGTACTTGGGCAAGTACAAAACCATCTTGGTCTTCTGTGCCTTCTACTGGGTTGGTCTTATCATCCTCTGGACAACATCCTTGCCGGTGGCCATGGCCAATGGCGCTGGAATCCCCGGTTACATTGTTGCCATTATCGTGATTGGTCTCGGCACGGGAGGTATCAAGAGTAACATTGCTCCCTTGATCGCCGATCAGTACCAACGCCGTGTCATGGCCATCAAGACCGAGTCAAACGGCGAGCGAGTTATCATCGATCCTGCCATCACATACCAGCGCATCTATATGATTTTCTATTGGTGCATCAACTTGGGTTCCCTGTCTCTTATGGCGACTCCCTTCATGGAGAAGTACAAGGGCTTCTGGACCGCCTACTTGATGTGTTTCTGCGTCTTCAACATTGGTATCGCGACTCTGGTGCTTCGCCGCAAGACTTTTGTCAACCGTCCTCCCCAGGGCTCCGTCATCACTGATGCGTTCAAGGCGCTTGGCATGATGATTGCAGCTCGCAACATGGACGCTGCGAAGCCTTCATGGCGTGCGGAGCACGGCAAGGACAAGCCTGTCCCCTGGAACGACCACTTCGTCGAGGAGCTCAAGCGTGCTCTGAGAGCTTGCAAGGTTTTCGTTTTCTGTAAGTCAAACTAATTCTGGCTGTGTTTTGATGCAAGCCAAAAGCTTGAAAGTCAACGCTAACACGACTGCCAGACCCCATCTTCTGGGTTTGCTACGGCCAGTTCTCGACCAACTTCGTCACCCAAGCTGGACAGATGGAGGGACACGGCATGCCGAACGATTTCATGCAAAACTTCGACCCCATTTCGATTCTCATCTTCACGCCGATCCTCGAGAAGCTCGTCTACCCACTGCTCCGCAAGGCCGGCATCGAGCTCAAGCCCATTATGCGTATCACCATCGGCTTCTGGCTCGGCGCTATCTGCCTGGCCTACGCAGCAATCGTGCAACACCTCATTTACAACGCCGGCCCCTGTTACGAGTCTCCCGGCGAGTGTCCTGAAGGAATGAACGGAGGCACATCGCTTCCCAACCACGTCCACATCGCCGTTCAGACGCCTGCCTACATCTTCATCGGCCTGTCTGAGATTTTTATCTCCGTTACCGGTCTTGAGTATGCTTACACCAAGGCCCCGCCCAACATGAAGTCCTTCGTCCAGAGTATCTATCTTTTTACCAACGCCTTTGGCTCTGCCATCTCCGAGGCCCTGGTTTCCGTTGCCGTTGATCCCAAGTTCTTGTGGATGTACACCGGTGTCGCATGCTCATCTGCCGTGGTGGGATGCATCTTTTACTTCACTTTCCGCCACTACGATGCTGAGGAAGATAAGATGTACGAGTTGGATCGCGATCAGCCGGTTTTGAACAGTGAGGGAGTGAAGCAAGTTGAGAACGACGATTAATGTCTATACACAATGGAGAAGGGGCGACAACTGTTGCGACAGTTGCCATCCTCTTAACAGTAGAAGATGGTCACGTGGAATGCTCATGTATATTATGAACAATCAAGATGTATGATGATGGGTGTGGATATGTGGTTTGAGCAACCATGAACAGTATATAAACTTAATAGAATACCCCAATACCCATATAATACCTGCATTTTATACTCTTTATTCCACATTGATGTCTTAGGAGTTGATGTACCTGAAGAAAAAGCGGCTTATCTGCTAGGCTTCGGCGATAAATGCCTAGGCTCATCACTCTGACTGAGTTGTACTTGGCTGGCCGTGCGATCGATGCCGTGCGATATATTGTGTGACGGTGTGCAGCCCGCGAATTGCAGCATTGAACAACATTTATGACCCCCTACAAGCTAGACATCGTAATGTGGGTCTTGGAAAGAACCACGCAGAACAAAGCCTTTTGCATTTACAGTCATGGTTTTCCTCGAACATGATGATGCAATTTAACACATTTGACCATCCGAATCAATGGTCCCCAGACCGTCTGTCTTGTTTGACGTCACGTTGGAGAGCTGATTGCCATTTAATGACCTTTAATGACATCATGACACCAGACCACCAGCTTACCTCACTGTGGCTTGCTCAGGACTGTCTTAAAGGGCCCAAGGATATTCTCATTTTCTATTCATTTTGTTCTTTTAAACTGTTCATTAGGTTCATCAGGCACTCACAATTCCATCGACTACCTGCGTGATCCACAATATAACTCTCAAAATCAACCTGACGCATTTGACACCATGGCGGACGCAAAGCAAGGAGGTGATCTCTATGACATGGCCAAGGACGGAACCAAAGGTTTGTAGCATGTGGCACGCCGCAAATCACATACAAATGAAGCTGGTCTAACTGTCGACGATAGTTCCTGGAGATGCCGGCAAGCAGAACATCATCAAATCTGTTCCCAACCCGCACCAAGATCCCTCAGCTGCCGGTGAGCTCGGGTCCACAACCCTACACGGCGCCGCAGACAACGCATTAGACACCAAAGAGGGAAGACCTTCCGGAGTTGGTGAGGGGATCAGTGCTACCGGTCACGAGATTCCGCAGTCGGTGACGGGCAAGCCTGGAGGTCGAGGTGGTACGCAGGGCTCCAAGGACGTTAGAGCAGCGACAGGTGCATTCTACACCAAGGGGAGCCGGTCAAAGAGTGATGAGTGAAGGAGGTGTGATACATTAAATCACTTTGTATACATGAGTCTGACGAGTGTAATAATACTTAACACGTCAAGACCGTGCGTCTCAGCTGCAAGTGTTGGTACTTATCCGCGGCTAGTCTACCTGGGTAAGGTAAACACGAACCGCTCACCGGTGACAGAATCTTGCAATTCTGAGCAAACGAATAGCTCGGTCTGGACTAGAAAAACTTCCCCATCACCACCAAAATGCAATGTAAGAGCTGTAACACAGCCAAAAAGGACATCATGAAAGGGACGAGACTCGAACTCGCGCGGGTTGCCCCACCAGGAAACAGATGTTAAGCTGACCTTAACCTGGCGCCATAACCAACTCGGCCACCCTTCCGTGGATTGATTGATTGTGAAGTTCTGCGGAAGTTGTGAATATGGACCTGATCGAGTTAGGGCTTCGGAGATTGGGTCCGCAGATGAGAGACATCCGCCGGAGTGGGGCTGACGACAGGCCGCACACAAGGGGTTTGTTGGGCATGTCGCATGCGTGACTGGCCAAGGTTTATTTAAATACGTATAGTAGGAAACGTCAATTGAGTTGGAGCTCATACGTTCATAGCATCAGAATGTCATACGAGTTATTTAGTTATAATCAGTTCTGTCAGTTCTCATGTTCTGCCAGTTCTACAGCCCTACCACACTCTCCTCTAACCACGCGAGGAATTCGGGTGATCAGTCATGACTTCTCAAAGCGAGTATGCGTTATGGTTAAGTGAGAAGTGTTGCGTAACGATATGGTTTGCAATATGGCTTCTTAATTCGTCTAAAAGATCAGTTGTCTTGCTTCGGTCCTTTGCCGCTTATTGGGTGGGAAATTTTGGCCATCTAGAATGCCTAGAGTCTAGCTTTCTACATCGAAAGAGCGATGCAAGTCTGAGTTTGTGATGTGCTAAGTATGTGACGGCATGGGTCTGGTCGGAAATCGTTTCGAGGTGAATCACTTCTTCTTCACGCCTGTTGAGAAGGACGAAAATGCCAATCCACGTATTAATGATCAACACTACCGTAGAAAACATGATACCCGCTGACCTAGCCGTCAAAGATAGGTCGAATCCAAGTTGTTCTAGATGGAGTCCGACCCAATCAACATGGTACTCAGTGATCAATGTTCGACATGATTCAACATGTACCCACCATGTGTATGTCTACAAACCATAAGTCCACGTTCATCAACGCAACACGCACCGATCTCAAACCTCACTCCGGCTTCCTCCCCCTAGCCAACAAAACAGTCCTCTCAACCTCAAACGGCCGCCCCTGATACTTCTCTTCCATAAAAGCCCTCAACGTCGGCATCAACCGCCCCTTCAACCCTTCCCTCTGCGCCCTCGTCCAAAACCTCTCCATGACCCCGTACATAAACGCCTGAAAAACGGTACACCACTCGTCGACCCCCGAGAACGGCACCCACTTGGTCACAACGTCCACCTCCACGTCCACAAACCCGGCTGCCGTGAACATGCTCTTGACGAAGGAGGGGGACTCCCACGCGCCGGGGCCCCAGAGCGAGGTCAGCTCGATGGAGGACTGCGGCCACGAGACGGGTTGTTGGTTTGGCCCGGGCAGGGTGAGGGATGCTACTGCGTCGCGGGTGTCTGGGATCCAGCCTTCTGTTACCCAGGTCGAGGTTGCGACTGTGCCGCCGGGCTTGGTGACGCGGTAGCATTCTGGATGCGATTTGTTAGTTCCTCTTCAAGATCCTATTTACGTAGATACGGAGGAGCACTTACCGTTGAGAGAGGTGTATGGATCAGCCACGAGCATCAACGCCATGGCGACGATGACGACGTCAAACTGATCCGAAGGGAATGACATGTTCTGCTCTCGTTAGTCACAACTGACCCAACAGTATCCTCCAAGTCAAACGAAAACAGAGCCAGGAAGGGTCGCCTACCATGATGTCAGCCTGCTTGACCTCACTCCCAACCCACTCCTCCCTCTCAATCTTCTCCTTCACAACCCCCAGCTGCGCCTCACTCGAGTCCGCGCTCGTCAACCTCACCCTTTCCCTCTGCTGCCCCGGCAACTCCCTCATCATCTTCTGAATATACGACGACACCACCCCGGTACCGCAGCACATGTCCATGACATGAATCATCTTTGTGCTGGCCGACGCCGAGGACACGGTCTGGCATAACTTCGAGTGCTCGACAAGGCAGGGAGTCACGGGGGAGGTGAGGTGCTCTGCGTGTCGGTAGATGTTGCCGGCCTCTGGGTTGCGCCAGAACTCGATGAGATTCGCTTTGTCACCTGATGCGTTTAGGGACTTTGAGGAGGAGGTGGCAGCGGTGGTTGTGGAAGCTGCGGCGGTTGTGGTCGGGCCGGCGATGATGGGCTTCTTCTTGGTGAGTTCCGGGCTCATGTAGAGGGGAGCTGGGTTGTTGATGAGGGACGACATATTGGCTATGTTGACTTTGTTGAGAATAATTCGACGTTGAGGTGATGGGTAGGTAGGAAACGATAGGTGACGAAGGATGATGCTGTGATATGATGTATGTAGTCCAAGTCTTGATATGAATGGAAGTCTAGTGCTTTGTGAACAAGCTTATCCAGGCCTAGATTGCAGTAGAAGAATATCATGGGCCAATATATACGAAACTATCCATCATCAAGCTAAGCTCCCCGAGCTTCGGAACCAACTCCCTCGCGGCCCCTGCAGCAAACCTTGCGATAGGCTCCCATTGGGGGAATCCTAAATTCGATATCTGATTCTCTCAAGATTTCCTTCTTGGAGGAGTAAATGTTGCCTAGTGTCTGTCGGATCCCGCACCGGATACCCATGCCGAACGGTAAATGGATGGTGTTTAGTCACACGGCGCGTTCCATCTAGACCGGCGATGACATCAAAACTCTCCCTCCACCAAAGTTTGGGAGTGCGAGGTGACGGGGGGAAAACCCCCCATGGAAAATAATGGACAAAAGCAGAGTCGCGGCCCTTGGTGAGCTAAGTTCCAAAGAAGCTTCAAAGGCTCGTGGTTGCCATCCACTTCCAAGGTTCGTACCGACCGCTCGGATGCTTCATGCTCTCCTCGTATCTTAATCACGTACCCATGCCAACACTCTACCACCTCGATCAGAAGATTCGAGTTCCCTCGACAAACTCGGATTTAATAATAATAGTAATCACATCAAAATAAACACATACCCCTCGGCTCGATCAAGCCTTTAGAGGAGCTGCTCCATTGCCCTCCAATGTAATCCACCCAAAGTCTGGCATCCCATCACAGCCTTCTTCGTAGGTAGCTTGAAATGTGACTTCCACCGCCAAGTTTCACATCCTTTCAGCATACCGAAAGCGACACAAAACAACAGCCATGCCAACTATCGCGATCCAATCAAAGTAGGCGACTGAAGAAGGTAACATACCACCTCATCCAATACTTCATCTCACCTTGACAAACGCAACACCTCCCCCCCGTAAACCAAGACATCCAGACAAAGCCCCATCAGACTTCCTCGGCCAGAACTCCATCTGCCCCGGGCTGAAAGTCTAATCCAACCTTACATCTCATGCTCTAGTACTACCCTCTATAACAAAGCTATCCAAAACCTTCCATCATCAACTTACCTCGGGGGCCTCCAAAGTGAACACCAACCAAGACAACCAAGGTTTTTCAAGCGCCACTAGGGCACCACTCTTTCCCAAAACTCTATACCAATGATGTCCCGTGGGCAGCGCATACAGCAACCACAAAAAGCCCCATGTAAATAGCAAAATCACGTACACACCACACCACGAACCCCAATATCCCACATCCCTTACATCTGCATGAGAGCGCCAAGTCCCCGACACACCACCAATACCATCCCACCTTTACACATTAGACAGCCTCGTTCAGCATCACCAAAACGAACCTCTAAAGTCTCCACCACCGCCGGCCTCCATACCTCCAGCTTTCAACGGCAGCTCAGAGTCCGCCCTAAGCTCCGACGGAGTTTTCTCCCGGGACGCCGACGGGGCGTTAGGGACCGGCCACGGCCACCGAAAATAGCATGCTCTCCCATTCTGGCAAACAAGGCGCGGGCCAAGACTCTAGAATCACTATTAGCTTGGATGTCACTCTCACGCTAGGTTTTCGTATCCGCTTTGGTGTTGTTTTTGACTTCTCGGATATCCAATAACTCAATTCGCCATACCCTTGTGGCCTACCAGGCCATTATTCGGCCTCAAAGTCGAGAGCCACTGGCCAGCTCAAGGACTGTGTCCAAACTCTCGCGGACCCAGCCACCTGGAACACGGGTCGAACAGCCCTTTGCACCGTGAAAACCATGGACGTCAACTCATAAGCATTCCATTACTTCATATCGCATCTCGGTACGTGCGTAAATGTACAATCCCCGTTTAAGATAATCCAGCCGCCCCTCCAGAGCGTGTAAGTCCGTTTGAGGCTGTTGTCTATTTCAACTCCCATATCTATAGAGCGCCTTGACCGTGCCCTCATTTGCCTTGTGCTGCCCTCAGGGCGTCCACTTCTCGTTGCAGAGCGACCAGGTCGGCGAGGATATCAGCACCCTTGCCTGAATCAGCTGTATCATCCTCCGCCGCGGGCTCTTCTGGGACGTTGCTGCCCATGGCCCTAGTACTGTCAATGCTAGTCCGCCTCATACCATATCCGTCCATGCTTCCGCGACTACTGCCCCTCTGGCGCGGTGGTGGTGGTGGGGGAGCATTCTCCTTGCCCCCGCTGATCTTCCTACTGGGAGCCTCAATGCTCCTGACGCTGGGAGGACGGCGTATGGAAGTGTTTCGCGCGGGTGGTGGTGGTGGCGGAGAAGTTTTGGGAGGAGTATTCTCCATCACATATGTAGAGGTGTCAATGTCAGACGGTGCTGGGCTGGCGCCGTGGAATGAACCAGTAGATGGAGAGCCTAGTTGGAATGATTGCCGATGCGATGCATGCGGACGCCTAGGAGGAGGGGGAGCCGGAGCGTTGATGCTTCGGAAGCTCTCTGACCTGGACCGCTGTGATTCCATCGAAGAGCGAGGCGGCGTGTCGGCCTCGTAACTTGGCACACTCGGAGCGTTGGCCCCAGCATTGGCAGTTAAGGACTGGCTCCGTGCGTGGCCCCGCCGTGGTGGAGGGGTAGGTGTCGGTCTCTTGCCTGTCGCCGGGAGAGCCGGGACGGGTGTTGAGCTGGGTGTTGGGGAGTCCAGCTCCGGAACTTTGCCAGCGGCTTCACGAGCAAAAACATCTTCCGTGTCATCCCCGCCGTGACTGCTTGGAGCGGGCGGAAGAGGCTTGTTTACGTCAGACGGGGAGATGGGCGACGCAGTCTCTGAGGATATGTGCGGATGACCTGAAGTCTGCACGCTGATCTTCCTGCCGTGCCTTGAGCTAGGTGGCGGAGGTTTCTTCTTCATGGAAGGAGATGATGCCAGAAGAGAACGTTGATCGTCAACACCGCGTTCCGCGATATCCTGTGACGTCCGCGGTGTTTCCAGCTCTGGTGCAGCGTAGGATGCACTAAGCGCCTTGTCTCCCTGTGACACTGGTTTCTGCGGGGCTGGTGTTCCAGCACCGGCCTGGCCGGTGAGTAAGAGCATCTTGAAGGCATTGACGTCCATGGCTTTGGTCGAACTGCCAGATGAAGGCTTCCCGTCCGTCAAGCCTTCCAAATCTTGTAGCGTCTTGCCAAAGGGATTATCGGGTGTATTGCTCGCATTGGCAATGCGAAGCGGCGCAGCCTCGGGCAGGCCGCCGGGAAGCTCGGGAAACCGCTTTGAGAAGTGGTTGTCTTCGTCGTGGGAATCTTCGTCGCTGCTGTCGTCCTGGCGTCCGAAGCCTCTGCTGTGTACGGATTCTGGGGAGGAAGGCGACGAAGGTGGCGGCGAAAGAACCCTAACCTTCTTCACGACCTTTGGCTTGGCTGGCCGAGCCTCGAGAGGCGGAGGGCCATTCTGCCTCGAGATGCCGGAAGTAATGGACTCGAGAAAGGCCGATGTAGAGACAGGTTGAGGCGTCGAGATGGAGAGTGAGGTGGAAGTAGACTTCCTTCGAAAGGGGTTGTGTTCGGAGGCCATATTTGCGACGAGCAAGGCTCGGAATGGGCGGGTTTATCTTGTAACGTACAATCCTGTCGAGGGAGGAGTTAGGCAGCCGCCATGGCCAGGTCTCGGTAGAACGAGACGCGGACGTTGTCGTCGTGATGGCCGAGGGGAAGCTGTCGAGGTAGGGTGGTGCGACGAAAACTACGACGACAAAGATGACGACGACGACGACGACGACGACAACAGCAACAGCTACGACGAAACTTCAGTGGCCGATTCGAACTCGTTGAGGTTCGACTGAGGACAGGCAGGCTGGGCAGGCGGAGGGTCTCGGATGGATCGCTGGGTAGATCGAGGGGTAGGGGTTATTGGTGCTGGTAAGGTACTGGTACAGGGTACGGGGTACGGGGTACGGCCACGGGCACTGCGGGCGAGCGTCAGTTTCGTCGACCGGAAGAATCGGTTGGCAAGTACATCAGTCGTAAGGGACGGTGGAAGGGCGGATTGAGTTCGGGTTCGGGATGACGGACAACCCAATGGGGAAAACGAGGGGTCCAGGTTCTGTTGCTTACCAAGTCGCCGACTGGAGGAATGATGTTGCGTTGAGAGAGCTGCGGTTATGGATGAGGATGTGCTGATAAGTGCTGGTAGATACGACGAGAGTAGACAACCTAGAGTACGAGGGTAATATCCGCAGACGCAGCAATACGGCGTGGGGAGAGAAGTGGTGTGTAGTGGTGGCAGTGCTGCTGCTGGCGGATAGAAGAAGTTGGGTTTGAACTGGACTGGACGTGTGTCGGGGAACGGAGGAGTTGGTGGATGATGAGATGAGATTGGACAGAAACAAGACGTCAGTCCGAGGGGACGGTACGGTGCGATTCGATACACTGCAGGAGCGGATAAGACCAGCGCCAGGGGGAGCTATCTGCTTATCGTCCCTAAGGTAGGTAGGTGAGTGCCTAGGTACCTGGTTTTCGAAGGGCGAAGTGGGTTGGTCACTGGTGTTGGCCCTTGGGTGGTGATTGACGACACTTTTAATGGGGGCCGATGGAACCTGGCGGCGGGCGGTACCTGGTAGGTATTCGTAGGGCGATGATGAAAAAGAGGAGCCCGTTTGGTGTTGTGTTGTCCCGTTTAGATCGCCCGAGTCCAGGTAAGGCCGGTCGGTTGTTTCCACCTCAGCCAGGTACCTCTGTCACGTAAGAATGACAGTTGAAGGTGCCTGAGGTAGTACCCAAGGTAATGATAGAGGGTGAGAGGGAGAACAAGTTCCAGATGTGCAGCTTTTGCTGTTCCAGCCAAGGCAGCTGCAGATGCAAGCACTGTCCCAAGGTAGGTGGTTACCTGAGGTGTTGCCTCGAGAGTCGAGACTGACGGGAGTGAGTGAGGCTGACGCAAGTGAGAGACAGGCAGAAAGAGAGGAAGCGACCTTCTTCCCCGTCCCTCCTCCTTCTTCGTTCCTGTCAGCACCATCGAGGAAAGAGCATCATCCAAGTGCTCCGTACGAAGTACAAGTCGCATGTATGGTGTAAGTACCCGGTACCTTGCCTCAGCAACATTCTCCCCCACATACCCCGAAACGGACGGGAGGATTAGGTGCGCACGAGCCAGACCATTCTCACTCACTCACTCAGTCGTTCACCAGTGCTCTCTCTCATACGGATACTCAATCACATTTCACAGCTCACAGACGTGTGATCTTATGCCTCGTGCCTCATGCCTCACGGTGACCTGTGTTTCTTCACTCTCCACCGCCTCGGCCATCCTCTGTTCGCATCTCACTCCCCGTTCTTCAGATTCTTCTCTGTCAGTCTCAAGGGTCGGTCTCTGCAAAGACCTGATTGTGCCGCCTCACTCTTCAGGGCAAACACAACCATCAACCCCCTCCTGGAGAACCCCTCGTCCATGGTCCCCTTACGTGTGGGCATTCGTATGACCTACAGGACCCTTTAACGCTCAGATCACACTCTCACAATCCTCGACATGCCGGGCTTCGCCCCCAACTGGACGGTTGCCCCCTGCACCTGTCGCTCAAGCCGTTCCGGATTGACAACAGGGATCCCGGGACATGGATCGCTACGTTGCTGTGTACGGAGTTTGGCACGTATGGATACAGGTGAGGGGAAGGCCAGCATGAACTCGCACTCTTCTGAATACCAGCACCCAGATTCTCTGAGATGCCTATATCCGTACCAAATGCTTCTGCGGATAGTCCGAATCTCACACTTGCAGTTCCCAGGATGTCTCTTGTCTCGTCGTCTCTGCCCCTCCCCTCCTTGCTTACCTCACCGCAATGCAACTTCCACGATGTTCACTCTGCTACCTCAGGTATGATGCCAACGCCTCGCCCGCCAATCCCCCAAAACATCAAGGTTTGTTTCAGGAACACCAATGGGAAAGCAAGCTCGGGGCTAGCTATCCACGTCACTTCTTGTCACCGTCCACGCCTGCAACTTGCACCGCACCGCACTGCACCGCACTGCACCGCTCTGCACCACTTGCCCACGCGCTGACAGCAGCCCGGACCTCATGCCGAGCGACGACTCCAATACATACATGGCTCTGCAGCAGTACGCAGTATGTATCCGTACCTGCGCCAACACCGGACCAGCATCAACGTGACAACGTACAGTCTACCCACCAGACAGAGGAACAAGAGACACCTCTCAGAGACAGAGATGTACACGGAGAGAGGGGCCGACGGAAGAGCCGCGGCCAAGTCCTCCACCTCCCTCTCAACAGGTTGCCATTCTCTGAAGAAGCTCCGAGCTCGACATTTGACGCCGTTACACCTGCCCGTGACACTCCTCCTCCTCTCTTCCCCCGAGACGTTCCCCCGCACCGCCGCCTCTCAGACTCCTCCATCAACTCTTGTTCATCCTGCTATGTAGACACTGAGAACGACGCTGTCAAACACACTCGAGGGCAGCCTCCTCAGTTGCCCATGTGAACATCTCCATCCAACATGCCCGGGACTTACCTATCTATCTATCCCCAGACCGAACTGCCGCAGCAGTACCATACGCCTGATTCTACAAGTCGCTGGCCGTCAATGATATGACCACAAAATCAGCTATCTGCAAAGAAGAGCGATACCAAACCGTGTAACCAACGCCGATGCTAGTCGTCTTCGCCTACACAGCATCCTTAGTGAGCACCACCACCAACCAGGATCAGCAACCAGCAGAGAGCGTGGCGCCATCCCTCCTCAGCGCACGTGTCAACCCGTCCAGTCCGTCCACCCCCCGGGGCGAAGGGTTCCCAGGATACCGCACGCCGGCGCAACAATCCTCCCCAACTCAAAATCCAAGATAATACCGGTACTGAACGACACACGCCTACGTAACATGAGCACGTAGACCGTCCCCAATCTGAACGGCTGGTCAAACAATTCCTTACTCACGGCTCAAACCAAGAGTAATCTACTTGAGGGGAAGACGTGGCGCCGAATCATCACGCTTCCAAAGGGCCATATTCGCCCATACCTCATCACATTTTCACATCTTCGCACTTGACTATCGCAGACAGCGAACACGTAACGGACCTTGTTGCAATACCGTTGATAGAGAAGATAGCGGGACTATGATATGCCAGGCTGCAAAACGATCACCAGCGACGGGCGCGTCTCGTCTCAGACCAAGACACGTCCGGTCCCATAGTCAGACAGACCACTAACAAACCCACCATGGCTTTCCGCTGGAGGACATTCTAAGAACCACAATGCCACGTCTACCTACCCTCAACAGACTCAACATATAAAACCAACCACAGATCATTCTGTATTCAAGAAAACAGCCACCCAGAAATGACAAAAGATACTCTTCCTCCCTGCCATCGCGCTCCGAAAGAGAAGGGCACGTGACACAGATTACCTACCTCTCCGACACGCCGGCCAACGGCACCGACGCCACGCAACTCTCAGGCCTCTCTCCCCTCTGAGTCCAACTTCCCAAGGCAGCCTTCTCCCTCACAGCCTTATCTCTTTCCGGGTCCTTTCGTCTCGGGCGGCGCAGTCGCGGTGATCCGTCCGGCGGTTAGATCGACGAATACTGACCAGGGGAGAACAAGGAGAATTGGAAGCGCAGGTAGGGAGCTTGGGAAAAATGCATGTCCAAAAACGTAAACAAGAAAAAAACGACCCTGGGAAGTATGAACCGCGTCGGCTCCACTCCGAAACTCCAGGGCCCTGCTCAGTCTACGGTCTTCTTCTTCTTCTTCTTCTTCTTCTTCTCAAGTTGTCCCTTTTCTAGGCTCGCACCTCGTTGAGAGATGTGAATCTCGGTGCCTAGAAGCTAGCCAAGTTCCAGGCGAGCATCAAACAAGACGGGAAACAATTCGCATCATGTAATATCATTTCCTTCAGAGCCACCCGGTAATTGCAAGCGGGACGCCGCGTTTGCCATGCCCCTGACCAGGCTTCCTCAGTCGGTCCCGCCGTGGGCTGTACAAATCGTCAAATCGTAAAATTTGGCGCGATGGGGTCACGTTTCGAGCATCACAAAAATCAGGAGAAATCGTATGAACAGTGAAAGGCTCCCATCGTTGGTATATCGCGCGAGCTATAGTTACAGTAGTTGGAAGGGGGATCCGTCTCGTGCTGGCAAAGCGGGAAACCCAAGAGGCAACCCGCCAAGCACGCGGGAATCTTCTCTCGAAAAAACAAAGACAACATGAAGCCCCCGAACCACGCGTCGCGCTCGATCAAAAGTAGCCGCAACATATAGTAAAAAAGACCAGCAAGACAAAAACAAGTCACAAGACAACGCAGTTGCGTTTTCCCCCCCAGGTTGGTTTCCCTCCAACGCTTCCCGGCCCATTGCCCTTTCCCAGTTAGTTAAAATAACAACTCCCGTAAACGCCTTTCGACAAGATTTCGTGACACAAAAACAGTTGTGCATAGAGCCGAGCAGATTTAGTCGACACTGCAACGTCGTTCAAGGTGGGGGACGTAAGGAGGTGACCCTTTATGCTGTGGCAGCGGGGGCCTCAGCCTTGGCCTCCTTCTTGTCGGCGGCGGCCTTCTTAGGCGCTGCCTTCTTCGGGGCGGCAGCCTTCTTGGGAGCAGCGGCCTTCTTCTCCTTGGGCTCCTTTGCCTCCTTCTTGGCGGGTGCTGCCTTCTTCTCAGTCTTGGTGACGCGACCAGTCTTGGTCTTGCTGAGGACGGCGGGCTTCTCCTCCTTGGCCTGTAGATATGTTAGCAGTGGACAGATGATATAACTAGGTAGACAACATACGGCGGCAGCCTTCTTGGCGGCGGGCTTCTTCTCCTTCTTCTCAGCCGCAGCCTTCTTGGGGGCAGCGGCCTTCTTCTCCTTGGGCTCCTTTGCCTCCTTGGTCTCCTTCTTGGCGGCGGCCTTCTTGGGAGCGGCAGCCTTCTTCTCCTTGGGCTCCTTGGTCTCCTTCTTTGCGGCGACCTTCTTCTCCTTAGGCTCCTTGGCCTCCTTCTTCGCGGGGGCCTTCTTCTCGGCGGGCTTAGGCGCCTTCTTGGCGAGCTTGGTACCACCGGAGGGACCTTGGTGAATGTCAGTATTAATTGAAGATGGTAGACAGAGAGATAGACAGGCAGTTACGCACCCTTGGGCTGCTCAAAGACACCCTTCTCGACACCGGCGCGGAGGGCCTTGTTGAAGAGGGAGTCGAACATGTTGTCGCTAACGGTGTTGATCTGGTTGTTGGCCTTGACGTACTTCTTCAGGGACTGGCGAGAAGATCCGTTACGGTCCTTGAGCTGTAGGAGGGGTGGTGAGTCAGTTAAGAGGAACTTGGGAGTGGGTGGTCCATCATCGTGGCGGTGACGGGTGGTAGCGCGATCGAAGGTCACGGGAACTAGGTGCGAAAGGCAGCTGACCCGACCCGTGGGTCCTCCGATCGCGTACCCATTTGCGCCGGAGATGGAGGAGCGGTAAAACGTACAGCGACGATGGCATCAGTGATCATGTCCTATGGAGAGTTAGCAACCAACGCATCATGCAAAAAGCCGGACCAGTTGAGGTACAAACCTGGTAGCTGGCGTGGGTGGACTTCTTGCTGGGGGCAGCAGCGGCGCCCTCGGTCTTCTTGGGAGGCATTGTGAATGTTTTGGGGGGTTGTGTGGATGCGTTAAGCGTGAAGGTTTGCTATGAAGCAGGATTCAATCGAAGAAGGGATTGAAGTCGATTTGGAGACGAGTGTACTTTGAGAAGTTGCGAAAATTAGAATCGACGCGTCGTGGTTGAGAGAGACGAGAGGTGAAGAGATCCGGAACGAGAGGGTGGAGAGGAGCGCGTGCGTGGAGGGGGATGGGGCTTGTTTTTATAAATGGGCGGGGGCCGTTGGGCGCGGTGCGCAATCAGTAACTTTTGGGGACGAGGGCGCGGGCGCGGGCGTTGGATTTGAGGGTGAGCCTTGAGGTGCCTTCTTTTTTTTTTCTTCTCCTCCTCCCGTCCAGTCCATCTTTTTGGTGCGGGTGCCTTTTGGGCCCTCCAAATCCCCCGTCCATTTTGGGGGGGACGGTCGCTAAATCACGCGGACTGGGGGGGGGGGGGCCTTGGGCCTTCCCCCTCTCAACTTTCAGACTCTCACTTCGCGTCTCATTCACCCCCGAGTCCCCCCCCCCCTCTCAAAGAAAGCACCCTCTTTCTCTCCTTCTCTTTTTTCTTCTCCTCGCATCTCACTCTCTCACTCGGTTCATACCCCAACGAGACCATCAAGTGGCTACGGTTGCTTAGAATAAACTTATAAGATGTCTCCCGTTGGATCTGGCAGAGTCTGAACAAGTCGATATAGCACTTTTACTCCATAACTACGAGCGGCGTATGGCAGCTCTACTGTCCAGGCAGTCGACAGAATGCCACGGAGCCCATAGCTTTGAAGTGATGCCCTTTGACGTCCGTTTGTCTTGCCTTCCACGTCTCATTGTATCCCCAGTCTCTTCCCGCTTCTCTCCCGGCTCAACCTCATTATCCTCATCCGTCGGCGGCGTATCTTCTTCGACTTAAATCGCCGATTAGCGCGGGAGCGGAAGAGACGTGCGTGTCTATTTTGGACGTGTCCAGGACTACAGCCGGCGCGATGGTGGGTGTTCTAAGAAATCCTCGGCCGGTGACAGATTCCAGCACGGCCTCGCCCACCTCGGTCCACGGCCTCTTTCTTACCCCCTTGATATGGTTCTTTCTTCTCTGCAGTATCTGTTTTGGTATTCAACTCGACAAGCAGCATCACTGATTGTTCTGATAAACAAACGGTAACGGGTAGTTGAGTCGAACGGGCTGACCTTTGAGCTGGTGGAAGACGCGGACGGCGGCCAGGCGGCGCCCCTCACTCCTCATTTCAACTGAAGCTCAGCTCAGATCAGCCCAGTTCCTCCGTCGCCGGAAGCACTCGAGCTCCCCCGGCCCCCAGCCCCAGGCTAACTGTGCATGAAGCTTCTGAGGCTTCTGTTGTCTCCGCTGTCACACCCTGGACGGGTCCCTGGTCTTCCCTGTCCGCCCCAGGGTTGATGGAAGGCACTGAATTGAGTGTCCAGAGTGAGTGCAGTGGTGGTAAATAGTTCCAGCACATCCCCTCTCGCCAGTCGCCACGCTACACCCCTCAATGGGTGCTCCAGTCATCTGCCCTAAGAGAGCCGGGGTAGTGCTCTGGTGTTTTTCTACTGCCGTTCCTAGTGAGTTTGGGGTGTGTGAGTCTGTGAGATGAGACTCACGAGAACGACAGAGTGAGATGAGGGCAGAGCCATAGCCACAGTACCTACCTACCTTACCTTACGGTCCCCCCAAAGTTCCTGAGCTCACCAAACTGAGGCGGATGCCCTGGATGGCGGACAGCGGAAGGCGCGAACTCATCCACCTTCTCTACGCCTTCCTCCCGTCAGTTCAAGATCAGCCCTCCCAGACTCCCAGGAAGGAGGTGGGTGCATGGTTCTTTCCCTCCCTCTTCCACCCTCCTGGCACCTGCACCTGCCATGCACCGCTGCACTCCTGCCTTGAGCCCATCGCCCATCCCGCCCGTTCTTTCCCATCCAAACTGCCATGTTTTCTGCCACGCTCAATTGCCTCAGAATTCATAAAGCACCAGACGGGACGGGGAGGCAAACAAAAAGATACATCGCCCTTGTACCTTTTCTTATCCTCCATATTCCCATCCGTCGTCTTTTTATTTTCTCCTTTCCTTTTTTCTGATTGGTCAAATAATTCCTCGCCGTGATGCTCCTGTTGCCCCCGGCAGGTCCCCGTGGACCGTGAGGTGGTTCCTTCCCCTCCCCGTCCCGAATGCTCAGTCTCTGATGCCGCACACGTTCGCGGGTCTCCCATCTCCCACCAAACTCATTCTCATCGCCCACCTCAACCACCCTCTTCTCTCCTCGTCCTTCTCCTCTTTCTCGTCCCTCTTGATTCCCTCTTCTTCCCGTTTACTCACCCTCCATTACGAAAAATGACTCATTGCACGCCGTTGCCACGTTTTTGAGTCTCGCATCCGCCGATCCACCGTTCTCCGACCCGGCCCCAATTTCCCTCGCAACCTCATACCTTTCCCCCGCCGAGATGCCCGGTTTTGGCATCATCGCCCATCTTCGTCTTCACCTCCGACCGCCAATGCCGTCCGTCGCATCCGCCATCTTGCCTCTGATTCTCGGTTCCATCTCGCACTGATCCTATCATTATGTTGTTTGAAATTTTCTTCATCGTCCGATGCACTTTTTACTCGGTTTATCGCGTGTTGCGGCCCAGATATCGCGCACATGGTCCCAGTCCCTAACCTCGTCTGTTGTGATTCGGTCGCGCTTCGTCCAAATTGAAGCTATCCGCACATGTTGCACCACCATCGTCACAATCATCATCAGCACCATAGAAATTATCAAAGAAACGCGGGATTCCATCATCTAGGTCGACGATCTGCTCGACGACATTTTTGTTGAATTTCTATCATTTCCCTGGGCCGATTTGACTTACACCGAGTATGTCGTTTCGTACCATCGCGATGGGGCCACGCGACCGGTGAAATAGGATGCATCGCCTCATCCGCTTGCCTATGTCCGCCACGTTGTCTAAACTCATCGGTCACGTCGTCTTTGGTATCGCAGTGACTGACCTCGTTGATCCAGAAGTTTTTGGGTCATTTGAGGCTGGCACCGTGCCGCCAGCGCCAATACTACATACCGGTGCAAGAGACGCGATGGAAGCTATTCACATTTCACCAGCGCTTCCATCCAAAGGCGGAATATCATCGCTGCACGCCCGTAAATGATGATGAAATTCCCGTTGTAAACTGCTGAGACCTCAACTCTCGCCCATTGACCAATTTTCTTTCCCATTTGCATCGAAGTTGTTCTTCTCCGGGCTGGCGCTTCCAGATTGACGCATGTCTGCCCAAGGTGGAGGAGCAGAACACGTGTGTCCGTCCGTCCGTCCGTCACCGCCTCACAAACTGGCACGACCAACACATCGTCAACTTGTCTGAAACTGTTTGGAACTTGTGAACAGTTGTCAAGCCTGGTTTATAGAATGACTCAAATAAGATTCAGGCCAGGCAAGAGACCTGTCTGGCAAAGAAGCTGGCAACCTCGCGACCTACGAATCGTGGTGACGAGATAGGGAGAATGCCAGTGTGTCACGTGGTGCCCCTTTCCACCGCCCAGCATCTTGCGCCCCAAACCACATCGTCAACGGTAGTAATCGGTATTTCATTGGACCTATTGAAGCTTTCTTCGAGAATTTCTATGATGCTATCGATATCATATTCATCTTGGCAATCGTGTGGTCTGATGACCGAGAACTGAGCATCCGCAGTCAGGCTCGCGGGTAGCCTCGCTGAATGGGCGCCCACCTGCCACGTCAAGGGCGACTCGCTCAAAGCACAAGACATGATAGTAAATAGTATACTTGACATGCATAGTGCCGGATAAAAGACTCTTTGATTGGAGCCTTGCAGCCTGCAGTCTGTTCAACCGCATCGCAGTTGATTCAGAGACTCGAACGAGGCTGCGACTTCAATGTTTTGACTTTTGACGCGTGTACCACGAGGGTACATCTTTACCCTTCCGCAACCCACCTACAGACCAACAAGCATGACGGAAAGCGAGTGGATACACGTAGAATAGAAAGAATAGAGGCAAGTCAAAAGAAGATCAAACGTATATCAAAGCTCTTCTTCCCTTCCTTGACCACCGCAGAGACTCCAAACCAGACAGACGCGTCAACCGGATGCGCCGCCAAAAAATACGCACTGGGCTTTTTTTTTTTTGCGTTTGCGCGCTGGCAAAACTGCAGTGTCGTTGGTCGGTCTGGTGTCCTCCCTGATCTGGAAGGTGGGGCAAGCAAGGCAGGAAGGAGAGGAAGCTATGACCACCGCTCCCGTTGCAGCTCGGAGCTGCCTTCCGCCCAGGTTCCCCCCGCCGCGCAGGACGCAGCAGGAGGCAGCTTGGTTGGTTCCTGCTTCCTTGTACATACACTAAGGTAGACGCACTTAGGTAAGCACGCGAAGCAGGTAGGTTCCACTTATAAGTTACGTAATGCGGGTTTGCTTACCTCATCTCTTTTCAGGGTCCTGGAGAGGGGCATGCACCTGGATAATTCTTCCCGACCCCAAAACCCGTCAGCGCGTCTCACGGATCGGATACAGCCGAGGTTTGTTGGTGGCTGCTTTCATCGCTGCTACGAGGTTCAACAAAGGACAATCTTCATCGAAGAACGGGGGCTGGTGATTGAAAACCCCTTAGATAAAAGGCGAATGTAACAAAATTGTCGATTCAAAGAGACGCAGAGGGGTTGCGCCAATGTTGCATTGCATGCACCGCCACATATCCAAGAGAAACTCCAGCCTGACTTAGCAAAACTCAAGATACAGACTCCTGGAAGGTGATCTGTGGCTGATTGGGTGCATCGGTATCAAGGTGATAGTGAGTCGTGAGCTAAATTCCGGTGAGCAGATCAAAAATCGAAGGCTGCAAAACGATGGGGTTTCCTCTTCTAAAACGAAGCATAAGCTCGCCGCCAAAACGCGAGGGAACAAGCTTCACGGCTAGGCCTGACTCGGTATAGCAGAGTTACTCTTGGAAATCTGTGCGAGACTGCGAGCTGTTTGTTGGAGCAATCCGCTGAACATCTGATCCTGCCGGATTGACCCCGGGTGCTGTACAGAGACACAGCAACGATGCTAGAGAGCAAGTCCTCTTACGTTGTTCACTGTTCAAGCTGACTTCATCGCGGAAGTTGCGCTGCTACACCAACCTCAAGCAAGAACCTGCTTGCCATCTTACTCGAGACCGTACGGAGTACCTTCCTTACCTAACAAGTTACCCCAACGTACCCAATGACTTGAAGAGTTCGAAATACCGAAAGTCCTAGCCGGGACCCCCCACGTCCTGTCGCTCCCTACCAGCACAAAGGGCGCCCTACAACTACCGACCAAACCAACGGGCGGCAATAACGTAGCCCGGGGATTGCAACAAGAAACCCGCTGGGGAGGGTCAGCCTTCAGGCCAAATTCAACTTCCAACATCCACTTCCACCCGATGAGCACTCAGATTGCCTTCTCTTACTGTGCTCTGCACCAACTGGTAACGCGTAGCCGACGGAAGCCGAATTTCCTCACTATCCCGTCATCCACCTTTCGCCGGCCCTGGAATTAAAATCTTTACTTCGTGCTTCATTAGCATTTCCTTTTCTTTTCTTTTCTCTTCATTCTGCGTTACGAAAGAATAGATACCCGCGGTAATGCCAATGATGCGCAACTCAATCGCCCTCGGCGCCGGCCTGGCCCGCCTCTCTACGCCTCACACCCTCCAACGATCATTCGTGACCACCGCAGCAAGGAGGTTCGCCGACGCCACTTCATCTCCAGCATCTGCGCCGCCGCTGAACCCACGGTGGCTTTCCGAGCTGCAGGCGCGCATCAAGCGGTGTGCCGGCCTTGATCTCAGCGGGCAGCAGAAGGAGGAGCTGACGGCTCTGCGGAAGGCCGTTGACGGGCAGTGGTTGGAGTTGTTCGCTGGACGGGAAGGGTTCCTCACGGGTCCCGGATGGAGGGGCCTTGACAGGCATACAGTGACTTGGGGAGACCAGGTGAGTTATTGGTCATATCATGGGGCTTTCCGAGATGAGATGAGTTCGGTGCTGATTGCGATGGAAACTAGGATGCAATGGTGAGTTGAACCCGACCTCGGTTCCACGAAGAAAGGGAGCAGATGAACTGACACGCTACAGGGTATGGCTCGCCTCTCGAATGAACCGTCATTTTCAATCTCACAGCCGTAGGTCACGTAAACAATGTCGTCTACAACAAGTACGCCGAATCGGCGCGGGTCAACTGGCTTCGTAACTTTGCGACAACGGTGGATCCCGAGCACAAGGATGAGTGGGACCAGCTCATGAGCCCGCGGGACATTGGCCTCATCATGAGAAGTATCAAGACGGACTACAAGTTTGTGAGTGCCATGTCCATCAGTGTGAACCAACAGCAACCTGAAATCGCTGTGCTTTTTTGGCGCTGCAGCGACAAAGTTAAAAGATCAAACACCCTGGATCGCCCATACTGACAAACCTCCTCAAATTGAAGCCAATGGCCTACCCGGACCACGTGACGGTCCTCCATAAGCTCGTCTCCAAGCCGACATACGAATCAGACTTTATCCTGCTCGAAGCACTCCTCATCTCCGACGGCCACCGCCGCCCTGCCGCCCGCTGTTTCGAGGACATTGTGGTCTACGACTACAAGACCGCCAAGAGGGCGCCGTTGAAGCCTTTCATGGTCGACCGACTACGGGAGACGTACGAGGCGCAGGAGCAGAGCAAGATTGACTGTGAAGAAAAGGTAAAGGGTCTTGTTGGCATTGTCGAGCGTCTTGAGAAGGCTGCGCAAGGCGCAATGTGATGGGCCGGCGCGTGACTGCTTTTCCGGTGGAAGAAGCGCGATTGTGAGTGAGAGGGAACGGTTGTAAAAGTATGAGACATGAGAGATAGACGTAGATCATAGACCTCACACTGAGAATAAAGATTCCAAAGCGATGTATCTAAACACGCTGGAAAGCCGTTGGACGCGCCCAGATCTGGGGGAGGCTCCGGATCGGCGGGCGATGACGGCGTGAGGCTTTTCATCGGCTGAAAGTGGAGATCTGCGCGACATCGACGATTCAATCGACACCTTGCCCGTGTGACCTTGTTTATTCACCCCACCATCACCACCATATAGCCTTGCCTTGCACATTGCGCAACCTCAGCTGAAAGCCAGCGTCAGTTTTACAACTTAGACACATCTCCGAGTTTTCCAAATTTTCTATTCACCACAATGGGTAGCATCTCATTCCGCGAGCATATCCGCTGGATCCCCGATGAGGCGAGCGAGCCGACGTCGACCGTGGTGCTCACATCCCCGCAGCGCCGTTTCGTAGACCTCCGCATCCTGAAGCAAACGCCAACCGTGGATGGCGTGCAAGGTAAATTCCCACGTCAACATCTAGATCCCATCACCACACCCAGTGCAGTGGCACACAAGTCCAAACTACCTTAGGACCCCCGAAGCCACCACAACTACTTGACACTTCAAGGCTGACATCCGCAACAAGATACGCACGGCGTCGAGCGCCTGGAATGGGGTATCGCGGGAACCTCGTCATCGTCCACCCGCACCGATGACCAGGGCGTCGAGGTGCGCCATTCCCGCTGGGAGCACTGGATCGACTCGCGCACGACGGAGCCTGAGAACGCCGCCGACGAGGGCGACATGTACGAGCAGCCCGACGGGCTTACGCTCGAAAAGGGCCGGATGGTGAACCCTGCCAACGGCCGGGAGACGGACTACGAGGAGCTCTGGAAGGACGTTGAGCCCGTTGCGGTTCCGCTCGTTGGTGCCGCCGCCGAGGGCGAGGTTCAGAAGGGTGTTGAGTGTGTTGTGCTCAAGTTCGAGGATGAGTCGATCAGGGCGCGGGGTATGGTTGTTTGGCTGGGGCGGTTCTGTCAGGGGATTTCGAGGGTCGGGGAGGAGGTTGCTGCGGAGAGGTGGGAGTGGAGGGAGGGGGAAGGATGGAGGCGGACGGTGAGGATTGGGGATCGGGCTTTGCCTTGTGAGGTGTTGTTGATGACGGGTGCGGCGTTGAGTGTTGGGACGCATGTTGTTCATGAGGAGGTTGTTTGGGATGTGCTCGAGAGTCAGTGATGATGTGGTTTTTTCTGGAATAGTGCGATGAGCTTGACGCGTTCTGAATTGTCGCTCCACTGGGCGGGTTTCTAGAAGGCCACGGTTGGGTAGAAAGGGCAGCATTACGGCTGGAGAAGATTCCCTAGGAATTGCACATTCGAATCCGCTGAGTTATTCTGCTTCTGCTCATGTCAGTCCCATCTTGAGAGGTTGAGATGTCTGGATACGTGTTCCAGTACTTTTTAAAAACCAGGTGACAACTGACACCTACTTGATCTGCATGAATACTCCGGAGTCATTCTCGTCAGACTTACTCAATGTGTTATATTGAGATTCAGAAGTGATGGAACTGGGATTCCAAGTTTGAAGAGCAAAGAGTATTAGTTCTACGGTTAAAGGCAAGAACCACGGATGATACGGTTCCTACCGACGCGACAATCCCACCATAGCTTCGCAAGCGAATTACCGCAGCATGCTTTCTCAGAATTGTTATCCGTAGTGTGCGGCAAACCGGCCCGGAACAAGTCCTGGTGCATCCATGTCTCTCGGGGAAGAGTTTCACGCCAGCTGATGGCAAGGAGTTCGCCAATCAGGTCCGGATGCGAGGTGCCAGGCGCACGAACCTCGAAGTACGATGTATGGCTGCTTGGAAAGACCTGTGCCTTGATCACTGGTGTTTGCTAGGCCTTAAATCATGATCAACTCACAGCTCGAGCAAAGATGTAACAGAACCTACAATAAGCTCTGCCGCACTTCAACAAATTCGAATACTTTGGTTTTAGTATTCAAGACGAGGGGAAGTGTTCCAAAGCATTGTCTTCTTTGTGACTTACACGTATTGCAACTTTGGATTTACTCGATAACAAGGTACTTAGACAGTCTGCTCTTGGAATAAAGTTCATAAATCCTATGGTTCAGCCATTTGGCCTAGAGAGCGATGAATGACTGACTTATAAAGGTCATGAAGCCAAAAGGTACATGATATATGTGGCGTCGTGGCTAGCACAGCTGTCAAGCTTTTGTGCAAGCCCTTCTCCAGCACCTACAACTTACATCACAAAACCATCCCTCACCCTGTTTTGTCTCTTAGACCGTATACTGAGAAGAATATAACACCAGAGAGTCGAGACTCAAAAAATCAACCGCCAAGATCCGAATCAACCACAAATCAACGATGGCTACAACCTTCCATCAATTCGGCTTGCTTCCCGCCGAGCTGCGAATAAAGATATGGGAATGCAATCTTCGGTTTTCAGCACCGGGTTTCCACATCTTCTCTATCAAAAGACGGACTACCGATACTGTGTCAAACCGTCTCGGGCACACAGTACCAACGCAGGTACACCAAGCGAGGACCTACGTACTGTCCAATCCCATATACGCACCAGAAAAACGATGTCCGTGGCCCGAGTCTGACCCTACGACGTATCGTGTCGATGCCGGTCTTTGGTCCGCTTGTTAAGAGTCCAGAGACATTGTTCAAAAGCACTACACGACGCTGGTGAGCCCTTCCAGCGGCCACGCCTTACCTGCACAACACAGCACATTTACAGCAAGCGCTTCCGGTTCAAGCATCCTTCCTGAAAAAGATTTGATCATCTTTCAAGTTGCACCTGACGTACATGTCTCCGTCGGAGAAGCTCTCTCTGCCCTCCGACCCTTCTTTCGAAACAACGCCACCCGGCCATTGCACATCGCTTTCGAATTTACCGAGGACTGGGGAATCCGGCTTTCCGAAGACATCGAGTCTATGAAGAGTCAACCGGGTCCACGGTCTTGCTTTATCCGCCTCCTGGAACGAACTTTGTGCGGGCTTCTTTCGGCTAAGTTATACCTCATAAACTATGACTCTGAGCGTGCTCCCGTCGAGTCACCAGTACTGTTCTCTGCTGGAGGTTATGATCTCAATGAGGTCCGCTGGTGGGCCCCACGGACTGTGGTGGTTCCTACATGTGCCGTAGAAGTTTTCGTTGTCGAACTCATCTGGCAAGGTGCGGAGCAATGGACCTTCATCCGACCGATGTGGACGCCTGGTGTTGCACCTCCGCCGTTGGTTAGTTACTTGTTTTCAAGAGCCGATATGACTGTGCTCCACTGTCGAGAGAGGAATTGAGGTCGATAATTCAGACTCGGGTTCGGGACTCAGGGAGAGATTGAGATGAGCGTAAGTACTCTCTATGTCCTGTGAAATGCGTTGTGACTGATTTTGATACAGAGATACATCGAGTAATAGTATAATGAGATGATGGATTGCTCAGTGTTTAACCTGGAATAAAGCGGTAGACTGGCAGCGGCATGTTTCACTGCCAGACACCTAGTCATTAATCATACGAAGCTGTCTTGAACGCAACTAGATGAACTCGGCATTTCGAGAGACCGGCTGGAACAGTGAACGTGGAGTACTATTCGTAGCTTTGCTATCTGTTATGGGTCCTCATTTCGGCATAGAGATACTGGCCTGTCGTATGTCCCTTCAAGTACCTAGCCTCCACTAAGCATGGTGTTTTATGCTACTTGCCAGCGGTGCTTAGAGTTGTACAAAGAGAGATGTAGTTGAGTTAGCATATTCAAGAAAGAGACATTCTAGTGATCAAGCAACTTAGTGATCAGACTGGGTGGTATATTTCGTGGTGACGATGACGCTATTGTTAAGCTGAACATCATCATAAGCGTCATTCTAGGTATGTGTACGACGTTCCGGATGATCCAAATAATAAACTCGATCCAATTGTAGTATGACTACGCACTAGAGAGGGGTAACTATTCCGATTTTCGGCACTGAGAACTGTTCTAGGCAGGTGTCAGATAGCAAGTGGGGAAGCCAAGCCAATCCTCCTCATCGTCAGAGCGATTTCCTAAAGTCACACAACCAGCGCTTATTGATCGTAGCATTCCAAGTGATCGGGTCACATTAGGGGTTGCAGAAAGCCTAATGGGAGTTAAAGATCAGGTTATCTCAGCCGGATCGCAACCCCTCGGCGCGATAACCTCAGCAAGTCCGAGCATACCGATGTGCATTGGCAGCGGGGCATTGGGCCAATCAAGACGAACCACAGAGTCGCAACAGTCTCTTTTCGTCCTGGTCCGCCGTGTCATTGCATCTGTTACGTTACGTCTGCAGTTCAAGAAGCTATTGCTTTCGTTATTGCGATGGACTGGCATTGTCCATAAAGCCCGCGGTCCGTCGTGTCAAAGTTGGCCAGCTCGTTTGAAGCAACTCAGTATTCGCATAACCCTTTCGGGAAGAACAGGTTATCCTGTGCGCGACGATGAGCGTTTTCAAGGGAATCGGTCTTTGTGCCCTGACCTGGGTGCTACTGTCACTCTTTGCTGATGCCGCAGCCGCCGCCGGCGTGAAGAGCATTTTCCTATTCAAGGACGTTCTACAGTCGAACACCACAGCACTCAAGACCTCGGGCTTTGACACCCTCCTCATTTTTCGGATCGGTCTCCTCGATAATGGCGATCTTGTGTACTACTCAACCGGAGACGCGGGCGAGGCAGTCGATGCTCCCGTGGTGACGAATGGTTCGTATGTTGGCGGAACCACGTTGGCGGAAAAGGTTAAATCCTTCAAAACCGGCACAACCAACATCAACAGAGTGGAGATCTCGCTGGTGTCCCATGACACGACATTCCAAATTATCCGCGACTTGATCAACGCAGATGGGACAGGCTCTGATACTGTGTTGTACAAGAACTTTGAGGTCTTGAAGGCAGAGTGGGGCCTCGACGCATTCAACAACGACGATGAGGGTGTCTATGACGTGGCGAGCACAGTCAGTTTTGCCCAGATGCTAGGGGAGATGGGGTATCAGTATTCCATTGCGCCTTACACCAACAGCGGCTTCTGGGCGAACGTCAGGACGCAAGTTGAATCCGCAAACCCAGGCTTATTCGATAGGGTGTATCTCCAAGTCTACGATGGTGGGTCTGGCAACAACCCTGGAACATGGCAGACTACCCTCGGCATGAAGGTGATCCCTCTTGTATGGGTTGTCAATGATGCAAAGCCGTCTCAAGGAACGACCGCGGCACAGGCTCAGCAGCGATTCGAAACCTGGTTCTCGCAATACGCCGTGGCAGGCGGGGGTTACTGGAATGATTATGACATTGAGAAGATGGACTCATCTTACACGGATTATGGAGCAGCACTTACTAGTATTTTCTGATGCAAAGTACGCAGTAATTATCTGTCTTGAGGCATCGTATTCATGTCATTTACCCTTAGCAGAATTTTTTCAAATCCCTCACGTTGCTAAGAAAAAGAAACATAGTTGTTGCTCTGATCTGAGCATTTGTCATCTTGAGAGGTTTGCCCCAAGATTCTTGTTGCATTTAAGCGACTTACAGTTGAAGAACGGTGGAAGCAAACATTGTTCATGTTGCTAACTACCCGATATGTAGATCTATTATTTGATTAACCATTCATGAGAGCACTGTTACTTCTGAAGTGGAAGTCGGTCTGCCTACCCCGAGTCCCCGGCTCTTTTCCCGCCACCTCCCAGTTTCGATGTATAAAAATCATTGAACAACCCTGAAACCAGTCTTCAAAAGGAGAAAAGACTTTTCTCCATGATCTATTGTCCGACTGATTGATAAATGTTCCAGTGCGCCACAGACGTGTTTTATTCGTTGGATTCCAGCAACCAAGCAAACATCGACGCCACACCCACAAACATGACGGGGGCAGATTCACGCACCAGCTTTCCGATGAAAGACACACAGGGCCAGCCGGTCATTTCGAATTAGTGGTGTTGGTAAGAATGTGAAGTATGGCAACCACCACAATTTTACTCTATGAGATGGATTACATTGTTCCCGCAAACACCATCGTCGACAAATTGACGCATGAAGTTGCTCATGATTGGTGACCCGGACTTGTCACTCATATCGGACTAGTGCAAAAAGGAGACGTTGTAAACGTCAACGTCACGAGCTGGACACCAATTCTAGCTTCAGGGGATGATAGGGCTAGTTTGGAGGGGTAAAAGCGGAGCGAAGTTCTTCGTCGAGATCGACTATCAAACCCTGCCCAGCCAGAAATATTTAAGCTCAACTCGCCCTGCCTCTTAGGCTTTTTGATTAATCCTGCTAGGTAGTGGAATCTCTTTGCCCCTAAACACTCGGCACTACTCGACTATCGCGCATTTACCTTCACCTACCGCGACAATGACCGCCTTTCTAGAACGATGTCCACCTGCTTACGTTGAGGTTCTCGGCAGCTTCGGCGTTCAAGTGGGATATTTCGCTTGTGGGATGATCATGGAGAAGATGCGACCTGCTTACGTCACCGCAACATCTCGTGAAGTTCTGAACAAGAGCGTAATGAACCACGTCATATTGAATTCCCTCCACCTCGCTATAGCAACTTGCATGGGAAGCAACTCGGTGTTGTCGGAAGGATATCCCGAAGGATACAAGTTGCCGTCGTGGACCGAACTCATATCTCAGCTGGCGATCGGTCTAGTGTTGCGGGATGCTGTATTTTGGATCCTCCACCGACTCTTACACATTCCTGGCCTGTATAGAGTGCACGCGAAGCACCATGAGATCAAGAACCCAGGCGACCATCACATCTTCACCATCAGCTACATGTCCGTTGCGGATTTCTTCTTTTTGTACGCAGTTCCGATAGCATCCGTCTCAAGATTCTTGGATATGAAGCTCGTCACAGCTTTGGTCTTCTCTTTTATTTCTGCAACGGGGGAGCAACTTAAGCTTGTTTGGGGAGACGAAGCCCATGACGAGCATCATGTGAATGGGGCGGTCAATTTCGGAGCATACGGACTCATGGACTGGGTTTGTGGAACTAGCGGTCAGTTATTTCTTGTCAAGATTCCCGATGCATGGTTACTTATCTGACCTTATCTTACATACAGCTTGAAGAAAGCCGTGACACGTGGACGAATGAACGCATAGCGGCCCGCTGTGGGGTGTGCAATGCCGATTCGTTTTACCGTGCTTTTGAGAATCTAGACCATGGACGCTTTCAGAAGACGATGGTTGTCATGTTGTTTATTGAGTAATTACTTGGTAGTTTGATTCGTGTATGCCAGCGAGTTTTTGATCAAGTACTTTTGCATCTTCGGGGGAGGATAGTAGTGTTGGACTTTACTCAGTCATGGATAGTTGTCGCTCATTCGATAGTCAATCATGTTTTGGACCTTCGATCAAACTACGCTCTGTTATTTTCTGATTGTATCTTGACTAGAAAAGAGCTCGTGTCTATCATCTATTTCATGTAATAATCCCTATGGATAATGATTTCAATGTTCCTTTCGCTTAGGATCTTGTAGCCGCGCTAATTCTAATAAAAGCCTGTAATTGTAAATCGCAAAGTCCACCTCACGCAAGGATCTGGAATGCCATTCTCTCCCCTGCATTGCAATGGTCCTGGCTCGTTCCTGGCCGCTATCCGTCGTGGTGAAGTATGCAATAAGCTCAGGTAACTCTTCCATGCCCAGACTAACCGGCACATAGTGTGTCCAAGGCACGAGACGTTCGTCATGCCACTCCCGGAGAAGAGTCTGCTTCAGTGGCATGGAGTTTGATGCTAAGAGCTTTTGATAGCGCCCGCTGATACCGTTCCCGTCAAGATCGAAGACGAGCCGTGAGCGGAGCGCTTCGTTCTTGTCGACCCAAGACCTCACATTGAAGTACGAGTGTTGGTCTCTGCATTGTGTCCTCCGGCACTGGAACAACCTCGTGAACTTGACGTCGTACAGTCTACTGTTCAAAAATTTTGAGGTCACACACTCAACCACGCCGTTGACCAGTTTCAGGTAGGAGTGGTGCTGTTTCTCGGGCTGTTGCAGGTTCTGTGCCAAGGCCACGAATCTTTGGCGGTGGTAATCCTTCCAACGGCCATCTGCAGCAAAACCACCCGTGTTAGACCCAGCCCAAAAGACGTTATTTCGTTTCTTGTCCCACTCGATATCTTGATCTTCGGCATACTGGAATTCGTCCTCCAAATATGCCGGGCTCGGGTACACAATATCTCCCATCGAGGAGAGAGCCCCAGTTGATAGGACAGGCACCAGTCCTTCAATCAAACGGAACGACTTTTGTCTTGCAATGAGACCGTGTAAGGAGACGTGTTGGGGATTCTGGCACAGATCAGCAGCCATGGACGGGTCTGACACGAAACCAATGGTTTCGACGGTCGAGTTGTTCGTCTCGTGTGTGTTCCTGGTGTGTTTTAGTGCAAGACTACCATGATCTGAGCAGTATTTTGTGATTTCTTTGCCGACCGGTCGTCCCGACATGTTCTTTAAGTTAAAGCGTCCATTGACGAACGAAGACCGGCCACCCACATTTCTTGCCGCCTGGGAGGGGAGGAGAATTCGCGGCTCGTCAAGGTGATTTACAAGAAAATTCAAATCTGGGACCTTGCTGAGATCTATTCCCTTCAACAACTTATTGAATGAAGCTGCAATATTTCTGTCGAAAGTACGATATGCGTGCTTGCAATGGGTTGTAGCTCGTGCTGACGAATAGGAGCAAAACCAAAGATCACTTTCCGTGGTTTCATAAGCCGAGCGCATTACTTGGCTGACTTCTTTGCCGCTCATTTTCAGGAAAGGTGATACAGCGTCAAATATCAAATCAAAATTGTCGATAATGGGAGACTGATTCGCTATTGCAAAGTCAAACCACGTTTCAAAGCCCGGGGGTGGTTCCGCCTTATATCGACGAACGTAATCGGCATGGGCTGCCGTGTAGTTTGTCGATTGCGTTCTCAGCAAGTGTTGGAATTTAATGTCTCCTTCTTGGCTGAGAATCTCCACAGGATGTTTCTCAGAGTGGCCATCAAATGTGTGAGCTGTAGAAAGTGCGTTGCTGGCGACATAGAGATTGATGATGTAGGGGCCGAGAGAAGCGAAAACCAACGCCCATAGTGTTGGAACTCTCTTCGCCGGCTTGGGTATCAGGTGTATCATGTTACCTAGTGCCAGTATCGACACCACTACATGTGAGATTGCTTGGAACTCTGAGGCTTGCGCAAAGGGGTCAAGAGTTGCCGCGATTCCGAATACCTCTATCGCTGGTGCAATGCGCCAAGAAGCGCGTTCGGCCTGATCGGATAATGTCAGTCTCGAGACTTGCAGAGGAAGTAGATCACAAGAAGCTAAGTACAGTTCTTGCCGTATAATACCATGCCAACGCCTTAGAAATGCCCAAGAATACTGTGGCCGAAACATGGATCGTCGTGAAATCGAAAACACTGGCGTCAAGTGTCACGCACGCAATGACCAAGATCACGACCCGAGGAGCCAATGCAGTGACCGATTCCTGAAAGGATACTCTCGGCAAAAATTGTACATGGCATGCTGCGCTAGCATGCTCAAAGGACGCATAGACGGTAAGCATCGCAATAGCTGGAATAGCAGCGAAGGCAGACGCCCTGAGATCCCAGCTACATAGTGTGCAAGCCGCAAAAGTTCCAATCAAAAGCGTTCCAGGTATCGTTGCATAAAGCGAGTATGGCATTTTCGGACGGATTGACGGCGTAGTATCGGATATCGTGGAATCGGATCCGGAAAAGCCTTTGCGAGCGAGAAAAAGGAGCGGGGATAGAATTGGCTAGAAGTTCCAACAGTTAGAAAGAGGGATAGGCACAGCAAGGGGTAATTGGAGAGACGGATGATACTGACCAGGAAGACTATGGTAGTCTTGTACTCTGCTCTGTACACCGAGGCCACAACTATAGCAAAAGCAACTACCCAGAGGGATACGGAGCCTGCGGCAACCACGAAACTGGGACGCCGAAGAACAGGAGACGGGAGGCTGTTCTTCGAGGTCTTTCTGTCTCCAAGACTGTATGGGTTTTGTCGAGCACTTCGGTAGAGGAATGGCAGTAGCAGCCAGCAAAGCAGCTCAGACCATAGTTCCGCGGCGTTGGAGGAGAGATACTGCGTGACAATGGTATAGATTACGGCGGCTCCTGCCGGCCTCGTGATGGAGCCGAACTCCTCGATAGGCTGCCATTGGAACATTGTGACAAACTTGTCTGTTATTCTTAACAGACTGTGAGAGAGATCTATTGCGAAAGGAGAACAATTGCAGTGAATAAAGCAGCAACAATCATCTTTGTAGAATCAATACCGAGTCCGATGATGAACGTAGACGTAGAGAAAGAGGTGCAGATGAGGCAGGGTACTCGGCAGCCCAGCAGGGTTTTACAACCATGGTTCAGGAGGTAACAAACAGCATACACGATGAGGAAACAGGCATATGACCCTGGTAAGCAGCAGGGGTATTGATCAAAGGGATTTGATGTATGACTTATGCTAGATGCCGCTGTTTGGTGCAGAAACACGATGGGGAGCACGGCAGGATCCATAACGACATATCCGAACCGCTAGTAACTTTTGTACAGCAATTCGTTGATAATGGAGATCAACGGCAGCTCAAACACACATCAGTTTGCAGAGAAGCTAGGATGCTTCGGATTATACGAGGCTCGTCCCATCCGTCGTCGAGAATGAGATCAGAGCCAAGACACCAACAGAAACCGGGCGACAAGCCCGTCGCGACCGGGCGGCTCAACCAAACCCCCCTCCCAACTCGTCCAATCATACAATGCGCCCTTGTGACGTTGTCACTGCTAACACATTCTGAGAGAAAGACAGCTCTTGGTACGGATATGGGCCGCGAGGCGGAGTAGCGTTGGCATGACGTGTTTGGTAATTACTCAATTTCTAGGCAGCAGTGAAGAAAACGAGTCGAGGACGTTCTGTGGCACTGCGGCCCCGCGATTCGGAACGGAGCCGAGCTACTCGGACTGGGAGAAATGGTTTAAACGAACTGTATTGAGTCGGCGCATTTGCATTGTGTTATCCTTGCACCTACTTCAAATAGATGATGCTGGCGAAAGAGCGAGGCGACGAGTACTTGACTGTTGGAGTTCCGCACGCGAGCCGCTATCGGGTATCTGAGACTGACTTAGCCAATGTAGATCCGATCCTTCAGACTACCCATGGTGCGGAGTACCTCAGAGATGCTTGTCAATCAAGCTCAATACTTTGCTGTGCCCTTCTTTGCTGATGTCTTTGATGTAGAAGGGATAAGTTGAGGTGTTTTGTTTAGTAAAGAATACTCGGAACAAGGGCCTGAGCGATTGATGATCTCCGATTTTTGCGCGTCCAGGGAAATATTTAGAGAAGGATCTGTTATCGCGCTCACAGATCGTTAACCTCTCTGTGGTACCTATATATTAAAGAATGCCCTCCAATCACCTCAACCAATAGGAAGGGTGGCCGAGTTGGTTATGGCGCCAGGTTAAGGTCAGCTTAACATCTGTTTCCTGGTGGGGCAACCCGCGCGAGTTCGAGTCTCGTCCCTTTCATTTTGTCGTTTTTTGGACTGTAGAACAGCTCCATAACGGCATTTGGTCGATGATCTCGAATTAGGTCTACTTCTGCAGCCAGAATTTGGCCAAACAGAGGTGGATATAAGGGCACAAAACGTTGCGGCAGTTACCAAGTGATCCTCGACACCTGAGTGAGTACTCTCTTCTCTTCAACGGGGGTATCTTTTATGTCATCCTCCACTAATTCTGACCAGGCATTTATCTCTTCACCGCTTGTCAAACGTCCGACATATTCTCTCATCATCTCTTTCTAACCGTCATTCCACTGACGTCTTCAAGCATTGCCTCAAATAGTGTACCGGAACCGCGGACTCTCATCGCCCAACTCCGCCAGCTCGTCATCAGAGAGATCGGCATACTTACTCTCCACGCGACCGCCCTCTCGCTGCTTGTTCTCCCGCCAATACCAGTACCACATGAAGCCGTACATACACGTCGCCATACCTACCATGCTCAGTGTCACGGCGTGGCCGCGTATGTATCGTGGCCTGTCGATTGCTTGGCTGCGGAGGTCAGCTTGGTTGACAAAAGAAGGTCATCGTGTGTGGTAGCCTTGAAGGGAGGGAAGGAGAACTTACTAAATAAAAGACGACATGACGCCAGAGCAGTTGCCTATGGTAAGCTGCATACCACTCGCCGTCGTCCGCTTGCCGTATCTCGGCGAGTTATTCGGAAGCTACGAAAAACACCCTCATCGTCAGTTTCAACAAGACGGATACATCAAAGCTGAGGAAACTCACCCAAGCAAGTGGTAACCCGACTACAACGTACAGCCCGGCCGCGACAAGGAAGCACCCGAAGTAGTGAACCCCATTCGACGTCGGTGATATGAGCACACCGTAGCCAATGACGCTGATGCTCCCAAACACAACACAGAACAGCCCGCGCTTCTGCGTGCGGTCCGAGAGGAAAGCCATGGTCATGTACACCACGGCGCCGAGGAAGTAGCACGGCACAGTCAGCAGCTGCACCTGCGCCGCCGTCCACGTCCCGAGACCGTTGATGATGGTCGGGAGGAAAGTCGAGAAACCTGCTGTGCGTCAGTGACAAACTTCACAAACATCAAGAACGAAGTGAGAGAAAAAAGGTCTCACCGTAGAGCATCGTGTCAGCCCCAAACTGCGCAACGCAAAACACCCACACCTTCCAATCCATAAACGCCTTGACCATATCTCCCCGACTAAACTCCTGCGCGCTGCTCGTGTTGCCGTACTCCCTGCCCCTCCGCCTCACCAACACCGCCTTCTCCTCCTCGCTCAGAAAGTACGCGCTCCCCGCGTCGTTGGGCAGCGCGAAATACGTCACCACACCAAGCACGACCGTCGGCAGACCCTCGATGATCATGATCCACCGCCACCCGCTCAGCCCAGCAACACCCTCCATGTGCCCGATCCCGTACGCCAACAAGCCACCTAGCCCACCGGCGATGGCAGCGCTGACGAAAAGGTACCCCACGCGCAGCGCGAGCTCGTGCTTGCTGTAGAAGAAGGTGAGGTAGACATTTAACCCCGGGAAGAGCCCTGCTTCGACGACGCCCAGGAGGAGACGGCAGGCGATGAGGGCGCCGTAGGAGTTTACCAGCCCCGTGAGGGTGGCGATGATGCCCCATGAGACTGTGATGAAGGCGATCCAGCGGCGCGGGGTGAGGAGTTTGAGGACGAGGTTGGAGGGGACCTCGAAGATGATATAGGTTACGAAGAGGATGGAGACGGCGACTTGGAATTGGTTGCCTTGGAGGTTGAGGTCGCGTTCGAGGTTGTAGAGGCGGGCGTTGCCGATGTTGACGCTGTGGGTGGTGTGAGTGCGAGTGTGAAGTTATAAGGATGAACTCTTAGACTCACCGGTCGAGGAAGCTGAAGAGGTAGAGGAGCATCACGAGGGGGACGATGTGCATGTCTAGTTTGCGGACGACTTTTTGTTCCGCGATGCTGTCTGCGAGCTCCAAGTCCCGGGCGTCGGTGTCGGGGGAGCTGGTACCGGGGCCGAGGCCGGCGTCTTCGTCGACGCGATCCTTGCCGGAGGCGTCCATGATCGTCGTGGTCATGCCGGTGTGACGGCGATGGGTCGAGCGGAAGGGGAAAAAACTCTACGATGTCCCGGATGTGCGGGGTGGTCCGGAGGCGAGGAGTGGCTCAGTGAGAGAGAGTTTTGCGCCGGCGACGAGGTTGAGTATGAGCGGGCCTTGATACTCTGAGGGCTGATGAATTCTGACAAGGTGCAGATTTAGAGTTGCCCCGAGTTAACTCTCATAAACCAAGAGTTGGAGGGAGTCAAAGGCTCCCTAGATTCCACGTCGTTGTCGTCAATGGGCCACCAAAGGGACCAGGCCGCGGGTTTTTGGAGCTTCTTCAATGGCGGGGTGAGTATGTGTATGATGGGTATGTGTGTGTTGCGCAGACTGCGCAACAATGAGGTTTTTCCTTCTTTGTAACCTACCACTCCGGTTCCTATGTCGGCGGGGCCTGGAGAGACAATGGCACGATGTTGACTAGTCACCGAAAACTCCGCCTAAAAAGCTTGACGGGCTAGAGGGATTGGGATAGCTATCAACTTTCCGAGGCCGCTTGTGCGAGTCAGCCGAGTTTGGAATCAATCGAAGGGCTGTCGACTGGTAGGACAAGAGGCTCAATTGACGATGATGCAAAGTAACAGTAAGTTGTAGGTCATCAGAAGAGACACTCTGGCGCGTGAGAAAACTTGAAGAGGACCATAGATAATCGAGAGAAACACAAACCAGCCCCTCCCCCTCCATCGTCCCGCCCATCTTAACTTCCCCCACGGCGGCGGGATTATCTTTGCATGTGCAGATAAGACCGCAAAAAGCCAAGACAAACCTCCCGGGGCCTGGAACGTAACTATGGCACGGAGCCTAGCTCGGAGCTGCGAGCACTCTGTAAACGCATCGGGAGGCTGGTCTGGTTGATTTTCTTGCTTGTTTCATTTGTCAGAGACCCGCTCACGGTGTTATGTTCTGCCCGTCAATGTAGGAGATACCCGACGTGGTGGCACCGCCTTGCGCTATGTGTTTTGGTGCGCGTAAGCAGAAGTGCAGCGCATCTGCTGCGACGCACTGCACTCTTACTATGTTCTCAGATACCCTTAAAAGACATGCAGCCTATCCGTCCTCGGTATTGCTTCCAAGTTCCAAGACTTGTTATCGCGATGTTGCGTCTGGAGTCTTGGCTTGCATGTAGAGATAGCTGCCACTCAAATAGCATCGGTAAGTTTGCCGCCGATAATCTCTGGGACTAACAGATTCGCCCAGTGTACGTACTCCCGAGTATGTAGTGTGTTGTTCGGGAGGAGAGGTAGCAAAGCGGGATTTCCAACCGCTTCTGCAAGCGATCGACAGTGATATTCATAGAATTACCTGTGAGAGTCTCGTGCAACTCCGCAACATTGCCAACGATGTCCTCGAGATTCTCAACTTTGGTGACTCAATGCAACCCTTGATTGGGACCAACTGCAGCGACATTATAAAAAAAGCAATGGAGCGGTGCCCCTAGATAAAACAAAGTCACATCACGACGCAGATCTTACTCATTACTAGATCGACAAACCGCGACTCCAAGGCCCAAAAACAACTTACCAAAAGGTTACAACCAGGGACGCAATTATTCGTACACTCGTACACACATATATCCATCCCATCTACCACTTCCCAAACGAAACATCAAAAACTTGGGATGAACAACTGGCCCCTGCCATGAAAACATCACCGTGCTCTCTTTCGTGCATGCCTCACCTATCAAGAAACAAACCGTGCTCAGCCAGCCAGAGTATTCTTCAACTCTTCAAAACCCTTCGCCTCTCCCGCTCTCTCTCTCTCCCGTGCAGCCTACGGCAATCACGGCCCTTACAAGCAAACACCATCCAACTCCGTCTCATCGCGGCGATGATACATTGCGTGAGTGAGACCCAGCAAAGCGGATGCTACCCACTCCACGTCCCATCTCCAGACGCAGTCAGCAACCGTCGCATGCCAACCTGCACGCCACGCTCCCACCGGCAAGCCTCGCAACACGCAGGCCGCATCCGCCGGGACGCCGTTTGACGTGACGAAAAAGGCTGGAGTATGACCGATCCAACGGGCTTATAATACTACTCCATCTTTCTCAAAAAGGCATCGGATGCCATCTTCCATTTTTAGCCTCTTTCAACACCTCAAGTAGGAAGTCACAAAAGCTCACAGCGATGGCTTACGATGCAAATTTTTCCATGTCGTACACATTACGAAGATTATCTATCGAATATCCTCTACGTGGAAATACACCCATCCCCCAAGGCAGTCTTATTTCTTTTTAGAAACCTGCTTTCCTTGACTGTTTCTGATACCAATCTGCCCCGCCTGGGACTCGATGCAACGCTTTCTCAAAAATGTCCAGGTAAATGACAATCCCTCCTCTGTTTGATCCTTATATGCATTCCCCCCTAGATCTTCTTCCATCTTTGAAATCCTCCAATCTTTCCACAAAAAAAAAAAAAAAAAAAGCTTACACACACGTAACAAAAGAAATTATAGCATTACCGATACCTCTCGGTAGGCATCTCGTAGACATCCGGTACGGGACCCGAATTATACGCCATCCCCGGTGCAGGTCTCGACTGTTGTTGCGGCGGCTGCTGCGGCCTGGGCTGCGATTCACCCATCTCAACGACCTCATCTCCTCCCATCTCTGCGGGTAGAATCCTCGTTCCGCCCAACTCCTGCGCGCCACCCGTTGGCGGACGGGATCCATATCCGGCACCCGCGGGCGAGACAGTGCTGTTCGTCATGGGGCTCACGCTCTGCGAGGGCGGCGAGAGCTGGTGCTTGGGCACGGGCTGCCGTCTCTGCGTTCCCGCTCCCGCTCCGAGCGCAGCGGCGCCTGCAGCACCACCATATCCAGCTCCCGTCTCGGACATTCCTCCGCTAGGTCCGCTGAGGCCGGGGCCGTTGGGGTCGTAGGCGCGCATGTCGTCGAGGTCGGCGCGGGAGGGGCGGTTGGCCTTGCGGCGCTTGTAGAGCCAGTATCCGATTCCAATAAGGGCAGCGAGTCCGACGATACCGACACCAACACCGATTCCGGCCTGTGCGCCGGTGGAGAGGCCGCCGCTGCTCGAGCCGCCTGTGCTCTGCGCGCCGCCGGTCGCGGTGGCAGTGCCGAGGCTGCCGGTCGTCGGGCCGCTGTCGACGGTGGTGGGCGCGGCGGTGTCGATGGACGTGGAAGTGACGGTCAAGGTAGACTCAACAGTGATTGTGGTCTGGGCGTTGTTGAAAAGAGTGCTGGTGACCATGGAGGTGAGAATTGTGTTCGAGGTCGTGGTAAGGAGAACGGTGCTAGTTCGAGTGGCAAGAACAGTCGAATCAGCGCCTGCCGAGCCGGAAATGGTGACGGTCACGGTGACGAGAGCGCGCTTCTCGATGACGCCGTGTCTTCGAAGATCGTTGCCTTCGGCGGCGGGTGTGATTTGCGCAGCAGGGGCGTCGAACGGAGCGTCGAGGGCGGGAAGGAAGTTGAGACTGCGCTTGGCAAGGACAGTAGAGGTGACATAGTTAGTAACGGTAGCGGTCGCGACATCGTTGCTGGTAATGGTGGTGGTCTGGAAGGTCGTGGACGTGACGACCACAGTAGTGGTAACTGTACGCAAGAAAACTGTGGTCGACGTGACTGTTCCTCCGCCGCCGCCGCCCACGGTAGTCGTGATGGTAACGGTGGTGGTGGCCTCTGCCGCGGCTGAGGTCTCTGCTGTCGTGGCTGCCGAGGTCGTGGCTACGGGTGTCGTGGAGGTTGGCGTCGAGCCGGTGCCGGTTTGTCGAGGTCGGAGGACAGGCAAGGGTTTGCTGCCATTATCAACGAAGGGAAAGGCGGTGGTCAAGGAGGACCAGAGTAGGGCCGCGAGGCCGGCTGATCCGAGACGCATGGCAGCGATGCGGTCACTCTACGACGAGTAGAGGACCGAGAATGGGCGCAATGGCAGTGGTGAAGATTGAAGTTGACGTTTGTTGGGAAGCGGGAGGTTTAAACGGGGGAGGGGGGCCGAAGAGTCGAAGGCGGATTGATGTTGGAGGAGGATGCGGCGGTGACCTAGGGTAAGGTAAGGCGGGTCGAAAACGAGTGTGAGTGAGTGAGGTAGGCAGGTAGGTAGGTGTGTGTGGTGTAAGTACGAGTTGTGAGTGTGAGTGTGTGTGTGTGTGTGTTGTGCCACCGCGGCGAAACACGGTGGAATGGGGATGGCGTCGTACAATTCGGTCGTAGGAAGAAGAAACGAAACGGTGCGAGTAGACGGATGAACACAATCGACGGGGGTGGGAGAAGATGGGAATGGGAGCTGCCGTACGGAGTACCTTACGACGTAGAGGAGGATCAGGTCGGTTAGGTCACGCCGGGTCAGGTTCGGTTGATTACGAGAGAAGGCTTTTAGCGGAAGGAATGGAGACGCCAAAGTGCGGGAAAGAGCGATTTGATTTTTAGCATCGATTGGCGACTTCCCTCCGCTGTTCGAGTCCTACGGTATCTTCTTAGGCCTCCCACCTCGGGTACAACCTATGGAGTAGTCTTCACAACTTCACAACTTCTCCCTCCCTTGACTCTTGACACGAACATCCTTCTTGAGTCCTAGACCATGCAAAATGCACACACACAATGCAGCCAAATCTGCACAAGTCCCAGCCAGGTGCCTGTCTCTCCGCAGCAGTGCAGATTCCGTCGAGCTTAGCGTCCCGACCGACGGGTGCTAATGGAAAAGCCACTCGTAATAGCGCCCCCCGTCCAAGGTGGCGCGGTTTACTGGTTTTTTGCCTGATCTGTCATGGCTCATGAAATGGTATGGATGGTTTGTGCATGGCATTTCCCCCCCTTCTCCTAGGACTCTCTGATGAACTCCTTACTGAACTCCGTCTTCTCCGTTAGTCTGACTCTGGCACTGAGCAGCGCTTCTCCTGACAATGATCCATCGAGTCTCTATTTCGTGCTCTCTCCACCGTCGGATACTGGGAAGGAACCCGAGCCGACGGTTGGAAAGAGGGGCCCTCTTCAAGAACTTCGAATGAACAAGTGACAGGAAAAAATTAGACAAAAGAGTGGGCGGGAGGGGCGTCGAGGAATTAAACCACTCCATCTGCTGCTCTCCCAAACGGCAGGTCGTCAATTGCTGCTGGCTCGAGGGCAGCCCAAACCCAAAGGAAATAAGACCAAAGAGCGACGGAGCGAAAAAAAAAAAAAATTGCTAACCAATGTTTAATTTGGACAGGCCCAAGTAGGAAACACAATGACACAACCACACAAGGGGGGGCACAAAAAGGGACGACAATTCCGACACCGAGGGCTCAAAAATCCACAAAAGCCCGTCGAGGACTCGAGACTCAAAGTCCCCCGACAAGGTCTCTCCCCGCCATCCGAGAGTGTTTATGATGGTGATGCGCGCCGCTGCTTGGATACCCGTTGATTGCTACAATGGCAGTGCTCGACAAGAACCATCATTGACAGCCCGCGGTGGCCGGGCTCTTCGCACGCACACACGCATGCCATCATGGGGTGTCCCTGAACCCCTGGGGCAGTGGACCCTGCCATGAGAACCGAGGCGCGGTGCGCCCCCAAACGTGTCTCTATCTCGCTCTGTCCGACCTTGATACCGTTTGGGTTGAAAGACGGCATACGCAGAGTACCGACAGCCAGTCGATGGCTATCAGCAAGAGCAGCAGGACTCGGGAGGACGAATGGGTGGCCAGGCGATACACGGCGGACTTCCATTGGGCAATCAGCAGCAATACGAGATTGTCGAAAACCGCCTTGGTCCCGCGACGGTCAACGAAATCTCCCCGTCAACTCCAGTCTCCAGCTAAACCCCCGTGCGGCCTGCTCCATCATGCGGACCGCGGGATGAACCCAAGTGGGCAACATACGATGGCTGAGTAACCAAAGGCCTCGACAACGGCCACGACGACGACTACGACAGCGAGCGTAAAAGAAGAAAACATGTTGAAACCGCCATGATAACGAGGTTTCTTCCACCCGTACCTGCATATGCATTGCGCGGTGATCCAAAGATTCAAGATGTTGCAAACATTCAAGAGTTCGGGTACACCAGGACCCTTGATCATGATGCATGTTGCGCTTCTTCTGCCAGGATTGATTACTTTGAATCCCTCCCCCGGCCGATAAAACCACTTCCGTGTCAACGCCGGCGTGGCGCTGGTCATTCGGGCGTCAAACGACCCTGGATTCCTGATATCGTCAGCTAGCGCCACATGTGCTCGCATTCGCGCAATTCCTGCTGCAATCGATCTTTTTGGCGCTTAGTGGGCCGTATCGCGACATTGACACGCGCCAAAACTGTTCACACCGTGTCGAGAAAAGAATCAAAATCGCTGGTGTACTGTGGTAGCGGACGACCGTGCTCGTGTCTCGCCCTCAGCAATGCTTCGTAAACAATCCGTATCTTCAAAAACTTGCAGCTCCATACGGGTAGGGTACTGATGTTAACGTCCCGTCATGCGATCGGCGCGTGGGCAGAAGGATATCAGCCTGGGCAGACGCTTGCAGCAGACAACGCATAACAACACACACACGCGCGCACACACATTAGGAAAGGAGCCGAAACGGAATACGAGATCGAGGTGCAGCTGCCAGCGCCCCCAGTACCTAGGTCTACAAAACGGTCGGTTTAGGGAGGTGGGCTCGTCAACAGCGTCATCCTCTGTAGATCGACATCCGTCTGCGACACGAGAGCAGATTGTAAGGATTCTCGGGTCTCAACGATGCTCAAGATGGGAGAAAAGCCCGAGACGACCCAATCTCTCCTGGAGTTCAGCTTACCGCAGTGAGCAGTCTCATGCTCGGAGTCTATCAACTCTCAGAAAAGTCCGCTACTCAATCTCTTACCATCAAGCTTCGAAAGTGCTTGCCCCAAAAAGAAGAAAGAGGGGATCGCCCGGGACACTCGGGCGTCGAAGACTCCAAGGACCCAGTGGTTGTAATTCCCGGAAATTGCCCAGAGACACAGCGTCCACCGGCCGGTGAGTAATCCAGTCGCCAGTTGAGCCACACCTCACTCTGAAGTCCAGGCACACGCCGCGCTCACTCAGCTTCTCATTTTGGGGCTTGACGGATTCTCCTACAAAGTCTGTGCCTCACCTCAAGTGAGTGTGGCTCGCATGTTATTCCTGAGGAATGCATCTTTCAATTCAAGCTTTATTTCTCCAGAATTTCCTCGTCATTTTCCCCGTTCTGTACTCACAAGTGCGAGACATTTCACTTTTGCACAATTTGACATGAAGTCGCCTCCATTCTTGCCCGCTCCCTGCCAAGGCCTCTGCTTGAAAGGGTTCGTCTTCCCCATGGGCAGTCGCCGGACGAGCTGAGGGTCTCATTCAGATTGACTACCTCAACGACCTCACATGATCCTCGCCCCTCTCAGTATCCTCACAGGACAAGGTGAGCAAGACTGCTCCATTGGTCACCGTCGGGGAGGTGCCGCTGAGAAGATCCTGGACAGGATGCATTGCCGTTTCTCAGGCCTTTACGACACTGGAAAACACCGACGAGCTGTTGTTGACCGGTACAGACAGGTTCTCGGAGATTAGACGAAGCTGTGTGTGTGTGTGTGTTGACGCTGCTTGGCATTATCGACAACAGCTAGCCATGCACGAGCACCGATATTCCAGTTAGCGAGTTCGGCAGTGTGATTTCCGAGTTGCAATCTCTTATTAGTTGCAGATGCGAGGGCTCCTTAGGATCGCACTCGGCATTAATCTGAGCCTTTCGATCCTCGACAGTTTCTACCCATATCGAGGCAGCTTGAGCTGGAGTCCACACGCGGGCCAACATGCACGCAAGAATGTGCATAGCGAGTGTGCCTTTGCCGCACGTTGCAGCTGCCCAAATCATTGTAGAGTCGGCTCCGACGTGGTCTCTGAAAACGCTATCCATTCAAGGGCCTTGGGGAGAGGAAAAAGATGTTTCAGACACCCGTTCGCCGTAGGCCTTCACCATCACCAAGGCATCTGGCGACACAATCAATGAACCAAGGAGAGCGTCGAGCTTCCTAGCGGTGCGATATGCCGGCCCTTCTTCGGCATTTTGCTTTCTCATCGAGGAAATGGTGTCCCCAAAGGCTTTATACTCTATGGGTGGCTCGATCTTGACAAGAGAAAAGTCAAGGTTCAGACTTGCCAGTGCTAGCTGGAACTCATTGGTCTGCGACAGCACCGCAGCGGTGAACTTTGAGATGTCTACTTTCTACTATTGGCTGCGATATCGTACTCTGAGGTTCTATAGTGAGGCAGGAGAATAGTTCCCACTTCTCCGATAGTCAAGGCAACTCAGAGGTTGGGTATTTAGTGTTTTCTCTTCGCGAATCACTCCTGGGTTCTGTCTCATAAACGCCAGCCTGCCTGCCTGAAACTCTGGCTTATGAGGTGTTATCAGCCCGCATTACAGTATGCCTGACCTACGAGATGCTGCTGGCTCGCCTCACTTTGTTTCTGCCAGAGGCTTTGCCAAATCCTTTACCCTACAGATCCGGTAAGCCACATCCCCGAGACGTCAGTCGCAGGGTGGAAGAGTCGACATGATATCAGATTTGCTTAATTTTTCCTTTGGAACAGATAGTCTACTATTCGGAGCATTTCTCCTCCCACTGAATTTTTCAACGCTTATTTGTTATCTTTGTACGAGTTGAACATGTTCTTCTTCAAACATTTGGTACTTTGAACCACGTCTGTGACCGACAATACGAAGAAATCAAAACTTCACCAAGTGATGTCGAGTACTCGAAGGGTTCATGACACATATATTCTGTTGCGGAAGTAGAGGATATCTTTAGCGAAGGAATGAGAAAGAACTCAAAAGTCTCGAATCGAATTCTTGTATGGAATGATAGAAGCTTCACCTCGGGGCGAGCAAGTCTGTAAACAGAATGTATCTAACGCGAAAGCTGCCACAACGCCGTGCTATGCCCTGAAACAAGTCAATGACTACGATCTATTCGAGAGTTTCCTTGCTTCTTTGAGCTCTTGAGGCGATTCCTCTCTCCTCCTTTTCCGCTCAGTCTTAGGTGCTACGCCGCTTTCGCTTCTCGGTATATCAATGTCGATGATCCAGGGATAGTGTTGCAATTCACCGCCTTCCTTGAGCGCGGCGTTGACGAACATAGTGCTCTTGAGCTCTGATGAGCTCATGTTGTTGCGCAGAGATCCTGCGCTACAGTATCGGTGCTCCTTGTAGAGCTCCAGTCTCTGTTCCCTTATCTTCTTGTCTCAGATTCGAACCGGGTGCCCCCGAGACTTGTGAGATTACCAACCAGCTGAGACTTTTCATGATCAACATCACTAAAATGTGAGGGTTTGTCAGAGATCTCGGGGCGCCAAGTTACATTCTTTGCTCCCCAGCCGCCGTGCACATGTCCGAAACAATGGGAACGAGGTCGAGATTTTGACAACAGCGGCAAAGAGATCTGGACAGCCGATGCGCTTCTTATCCGCTGACATGTCCATTACCCCACGAGGTGGGCCATGCGTCATGACGATATCTGTATCCATCTGAAATTCGAATTTGTGTCCCTCGCTTTCATTGTATGGGAAACCCCAGCCTTCTGATGACGATGACGATGGCGTGTACGGGCTAGAGTAGACCCTGAGCTTGCCACCGTTCGCTAGAGCGAAGTCATGCGTACCCTCATCCAGGAGAATGATGCCGTCTTTCTTGGCGTCGGCGAAGAGTTTCCTGGCCAGTCCGTACCCGCCGAATTCCCGCTCAACTAGATCTGCCTCGATCGGGAAGCCGTTTATGCGGTTGGCTTCTTCGATTTTGGCCTTGAACGCTGTGTGGTCGAGGGAGAAGTCGTGGTTTCCTGCAATGACGAGTGTGAGTGGTGCTTTGAAGGTTTTGAGCATGGCGAGGGTTTGGCGGTATTCGTCCATTTTTTGAGGAGGTCGCCGCAGTGGATTAGGACGTCGAATGGTATGAGTGGCATCCTTTCAGGCGTAAAAGTGCGGTCGTGAGTGTCTGAGATAATGAGGAATCTGGTTTGGGTCGTAGACGACATGTTGAAGGTTCTGTGGATTTGAACGTGGGGTGTAGGAAGTGGATGGACTGTTGACTGTTGGAGGCGTCAGACATGTGATGAGTTGGGTGTGTACTTCCTGTAGTACATTCTATACCATCTGGGAGACCTGGTGCTTATTTACATGTAAGTAAAAAGAACCTCTACGATAGCATTTCAGATTCCTTCGGTCCCCCCACATAAAGAGGTCCCTTGGTGTTCATCAAGGGACTCGGCGGCTACGATAGAGTACCTCCTAATGGCATGGTAGACTAGACTTATCGAGGCTCGAGGAGTGTGGACATAGCAGTTGCCAGGGTTCATGTTGGCAGGCATCGTAAGGCCAATTCGTAGGAGGCGAAAGGAATTCAAGGACATCGAGGTACCGGAATGCGTGAGAGACTTTTGTTCATCAAATAATAGATTGAGGCTTTGGGTTGTCTGGGGTGCTTGTATCGTAGGCGCAGTCGCCGTCGTCGCAGCTCTGCCCGTCTTTGCCCTCGTCATTTAGCGCCGGCACTCTCTTGATATTCGATACACCCGTCTTGTGGGCGTCAAAAGTGAGAGCAAACGTCGATGCCAGCGCCGACACCAAAGGCTCGGAAGACTCCTTCAACACCTATGCGGTATCTAGCCGAGTTAGTGAATGGAACTTTTCGAGACCCAGTCCGAACTTCCTTGTTGCATCGATGAATATGATAGCTGGGACAAGATAACTCGCTTGAATGCTGTACGTCTCCCTGGCGAGGTCTGCAACTGAACCGGTCCGTCCGTGTGAAGTTCGCAGCGAAGAGTTCGAAATTGAAGTGGTCCTGCAGATGGCTTTTATGCCGGTGACTTCGAAACATTTCCTATGGCACGGGGAGCCACCGAGGGACCAGGAATATACCCTCCACTGAATGCCACTGCCAAGTTCATTTAATGAGCAGCATGCTGGTCAGTCAATCCAGTCTTCGACGCCTCCACTATCTTTTGAGATCAGTAATCTTTCTCGCTCCTGAACCCATGAAACAATCGTTTGTGAATATCGCGTTCGATACAGCACCGGCTAAGGTGTTCAAGGTGAAGGCGGGTTCGAAAGTCCGCAAGGAATTCAGTCTGGCCGCTCCGGACCAACCCATCCGGCAGCGAAACCCGGCTCCGGAGTGGGGGGGTCATTGGTGGAGAACCAGCCGGACATTCTCAGCCAGGCAGGTACGGAAGCACATGCACTCTACCCTCCGGCGACAGGCGAAGCAGGGAGACACCAACCCTTCACACCCTTCTCATTGACAAGATAGCATCACGTGAAAATCAGTCACCTAGTCACCTAGTCACCAAGAAAGTCCCCTTGCTGCCCCGACGCAAGAACGAGATACCCGAAATCGCCAAGCCAAGCCAAGCCGTTCCTCGCCCATCATCTCTCACTCACATCAGGAGGACCAATCAACCACACCACGCCCGCGGTCCAAAAGTCCCCGTACCTCTCTTTCTCCCCTAGTCACTCTACCATATTCTACCCCCTACCTACGGATACCCTGAAAGCAAACAGGCAGCCAAGCAATGCAAGAAAAACGGCTTACGACCCTACGGAAAGGAATCCCAACCAGTAACCACGCGCGGCATGTAACACGCCTTGTTCGTCCGACATCATCCCAGTCGGAGCGTTTTACAATAGGCGTCTCGAAACCCAACAAGGCACGCCCTCCCCAAGCGTCGTCATCTTTACACCCGCCTCGGTGCGTCCGAGCGCTTCCACCCCTAGGGCTCAGTCCAAACGGTGGCGAAGGAACTCGAGGAAGGGGATCCCATCCCGCAAAGGCTCGAGCTTGGCACGTCTCACCTCATCTCGGAGTTCTTCCTTTACATATGCACATAAACACACACACCAGTGAACAACAAGAAGATATAGCTGAAGGAAACCAAGTTGACTTTTGCAAGAGCCTTGTGCCCTGCTGCATCAAGAACTGTCTAAGTATACTGATGATGGCATCGCTAGGTACAATGTAAATGTCGGTAGTAGTAAATAGTATATCCACAAGGGTTGCGGGGATGACGCCCAAGATTATCGTCATCCGCCGATGCACTTCCCCACTGTCGCCCTCCAAATTCTTCTCCTCCTCTCCGACGGCATGCCTGTGATGCCGTCAACCGTGTCACCAATACCTGGCATCTTCCCAGTCCTGTGGCGTCCGGCGCAACTACAACATGCAACCCCGTAGATCAGACTCCATGGCTACTACATCTGATAAATGTTGACAGAGATAGAGTGGTACAGGCAAGTAACGACGCTGATATTGTTGACAAATAATATGGTGGAAGAGGGAAACGAAACGAAATTGTTGCCTTTTATTCTTCGAACTTGGCTTAGAAGTTCTCCTTGCCCCACACGAATGAAAAGCTTCAGTGAGGTTAGCGTTGTCCTATGTCGTTAGGCTTAGAATGTCGACTTACCCAGGTTCACTGTACTTGTTGCAGAAAATGTGCAGTGTGCTACCCAAACCCTTGGGACCACAGAAGAATACACCGGCCTCGGCGGGCGAGTGCAACTTGCGGATACCTCTGAAAATCATGTCCCAGTTGGGTCTACCGAAGTTGGTCGGCGAGCGTAGACCGGTAATGGTATCCTTGTCGGCGTTGGCGTCGTTAATCATAATGTTCGTCGCGTCGTCCGCCTTGATCTTGGCCGTCAGGTAAGTGTGAATCTCGATGCGGTTATCGACATCCTGGGCTTCAATGGCGAGAAGAAGGGAGCGGAACCACTCGAAAGAGCCAAAGTCTCTGCAAATCCAGAAGAAGTAGACCTTGCTCAGGCGAGTCTTCTGTTGAGGATAGTTCATGCGGTACCAAATGGACTTGAGGATGGAAGCGAAGGGCGTAACACCGATACCGGCACCGCAGAGAACCGAGATTTCATACTTAAAAACGTCCTCAGAGGCCGAACCAAAGGGTCCATCGATGTAGACACGGGGCAAGACACGGCGGAGGGCGGGGTCAACTTCGCTGGAGTCGCTGTTGACACCGACAACCTTGCTGGCATCGTCCTTCTTCTTGTCCCACTCGCAGCCGAGAGCCATCGATACGGCGCGGGTGAAGTCACCGACAACACGCATGTGGATGGAGATGTAGTCCTCCTCGGGGGCGCTGGTCAAGGTGAAAGGGTGGTACTGCCACAGAGAAACAGCAGGGCAGCAGAAGAAAATGTACTGTCCAGCTCTGGTCTTGGTGTGCTCCTTCTTGATCTGGATCTCGCAAACATTGCTGGGGTGCTGAATGACCTTGGAGACATACGTCTTATGGCGTCCACGAACCTCACGAGCGACACGCTCAGCCAGGTAAACAAAACCGCCGTACATCCAGTACTGCCAAAATACACCAATGGCAGAAGTGCCAATACTGGTGCAGAAAGGAGCAAAATCGGGCTGAATCATGCAGAAAGCACCGTGGATGGACCAGAAAAAGAAGAATACGATGAACATGTGGTGGGTGTACCAGAAACGCTCGTAGTTGGCACGGCGGGGCTTCTCGACGGAGGTGAAGACCATACCCATGAGCGCGATCAGCATGACATAGCCAGTCCAGCCGGGTCCGGAGACAAAGTTGGCCAGCAGCCAGCCGTAGATTCCGAGGTTGTTCTTGGCGGCGATCTGGGCGAAGTTGTTCCAGTGGGCAATGGTATGGACCCACGAGAAGAAGACAATGGACCAGGCGGTGGTAATGTGGAAGGTGATGTTCTTGTCGAACTGAATGATTCCGTTGAGCGGAGTCTGGCGGGCCAGAGAGATGAGCGTGCGACAGACGGGGAAGAGGACCAAAGCAACGTCGACGTGAAGCACCAGCGCAGCCGAACGTGCAATGATAAATGTCGGGCCAAATGTGTCTCTTGCTATTTGCAAGTTGTCCTTGAGGGCAAAGTTGACCGAGGCAAATGCGAAGACGAGACCGTGAAGAACGAGGAACACAAATACGAATCTGTTTGCAGTTAGAACCTGTTGACTGTGAAGAGAAATGGGCGTGGGTAGACGTGCACTCTTCGGTATCCCTCGTTAATCATCCAACGATCGAAGCGCTCCCGCATCGTCAAATCCTTCTGCTTCTCCTGCGTCATCTCTCCAGAGAGAAGCATGCGAGTAAGAGGTGTCCATCTTGATCGTTCCGAGGGCTTCTCGGAGCCTGCGTAGTAGTAATCCATGACAGGCGATTCGGTCTGGCTGTCGCTAGCCAGGGATTCTTTCGACGGTCGTTCTCTTGCTGAGTTCCTTCCGATCCGAAATATCCCAGTAGCGGGTTGGTCTTCTTCTCGACTCTTTCTCGGATTTCAATTAAACGTCCCCGTCGATTCTTTTCCTTCCTTAATCGTGGTAATTTCTAACGTCGTGGTGGTGGCGGTGTGCGAATGGTCGCGGGTATAATCGAACGTTGGGGATTGGTTCAGAGCCTGCTGAATGGGCGCAGAAGATAATGCATCTAAATGAAAGTAGGCGAAAAGAAGAGAAGAGTCGATCCAAGAAGCACGCGCGAACCCAGAAAAAAGAGCGGAAATTCGAGCCTGCGATTCGTTGGTCACTGGGTCAGCGAAATTGACGGCTTCACGCGCGAGGCGGTAGAACGATGGAAGGTGGTGGGAGAGGGCACGGAGGTGGAATGTAAATGACAGAAGGTGGCGGGAGGAAGCAGAAAAGAAGGAAGAGGCGGCCGAGGGGCTTATGGCGCACAACAGAGTTTTGGAGACGCAGAAGAAAATGTCCGGGAGAGTGTTGCGGCTTCTGCTGCTGCTGCTGCTGCTGCTACTACTGCTTTTCTGCTGGTGGAAGAGGAGGAAGAGGGATGGGCGGCAGGGGGAGTGTAGGAAACATAAGGTGATTTTGTGTCGATGATACAAGCCACGCTGCTTGGTTCGAACTTCGCACACTTACCTGCACACAATGCCTGCACTCGGCGGCTGGTTAGAATTCTTGGTATTCGCGGGGGGGATCGAGAGGATTGGCGATATTACTTGTCCCTACTTGCAGCAGCGGAAAGGGGTGTGAGAGATGGACGCTGGAAGAAGGGGGAAAAGGAAGTCAAAAATGCAGCGTCCGGGAGGTGGGCGATCACAGGATGAAGAGGAGTGAGAGCGAAGTCTCGGGTGTGAAGTGTGAGAGGTGTGTGAGGTGGATGCGTTCTGGTTCAGGGCGGGGAGTGGAGGGGGGCAAGGGGAGGGGAGGGTGGCAGGGGTGCTTCAGGACAAGGGGGGTAGGGATAGGGGGGATCGTGTGGTGGGCAGGGGGAGGAGGGCCTCGCAGGTCTCGAACGGTGAGTGAGCATCCGCTAGTTACGTTTTTATGTAGCAAGAGACACAGCAACAGATGTTATTCATCGATTCAATGATACATAAATGATATTCATTATGATATTCAGAATGATGTAGAAAGTATCAAGTTGTCAAAGACAGGTGCATGTTCAGGTACGTACGGAGACAGGTAACAAGCCAAGGAAGCCGATGCAGGTGGACTTCTTGCCGTCGGTCTCAGTGACAAGCCGAGATGGTGCGAGAGCCTGCGAGATTATGCCTACGGTGGCTCGAGAGACAGGGCATCGATGAGTATTGGTTGACGCAGGGCCTCCCGTATGAGGGCAAGGTTTCCAGGGTTTGGGGAGAACAACCACATGGGTGGATGGGTGTGTGTATTCAAGAACGATGGTATGCGTGATGAGACCACAGACGACGACTAGTTTAAGAGATAGCATCAACGAAGTCAACGAGCAGATAAGAAGACGCGAGGAACAAGGGGGAAAGGGGTGGACGACGCAACTCGGGATTGAGAGGTGAGACTGAGACTGAACATGAGGTGAGTATGAGAGTAAGAGTGAACGGTAGAGAGTGAGAGAGAACAGACCATCCGCACAGAGCAGTGATGGCGCAGAAATGCAGCTGGCGCAAACGCGTCGCAGATACGGCACGGCAAGGCAGCCAGTCATCACTCGGCCGGCGCGGACGGCGGACGGACGCTTCTCTCGCGTGCCACTGCCACTTTACCCCGATCGAGGATTCGACTCACTCACTCGAGCTGGGGGACTGGAGTTGAACAGTGTAGAAGAAGGAGCAAAAAAAAAAAAAACGTCTGAGCATGGTCCCAGGGCAGGGATGCCAAGCTGCTAGAGCCTCAGGGGGCCAGGCCACATTACGCTTAGTTAGGCGGGTCCGGAGATGTTCTCGGCCAATCATCGGCTACTGCTCAATGCAGGTACAATGTTCTTGCCGCGCTGCTTCGGGACGGTGCATTTCTGCATCTGCGCTTGCCTTTCGTGCCTTCCGTGCCTCTCGGTTTCCCTCCCCTCTCTGTACCCGTATTCGTAAGCATGCAAGTACTAGAAGTACAAGGTTCAAGTCCGTCGTCGCCGAGGGCAAGACTCACCGGATGGTCTTATCAAGTTGGGAACAATATCGTGACATTGCTTCAGGTTAACCAAGGCCGGCAAGCGCCAGCCAAGTACTTTCATAGCACGAATACACAACAGGTGGCCAGGTCGTGGGGAGATTCTTTGCTTCCATGGGCCCAATCGAAAACGATAACCCCGCCACGGGAACGAAGCCCAATGGCCCATCCGTCTCACCGACTCTGCCTGTCTTCCGAGTCTTGGCTTTTCTTTCTATCCCTCTTTTTCTTTTCCGGATACACTGATAGGTACTCAGCTTCTACCCATTGAACGTGGCTCACCACCGCAGAATCCCATACTCTGTACACATCATTCCATTCATACTCCCCAAAAGTCATGATCCCGGCCTCGACGCGCGCTTCCTGGCTGACGCCGCCCTCCTTTTGTGGGGCCTCGTTCCCGTTCCTGGGACACAAGGCCGTTGGAACGGGCTGGACGGCATCGCGCACCCACTAGGTTCCCTACCTTAATATCGAAAGAAGCCTACCTTAATCGGACAGCCACAGTCTGGGATCACCATCCTCGCCCGCCAATCACATCTACCGTGCTCGACTCCCGGAATCCACTCTCGTTGAGCTCAGCTTTGTCGGACGCTGACCGTATCAAGAATTTCGGCCGACAACGAGCCGCCGCCGACGGTGATGACCATATCCGTACAGCTAATTAATCGTCACGAAGCCAAGTCTTTTGGACATCTGCAGTCCATATTGCCATCACGGAGCATGCCGAAATAACCCACACTTACCGATGGATACGGATAACTCGCTTCATCGCACAGCTGTATGCCCCTGGGCCTGGAGATGGTCATCCCACCGGAAGTCAGATACGACAAAATCTCTCCAATACAAGAACAAGTTGTCGATATTCAATTTACCATAGGGCAATGCAGGAAATCTCATCAGCCCCTTCCGCCTCACCACGGTCGCCTACGCCTCGTTGCTGTTTGGGCCACGTTTGGAACAAGGCTGGTCTCCCGCATCACATGTGGGTAATGAGGCCATAATCCCCCGCGGCCTACAAACTTCCAAACCGCCCAGTTGCACATCGATACGCCCCCAGTCAACAAGTACGGAGTAACACACTTCGTCTTGACGAAAGCCAGACGCAATCAGTGGCCGCTTCGTCGCCCATTCCTCGTCAGTCGTCACTGCAGTGGCTCCCAAACAAGACAAGGGCGAGCTTCAGAATGCGATACGTACCCTTGGCGGGTGTCAATTTCTATCCGTCTGATTGGATCAATGGTTGTTTCGGAGATGCAAAAGAGGGGCGTGCGTCTCGATTCGTCGCCTAAGCCCGTGTCACAGCTTGTTTCGCCAGGGATGCTTTGACACAATTGTGATTTCACAACTTTTCTCCCAACCCAAGTCCCGACTCTCGACTGCCTTTCTACTGATTGTGGCGCTTCATCGCTGCTACGGTACGGTGCCTTACACTACGCATATTGAGTACGCTCTTTGGCCTTTCACTCTCTTGTGCTTTCTGTTAGTCATATGAGCATGAGTATATGGCATTGCTTAACACACTTCGGCCCCTTACTAAGCGGCGGAACCGACTTGGCTTTCCCTCGGAAGCACTTGGCACTTGTCGAGACTTGCGATAACATCTTTGGTTATTGTCTTCCTCAAGTCTTCCTAGCCAATACTTCATCTATTCAGTCTCGCAAACCACATGGCTTCAAACACACACTCCCCCCTTTTCACATTTCACTCCCCCTTCTTACCGCCCTCCCGCCTCTATTCACTGACGCCGGAATATTCTTAGCACTCTCATTGGCTAGGATCCCTCGACTCGCCCTGCCCTGGATCACATTCAGAGAAGCACCGGCTGCACATTCGCCATCTGTCAATACGCGGCTGATTGCCAAACCTCTGGCTCGCCTCCCGCCGCACATCTCGTCCCGTCACCACGCAGATTGATCCCCCGTCAACCACTCAACATCCCAGTGGAAGATCATTCACAATCTACGCACTCAGGGTCAGCTCCACGTAGCGGCATATGCAAAAATCAGTTCATATTTGATGCTGTCCTACCCCTTCGCACCGCCAACGTAGATCATTGACAACCTCAAGCCAACTTCAATGGTACGCTGCCGCCCACCGCTTACGTGAAATGCGGCCCAAGACATAGTCTTGCCAAACGATCGGTAACACAGAGCTCATGGCATGTATTTGCTTACAAACTCACCTGCCTAGACTTGCAAGGTCTGGCGTGAAGATCCCCAGTGCATGCAACTGAAGCCGAAGTCATCTGTACTCCGCTATCCTGAACAAAAACGCAACCCGCCAATCACGCCTTGTCAAGCTATCAATCTTCCGTCTCTGTAAGAGTCTGCGCTTTCGAATTGTTGCGCACTCTGAACCTGCAAGTCATCGTCAACCCAGCGGCTGAGCATCCCCACATTTCAAACTATGTCTCTATCAGCCTCATTCCATCTATCTGATACAGATTCATCAAATGTGTCTCTTCCAAGTTCCAAGTCTTCGGAATTATTCTTAATCACATCCCGCATTCTTCAGCCTGTCAACCCTTTACCTTATTTGCTCAACAAGCAAGACCACCTATTCACCACGGCCCAGGAACTCCTTCGTGGCTCGACTAGTCCCCTCGAAATCCAACCGACACAAGCCCCTGTCTCTTGAACAGACTCCATTCCCACCTTTACAAAACACGCGATAATCGCTCGACCTCTGCCGGACACACCTCGAGTCGACCTACACGGCACAGCTATCCGAAGTCTCGGAACGCTGCCCTCTCCTCTGAGCGCTTCTCGAACGCGAGGCCCGTTTTCTCCCGTCCCTCCACGCTGGAGACGATTGTTCCCGAACAATGGCCGTCTGGTACTCCGTACTCCGTACACCAGCAGTACTCGAGCCCTCGACCTCAAATCATCAAGTTTCAAACAATACCAGCCCTACCTTCTTCAAAACATCGTTCCCCTTCTGCTCCCCTTCTGCGTGTCGAGATCCGAGTAGAGCACCTACGCTTGAACGGGAGACGCAGGGCACAGGCTCCCGTTTTCCTCGCCTCTGCCTACCCGGCGGCCCTCTCGCATCTACTGGCCATTTCGAGTAATCCCACCTTTCCACCCTGGAAATGAAACCACGTGCCCCTTCCGCGGCGCAAAAAGAGCCGCACACACAGTACGGATACCAGCACCGTTGCCGCTTTCTGGATAGTCGATTCGCTCGATTCATGAACACCTTTTCCTTCCCTGCAAGGACGGCCTCTCCATTGCCACAACACGTCCATCTCATCTTCCTTCAGCGCCCGGCTACGTAAAGGTAAACGATTCTCTTTCCATCCTCGGCTATGGGAGACCACCACTACTTCCAAATTGGGCCTCACACGTTTCGTTTGGACTGATGTCGTGCATGTTTTCTGGCCCTACAAAGTACACTTGAAGATCCAAGCAACGGCGAGTCCGCAGGGCACTACTTCCTGTCAGAAGCTGGTCCTAGTCTATAGTCCTCTTGCAACATCGTTTATGTGATGCATATGGCAATGTTCCAAACGCGCCCGTTGAATCCACGTTGCTTGTTCTTACCAGCGTTACCAATGAAAGGATCTGAGCGTCATATCTCAGTGTTGGATCGTTGGATGGAAGCTGTGGCCGTGAAGTGGTATGCCTCATACCGGTCAACTAGGACGGGAGATTTGCCTTGCCAAGGTCGATCATCATCCCTTGGTAAACCACTCTGATTACTATTCGCACTGCCATGCCTTTGTTGAAGAACCCTCAGTCCAGCAAAGCCATTCTATCATCCACGTGGATCGTAGCGGAGGAGACGAGGTCGGAGGGTGTCTAGCCCTGCGTGCTGCGCAAAAGGCAAGCTGGAAGCTATTACCCAATCTCCGTCTCCTTCCTAAACATCTCGTAGACGTAGTTTCTTCGCCTTTTCGGTTCTTCTTCTCATTGCGAAACCCCAGCTGTGAATGGCGTTTGCCTTGGACCAAGGCAGAATCTCAAACTAGATTCCACCTCGAGTAAACATGCCGTCTGTCATTTCCGTAAAGTTCAAATGTCCCTCATCTCAGATTTCACATCAAAGAGCCACATATCCGTCTTTCCCGCCGAGCAAGAGAATAGCTAAACACGTCAAGAATCGTTCTCACATTCTCTTTGTGACAAAGTACAGACAAGGTGACAGAGGTTCTGGTGATTAATTATCGACCTCAAGATTTCCACGGATTCCTGCCGATCCCGGTAATCTCAAATCAATTCATGGCTCGCTTGAGGATATATCACAGCAATGCTTTGCCCCTATGGCATCCTGCCAGGGCTCATACACTCATCGGCAACTTCACAACATAACCCCGCCCTCACGTATCATATCAAGCCTCCTCTACCATCCATCGCGCATAGATAAACACAGGTACCCACAGGAAACATCTACCCGATTCTCACCTTCCCTAACCCATCACCATGATCCTCGGATCCCCGGGTCGCCGGAGCCGGCGTCCCAGATCACTGGGCTGAGGTCGGTCTTACCCGGTACACCTATACGCAATGCCTTACAACGGAAAACATGTTACGCTCTGTTCGAAATGAGAAAAGATTTGTGTCAAGTAGAGCCCGCGTTAAACGGGCCTTTAAACACGGCATCTGGAACAAGCCGATGCTGATGGTGTTTACATTGACATCGCCCCCTATCGTCGATCACTTGTCCTGGAGGCAGCCTGTGGAGGCTCCCCATATGCTAAACCTGGGCAACAACATCAACTCTGGCCTCAAGGTTCAAGATGACCAGCCCTCGCGAATCATGACCTTTTCACTGTTCATGCGTTATGGATATTTGGCAACCTTCACTGGCCTTGAGGAACACCAAGCCTGGGACACGAGCAAACGATATCAAAGTTATCACGGAAACAATTTGGTATGATGGCTACCGGTCGTCTCTTCTGCGGTGTCGACCAGAACGTACGCATCAATGCAGCGTCAATGCAATAGAAACATGAAGCCTTGCCGTTTGAAAACCCGGAAGTGGTACCTGTGCTGCTAACTGTCTGATCGGTCTGTCTTCTATTCACACTGCCCGCGTAACCTCTTCTCGAGAATGCCAATCCGCCGTCAAGGGTTTTGTTTTGACGGCCGAACTGTCTTCTGTGTGCCGGTGAAACGACAGAGACCCCAAACCGCAACGCAGAGCAATGACCTTGACCTAAGCGTACGCCAGAGCTGTCGAAGAGAGATAGGGGAAAGCCGTCGCCTGTCATACTCGTCCAACCATCATGCCTCGAGCCCCATCTAAATAGCGTACTTGCGAGTCCACTCGCGAGCAGTGGCCTCGTATCTGGCGCGGTCCGTCTTGTAGACGTGTGCAATCTCGGGCACAAGAGGGTCGTCGGGGTTGGGGTCCGTCAGCATTGAGCAGATGGACAGCAGGACTGTCACGTGTTAGCATTGTGCCTATAACACAGCCTTGAGGCAAGTCATGAGATGACGTACCCTTGGAGATGGTCAACGCCGGACTCCACTGGTCACGCAGAATATCTAAGCAGATGCTGCCGTTGGAGTTGATGTTGGGGTGGTAGATGCGAGTGGTGAAGTTGACTTTGGGAGGCTTGAAGGGGTAGTCGGTAGGGAAGTGGATGGCGAGGAAGAAGACACCGCCAGAGTAGGGAGAGTCGCCCTGAACATAGTTGTCAGCAACGTGTTTTACATCTCGTTTATTGTTCTCAGCTGGGAAGCTGGCCGAGTTCCGGGTACCGAGGCCAGGTCCAACCAACAAAGCACTCGAGAGGAGAAACAAACTTACAGGTCCCATAATCGTCGCTTGCCAGTGGAACTGCGAGGAAACCAGTCAGCAAATGTCTACAAGTCCATCGTCGGAACTGTGAGGTGATCTCGTGCCCGGCTGAGTCATGATTCAAGGCATCACCACAGCGGGCGCTTATCGGGAAAGATATAGTCGACATACCAGATCTTCGCCGACAGGGCCGGCAGAGCAGGAAGAGGGCGGGTCACTGTCAAAGGAAAGAAGTCAGCATTATGCATCTCTTGAATCGCACTCGTCAGCTCGATGCCGCCATCGACGTCAACATCAGTGGCCCGACAGAGCTGAAAAGTTGCAGCAGTCCTTGTTGAAGAAGACCCCGCTCCCCATGGCCCCACCTGACGTCTCGGGCTGCGACAAAAAGGCTGCGAGTTTAAATGAGAGAAAGAGTGTAGGGAACATACCGGCCGAGATCAGTGAGCTCCTTGTTAATGCGCTTAAGAGCCATTTTGAATGTGGTTTGTGGTTGGGGGTATCTAGAAGATGGTCGATCGCCGAAGCGCAAATGCAGTGTTCTGTTGTTGTGAGGGGCAAAAGTCAGCGAAAGCGGTCGGCGGTGGTGGGCTTTTTTGGATGCGGGATGCGGGCAGACGTGGTTGGAGGGGTGGTGGGCTGCACTGCTGCTGGTTGTCTGTCGTTTGCGTCGGCTGCGAGAGCGAAACGGCGAAGGTACGCGTCGTAGATGCACGGGGATGCCAAAGAAAACAAGCTCGTGTTGGTATGGCTCTCGATATATATTGTATGTCGGAGATGAAGAGGATGCTCGATGTGGCCGGCGTCGATGCAGCAGCAGGCGGCGTGGGAAGCGTGGATGTGACGGTCTTGGGTGCAAATCATGTGCTGGTGTGGGGAGGGGCGTACAGTACCTGAACGAGGAAGAATTTATCCCCGAAGATGCTCCCGAAAAGAAAAGAGCCCGATCGCGTTTATGAGGTCGTTCGATATGTCGCCCGTGAGGGATATTACGCGGTGTTCGTGGAAGAATCGATTCGCTTCGTGGCGGTCCCGTTACAGATTGATGTCGAGATGGAAATGGGGTGGAGGGAAAGGAAGGAGAGAAAGAAAGTCAGCGGTCGGGCCTGGCGAAAAATGACGGGAAGGGGTGAGTCGTGGGTAGGCAGGAGCCACTTTGGAGGGGAAAGGCAGGAAGTGGGAAGGAGGGGGGAAGGAGAGCGCCAAACCTAAGGCTTAAAGGCACTGAGGCTGCCCAGCGTTAACTCAGTGGAGGTTCAGGTTGTTGTGGCTTCCATTCCCGTCCCGTCAGGTTCGCCCCGAGCTGGCACCACCCATTTCCACCATTCACTGTCACGGCCAGTAGCCGCCCGTACCTTTCCTCTTAATTTTCTTTCAGAGGTACTCCTCGTGAATTAATGGACCAGATCTATGGATGCCCTATTGCGTTCCATGGATTCCATTCGATTTGTGAGCGTCAAGAGAAGCAGGAGCCAGGCCCAGCAAATGGACAAGTGGCTGGTGACTAATGATTTATGATTGGTGATTGGTCATTACTAGGTACCTACCTACCGTCCGTTCAGCGTGGGATTCAGCGAGTACTGTTTCTAAGGTCGACAAACCGATGACACCCATCAAAGTCCTAGGTGTTCGCCTTATTCAATGACTAGATTATGTGCCATTGACTCTAATCCATCAGCCTCAGGTACCAGGCAACAGGTTTCATACAAACCAAACAAATAGTGGTTCTGTCGCCCCCTTTCTTCCAATTATGAAGAACAGTCGGAGGCACCAAAAGGGTGAGCACGGTGAGGTACCCTGTGCACCGCCATACTCCCATCAACACTAACTGATGACAATTGCTGACTGGTGGCGGGCTTGATACTGCCACCTGGTGACTAAGCAAATGCCTCAGCCTCATTATCTTCCAACCCGGGCGAAGTGGCTCCCTGGTCAGCGTCTGCATCTAGACGACCGGACCGGCTGCCCATGTGGTATTATAGGTATCTACCTGGATGGCAAAAGAAAATACAACTCATGCATCTCTCTCAACTAGGTCTGGCCATCTTTGCCGACCAACCAACAACGACGCATGAGTTCTCGAGCAAGAGAGCACCCCAGGTTCCGGCATCAGCTCATCCTCTTGGGATACACTGCACCTGAAACCTCGTTCAGCATGTGTCGTTCTTGCTTAACCCTCACCATGTTTCTTCGCGGAGGTCACTTACCATCAACACCAATTCCTCACATCACATCACTGCACTCTGCACTCTGGACTTTGCATCTGCCATCCCATCACTGCCCGCCAGCCATCCCGCGAATGGCGTCCGGCTCTTACGTGTTGCCTGAACCCGGTACCTGACTTGGGCACCTAGTGGTGCCCAAAAACACAAGTACCTTTCGAGCATCTTATCCCGGGTCTGAACTCTCTGCCGGCTCCTGCCGAACCAAGGGCCAAGTCATTGCCCTGGCATGTTTCAACCTCTAAACCCCAATCCGCACGCAGCCTGTTCCTACTCTTGTCCTTGACCCCCTGCTCCGACTTTTTCCTTTTCCTAGCAGCAGCTCAGGACTCAGGCAGTTCTCGCGATCACCAGTTCCCACGGTCAAGGTTGTGGCTGTGCATACCACCAACTACCCTCCCGAAAAGCTTCATTGCAGCCGACAATCCGGGGATATGTATCTAGCACTCGGGAACCACACCATTCGGACCCAATTCCGGGTTATGCCTAGCACGGGGGTAACACCTCGACCACATTCCATCTAAAACGGCTTCACTTCATTACGCGGAGAGAGAGCCCGCGACGACGTCATTCGCCGAGACCGGTTCTTATGTAATCATCATCTTCAACCGTTTAGCCAATCAGATACCACCCTCGTTGTGCCTCGGATGCTGCTCGGGACAGCTACTGGCGGGGAAGACGCCCCGTGCCCGGGCTTCGAGACCATATTCCCGCCATGATGGCGGCACGATTCCTCTCCATCCCACCGTGATGAAGAGTCAATTGACCAGTAGTAGCCAGTATGTATCGCAACGCCTTGAGAACATGCGCGACACGATGCGCCGCAAAGCGCACCTTGCCCGCCGCGAGAACCTTCGCTTCCGCCTCTGATGGCCCGGTCTTCAACTGGGAGGATCCCTTGAACGCAAAGAACCTCCTGACTGAAGAGGAAGTCGCCATTTCTGAGACTGCTGAGCGCTACTGCCAGGAGCGCATGCTGCCGCGTGTCCTCCGTATGTTTGCCTTTCCGGCCACTGCCACGGCTTACACTAACCACTCTCCATAGAGGCCTACCGCGATGAGCAATACGATCAGAAGATCCTTGAGGAGATGGGCGAGCTGGGGCTCCTCGGAGCAACGATCGAGGGATATGGGTGCGCCGGTGTGTCTACCGTTGCTGGAGGACTCATCACAAAGGCCGTCGAGAGAGTCGACAGTGGCTACCGCTCTGGCATGTCCGTCCAGTCGTCGCTTGTCATGGGCGGTATCGCCGAGTTCGGCACGGAAGAGCAAAAGGAGAGATTTCTGCCCAAAATGGCCACGGGAAAGATGCTAGGCGCGTTTGGTCTGACAGAGCCCAACCACGGCAGCGACCCCGGGTCCATGGAGACGACAGCCAAGCCTCATCCGACCAAGGAAGGCTACTACTCTCTTTCTGGTGCCAAGACGTGGATCACGAACTCGCCGATTGCCGATGTGTTGATGATCTGGGCAAAGTTGCAAGAGACAGGCAAGATCAGAGGGTTCCTGGTTGAACGCTCTCAGTGCCCGCCCGGCACCCTCGAGACGCCGCCCATCAAGAATAAGAACGGCTTGCGAGCTTCCATCACGGGCATGATCCAGCTCGACGATGTCCCCGTACCCAAGGAAAACATGTTTCCTTCTGTTGAAGGACTCCGAGGCCCCTTCTCGTGTCTCAACAGCGCGAGATACGGTATTTCCCTGGGCGTCATCGGCGCCCTCGAGGACTGCATCGCGCGCGCCAGGACGTACTCGCTTGAGCGGAAGCAGTTCAAGGGTAACCCCATCGCCAAGTACCAGCTCGTCCAGAAGAAGCTGGCCGATGCAGCGACGGATGCGGCGTACGGCACCGTCGCCGCGATCCAGGTTGGCAGGCTCAAGGACGAGGGCAAGGCGACGCCTGAAATGATTAGCATGGTCAAGCGCCAGAACTGCGATCGGGCGCTGCAGAATGCACGCGTACTGCAGGAGATCTTTGGTGGCAATGCTGTTAGTGACGAGTATGGTATTGGGCGCCACGTCGCCAATCTCTTCGTGACGCAGACGTACGAGGGACAAAGTGATATTCACAGTAAGTTGCTCTCGTGGCCCAACACTGGACATTGGTTACTAATCTAAGCAATAGGTCTCATTCTGGGCCGTGCCATCACTGGTATCCAAGCATTCGTGTAATACTGTGGGACGTGAAAATGTGGTCTTGTATATTACTATGACACCGGGGAACGGGTACGGTGGATCAAAACATACAAACCTTGAATGAAGCCAGCGTAAATTACCGTCTTTTTCTTCTTTCCATGCTCTATCGCCCTTGGTCACGATGCAAAGCATCTCAAGAGGTCACCCTGCGCCTATGAACTGCTCTTGATACTCATTGAGGTGGGATGATATATCGATATTGCAAGAAATTCCAACTCCTACACCAATCTCGATAGAGAAATTTTCACTTAAGGCAGCGCCTGTCTCATGAATTACAGGTTTCCTGATTTTGCCAATGCGCCGAAGTTCTACTGAACTGGTGCGGATCCATCACGGGACTAGCAGCCTAGAGAGATAGGACTAGTTGGTAGGACTCGAGTACATACCAGCGTCCTCAGCCTCACTTATGGCTGTTTTTGAAGCCACCCACCACCATCTACCTACATGTGCCGAGTTGAGTGTAACTTTACTTAATTCGTCATTCTCCTCTGGGATAAAGAATAGACCACCCAACATAGATTACATCGTAATTTACCCCAATTTTCGACTCTCCCGGCACATTGGGGTGGCAAGCTGCCAGCTATCTCCTAGCGCGGATATACCGGTAGCAGAACCAAGATCAAGTCTCCAAGCAGCATCCAGCATTTTCTTTCTCGCACACACCACTAAAAAGACTCCCTTTCACCGACGCAATGCGCTCGCCGCTCGCGCACTAGCACCATATAGCAAGCCAAGAGTAAAGCAATGTCATCTCAAACCCAAGCACCAGATGTCACAACCGAGACAACCGACTGGGCGCAGCGGTGTAGACTACGAACATGTCTTGATGTCCTCTCCGGTGAGGTTTCTGCTTCGGCTGGGGTTATGTTGCCTTGTAGGTGTACTAATCCGCTGGTGTCGAGGGACCTTAGCACGTTGGGGTGGGGGGTGTTCATTGGTGATGATAGGAGGGATTGGGATAGGGGGTTTCTGGACTGGATTCTGGAGTGGTGGAGGGAATTGAGAGAGATACTGGAAGGGGACTGTAGGAGAGGAGGACTGTGGGATTGTGGGGTTCTGTGAGGGTTCGGTTGGTTGTCGTTGGCTGTGGAAGGCTATGGTTGTGTTTACGTGAACCTGGTTGCTGGGCTTTTGGAAGATACACTCGCCGTGTTCGACAACGTGGATTGGGGAGAGGAAGTCACTTAAGAGATTGAAGATGTTGGCTGGTTCAACTTCTGCGGAGGCCACGAAATTTATACATATTGCATCTTCTTCCTGCCCAGCTATCCTGTAGCACATCATATTTCACAAACTCATCCATTTCTGTCAGTTTAAACCCTGACTCAGCGTGACATTCTATATTTAAGTTGTAACGTCAAGTTGTTGCAAGAACGAATGGACGTCGCTTGTATTAATAGACAGATAGGTCATTGTTGAAATGAGAAGCTAGCTATCTAAGTTTCCGCGCAACACTGGCCCTGGAGACTCAAAATGGTGAAAGATGTGTATGAGAAGTTGAAGAAAGCCGTGGCTGGGTTGAGGTGACCATGAAGCGGTCTGAGTGAGTTGCCGTCTAGACGCCTCCCCTGACCTGGCCAGCCCCCTAGTTGAGACATGTCTGATTCTACTCGAGCTTGTAGGCATCGAACTTGGAGGGGATCTCATCCGCGCTTCTGCCGTTCTCCCAAATAGAAACACTGTTGGTAACAAGGATGTTAGCAAAGTAAAGAGGGGAAGGGTATACTTATCAGGGGTCTGATATATGAAGTACAAAGGGGTCGTAACAGCTTACTAGGAGAGAAGAACTCAATGTTAGCATATATAACTTCGGACAGCGAAACGTCTCACATTCACGGGATAATGGGTGTATTTACCAGTTCAGTGTAAAGAGCATCATCAAGGCCAGTCATGTTGAACTTGGGCCCATTCTCAAAGACCACCAAGTCGCCCCTCGTAACAGAAGCGCAGCCCCCAGCAGCGGCGCAGGTACCTTCAGAGCGCTTCTTGGAGACAAAGCCATAGTTGCCGCCAGAGTAGTTGCTCCCGCCGCAGCAGATATTCTCCGCGCCGTTGGACTGGGTGACGTACTTTAGGTTCTTGCAGTCACCTCCGCTGTGGGCACGGCCGATAATGTTCCAATTGGTCGGAATGGCGCGGAAGCCGATGCTTCTGAAGACGTCGCCCGAGGCGCGGACATAGCAGTCGTCTGGGTTGACATTTCGGCAGACGATGTAGTCGTTGCCGCTGCACTTTTCGTTGCTGCGGTAACCGTAGACGTCGATTGCCGAGACGGTGGCGATGAGGCCGAGGAAGATCTGGGTGGCGTACATTTTGGATTAGGTGGTAGACTCATGGATTGGAATTGTGGTTTCTTGAGTGATGTGAGTGAGTTGATGTGAAGATGATAGAGAAGATATGAGAGCTTTCAAGTGAACTTAGGTAACCTTTTATAAGAATTTCTCACGTTTCTACACATACTGATTGTCTTTGAAGAAGAGTCGATGTCAACTTGAAGTCCCTTGTTGTCATCTCGGTCACTCTCTGGACAGCTTCGCCCGGTGCTAGAGCCAACCTCGTAACACGGTGTCCATGGCCATGAACGTAGACTCTGGAGAGTAAGGCAACAGAAGCAAGCCCATTACCATCGTAGGTTGACGTTGTTGTGGGTCAAGCTCTTGTGTTACATACTTACTAGACCAGAACATGACCGAGCGCCATATCCACAACTAGCTTCAATACCATGATTGACTAAGTATGCACTTCGAATAATCGACCTAGGATCCTCTTTGCCAAAACCCCCAAATAAGACTACACGTACTTGACATGAATAACATGTCAGCTGAGGCGCTTCGTCAAGGGCTCATCTTGGCCCACTGCCGGTGATCCTCAGCGTAACATCGTCTCGACCTGATTACTCTTTAATTCGGATTCGGGCGAAATATCAGAAACCTGGTATGGGACTGTCCGCTTCGGATGCAGCTGACGTAGGATTCCATCTACGAAGCACAAAAGCCTCGTGAACCCGCATCTGTGCCACTTGGGTGTTTGGAGGAGGATCGTGCAGGTAAAGTTCAGGTTGTTAGACCTCTCTCCTTAGTCGTAGGAGTAGTGAAGAGACATATCTTCCATAGCCTTGTATCACCAGGAGTTTTGATGGAAGCACCCCGGCGGACTTATCGAGGTATATTACTACTTTGGGCTGGGCCTTTGTGATCTACGAATACTTCATTTATAACTACGACTACTTGCAAATAGTTCATCTTTGGTAAAACCTTACGGGAGCTGGCAACTGTCCTACTCAGAGTTACACAATTTATCAGGGGGGATCGATTTCGTAAATGGCGTATGAGTACTAACTAAGTGGTATCGATAAGTGTGTAATTAGACAGCAGACTTCTTGTTGTCTGTGAATTACCCAAGTAAATTAGCTTTGGCAGGTGGAAAGGTTCAAATGAAGGCTGCATTGCCTTTAGCACTTCTCGCCGAAGTTGTATTCCTTCACTTTGGCATCATACTGCGTGATTGTCGACGGGGCGAGAAGGAGGCGGGGCCCAGTCAAGACCAATAAGGACACAGAAGTCTAGGGCAGTGGCGTGTTCGACAAATCACTATGATGAGAGGTTGAATGATGAAGTAGTAATGAGCTTGCTGGATTCGCCTGCCGACTTCGAGCAGATACAACAGAAGAAGGTCCGCGGGTCACGGATGTAGCAGCAAGTGAGACGAAGTTGGAGAAGCTATGTGTTGGCTTACTTCTCCCAGGAAGATCGGTATACACATTGACTATTGGGCGTCATCCGGCACTCAGTGGGGTACGAGGAACACCGACTCCGTAGCCTGGCCTACCACACGGTTCCACAATGCGTTGTCTCCCAGTGTCTTCTCTACCACTGCGATGTTCTCCTCCTTGGTGCCATTGTTGTCGATCTGAGAGTTTGTCAGAAGGATTCCAATTGAGAATGCAGAAAAAGGCGGTAAGGCTTACGTCTACTAGCAATCCTGCTTCTCGATAGTGTCGTTCCACAGGCGGCCCTTCCTCCAAGTACTCTGCGAACCGCTTCGTAAACTTGTCCCCGCTGTCGTTCTTGTCACGGCCACGCGCGAGATATCTCGCTTCAGCGTTCTCTTTTGTCGTATTGAGTGACAAGACTATGTCGGGTTTTGGGTGACCCTCCTACTCAAGTCAGCCGTCTGCCACCCACATATCTCGTCTACGCCCGCCTCAACATACCAATGGAAGGCGTTCTTGAAAAGGCCACTGCGCCCACGAAGTAAGCTGCTCCTCACACCTTGGGAAACCGTCGATCAATATCCCGTTCAGTTCGTCTTGACGGATTGCATCCTCGATAGCGATGCCCAGGAATGGGTTTAATTCCGCCGACGTGAGGAATCCTTGATGATCTAGCTTATCCTGGATCGTAGCGGCAAGAGGCGTCTGGCGGTTCGCCTCATCCTTCATCCAGGTGCGTAGATTATCTCCTACCGAGAAATGTCGCAGGCCGCGTTTGCGGGACAGATAGCTGCAGATCGTGCCTTTTCCCGAGCCGGGAGCTCCTATCAAAATAGTGAGCAGGCTTGCATTCTGTCTACCAAATAGGACCGATAGAAGACCAACCGAGGACGAAGATGACTGCAAACTCCCGTCTATTCAGAGCAAGGTTGCTTTCCATGGCGATGCTGGGTGGTGAGCTGTCTGCTTGTGTGGTCGGTAATAGTGTGCTGGCGGGTCTGGCAACGTCGGAAGGGAAGGTGCAGCATCCCCGTCCCATATCGTAATTGTACGGCCTACGAGAGTTGTCTCGTTACATAAGCCACCCGTGATACCGGCATGTGAGGGGTTAATTAATAAGTCCTTGGTGGTGATTGGAAGCTTTAAACTCCAACGATACCTGACTTCACTAAAGTTGAGCTTCATACACGATACCTGTCTTTCTGAATTCTATCGTTGCAATATTTGTCGAATATTTACTGGAAGGAAACATCTGGAAGCAACAGGAAGAAAATCAATGAGCACTCTAACATCATGGGATTCTTGACAGTCACCGCCAAAGCGGCTCTGGCAGCCGTTTCAACAATACTTCCCTTCATTTGGGTTGTCGGCCTTGTGGTGCTGACAACAACATATTTTTCACTCCGCCGCCACGCTGAGACGCCTCATCAAGACGCCTCAAAAGTACCGATCAATTATGATTCAAAGTCCAAGCCCCCAGTGGACGACCCGAACGCTCCTGTCTCTGTCAATTACTTCCCGTCCCGCGAATGCAACTACGCCTGCGGATTTTGCTTCCACACCAACACGTCAGGTTACATCCTTCCCCTAGACGAAGCCAAGCATGGAATGCGTCTACTGAAGGACGCCGGCATGCGGAAGCTCAACGTTGCCGGCGGCGAGCCCTTCCTCCATCCGAAATTCCTGGGCGAGCTGCTACGGTGCTGCAAGGAAGATCTCGATCTCGAAAGTATCAGCATCGTTAGCAACGGGAACAAGATCCAAGAGAAGTGGCTCCGCGAGTACGGCCGGTATCTGGACATTCTGGCCATCTCCTGTGACTCGTTCGTTCGCGAGACGAATAAGGAGATTGGCCGCGGGGAGAATGGCGGAGCGGAAGGCGAAAAGGACCACATTGCACAGGTATTCCGCATCGCCGAGTGGTGCAAGAAATACAACATTATGTTCAAGCTCAACACTGTCGTCAACATCTATAACTGGAACGAGGATATGGCAGACACGATTGCCCAATTGGCGCCGTTCCGATAGAAGGTATTCCAGTGCCTGATCGTTGAGGGCGAGAACGAGGATGAGACGCGGGTGCGTGACGCAAGGAAGTTTCTCATCTCGGAGGAGCAGTGGCAGACGTTTTGCGGCAAGCATAAGCATCTGCCTTGTTACGTGCCCGAGGATAATGAGACGATGGCCGGTAGCTACCTTTTGCTGGACGAGAAGTTGCGTTTCCTCGACAAGGGCAATGGGCCAATGAAGAAGAGCGAGTCTCTGCTTGATGTTGGAGTGAAAAAGGCCATGCAGCAGGTGGCGTGGGACAAGAGTGCTTTTGATAAGAGAGGCGGTGTCTACGAGTGGCGGAAACCACAGACTGAAAGAGCAGAAGGGGACTGCAATGGGGATAGTAAGAAAGAATTAGAGTGGTAGTCGGAGAGCCTTATGTTAATGAGTTCATGGTATATGAGGAAGTGGGCTCTGAGCTCAGCTGGGAACTGGCAAAGCAGTCCATCGCCTTAGGCAGATTGTAAAAGCAAGGGCAAGGGGGCAAAAAGACAGCCCGCGGGTGGATATCTGGGCAACAAGACATGTATTTCATCCCAATTACTTTATCTGATAGGGGACGACAGGTGATCGGATGATGTAGCTACTGCCCGAATCCAGTCAAGACTACTGTCAACGATCTCGTCATCGAGACCATAAGTTCATCTTTTGCACATAGCCCTCTCCCATACCTAGATATTCACATCTTGCTAGAAATGGTCGCTGATGTTGATTCCTGTCCTACCCGGTAGAATCTATATGTCATGCGTCTATTGTGCAAGGTAGCATACAAGCTGAGTCCTCATGAAGGATGTATGGGCTGAGTTTTTAACTGGAGCGCTTGGTTTAGAATGACCGACAGCGGAATTTCAGGAGACCGGAGGCTTTTCCCATCTTTACTGCTGCCTTCAGTAGCCGAGCTTTTCGAGGTGCGAAGACTCTCCCTTCGGCATTACCGCGATCCTAATCGCAATCTAGCCACCAGCACAATTTTCTAGTAGCGCTCGACAGACAAAGTTTCACGACTGCAAAAAGGAATTGCAGCTAGAAGACTATGCAAAGTCTGTTGAGGAAGGCCAATATCGTAACCGTGCCTATCGCACGCTTGCCAAGACGGGTTAGCAATGACAGGCTTTGCGGCTTTGAACCGTACGATTTATTCTAGAAGGTTGACAGGTAATAAGATCACATCCTTTTAGGGGTTCAGTTGCTTGAGATTAGATCGCGATCTGGTCAGAGCACGCTGCCACCTGGACTTTTCTTGCCAAGAACGATAGAAAATCTGCTGTATCGTAGGAACGTAATCTAAAGACAGCTTCTACTGCTGCAAACACTGGTGTTTTAGTTTTGGTGCCAGTCCATCGGACCGAATGGCGGCGCCTTTGCAAAGCAGTTGAGCTGATAGACAGCCTCGGTGGGACCAAATAGAATGAGCTCGATAGTATATAAGCCAAGTCGATGGCATCTACATTTGCAGAAGAGGAATACATATCTGTATCAACAATCAGTGTTTCGGCTTCTACCTTGACGAGCCCAAACTTCTCATTCACCACTTCAACAATGAACATCCTTCTCCAACTCTCGCTTCTTCTCGGTGCGGCATCCGTCGTCTCGGCAGGCTGCTCGGCGTGCCCCCTCGGCAGGTACTTCAGGCCCAACCCAAGCCCCGACGCCCGAACTATGTGTATAGTGTTTGAAATGGAATGCTAAATCTATGTTTAGTGGAAGATGCACAGATAGCGCTGGCAATGGTTGCAGAAAGGGCGAGATCAAGTACCAGTGGCTTGTCGCCCAGAACTATTGCTGTCGCGAGCCCGGCTATGAGACTGTGAAGTGCTGGAGCGCCTGCTAGACAATTCTGCTTTCGTGTAAGTTCTCAAGTCACTGATAAGCCTGAAATTTCCGTCGTCGACTTTTCTGATAGTATCTTTTCAGGCAAAAATGAGGTCTCGTGCTGCAAATGGTCTGTTTCGGGCTAGGTTGGTTCGAGTAAGAAAGAAAAGAGTCATGTCGTAGTTGCCGCAATATGAACTAGAACTTCCGTCAATCATGACTCTTGCCATACATCTACAGCTTTTCCGCCCTCGAGTTTCATTCTGATGTCGATTGCCTTCTCTACGTCCTCTCTCACGACAAAGTCGAGCCATGCTGGAATGCACCAGCCTAACACGCAACAATTGAACAAGAGATCCAAGCGAGCTGTCACATATACCCTGGCATGTGTTTTCTCTTCAGTCAAGTCTGAACCTGCTGACGAACGTAAAGGCACTAACGGGTATTCGTGAAGAACCTGTGTAAACAGCAACTTGAAGATGTCTCCCTGACTCGAAAATGTACGCTTTCCTCGGACAAACTTGATGCGGCCGGTAAGCGTTTGACCGAGCCCGGATAATGGGGTATACATGTATTCTCATCGATACGCGAAGCCCATATCCCAGGCAGCAGGTCCTGTATGCCCGTCAAAGCCGATTTTCCGCTAAAGATTGAACTCCAAACTCTATTTCGTCCCACCAAAATACGGAGGTGCCAAGGTTTCCCTACACCAGTTCATCTGGTCGGCACGTCGGGACTTTCCCGACGGAGAAGTTTACTCTATCGGAATTTTTCAGAGAAGAATTCTAGACTGGTGTCAGCGGAGCTTACTGATCGGTAGCCATTGTAGGACGGGATGATCGGTGATCCCCGAGCCAAGCGAGGTCGGTCATGAGTCGTGGTATTCGTACACGTTAGGCGTGGATGGGCCCCTGTGCGCCCATGATCTCGCCTTGTGGTCTTCCCTGCGACGAGTTTCCAGGGGCCAAGAGGTAAAACAGCAGTCAGAGGGTTGAACTTTATTGACTTTGACTGGAGAGGCCCCCTACAGTTCCTGTACCTCTTTGCACCTTACCACCTTACTTACTCGAAGCTGCTGGGCAGATTTCTCCGTAGTCATAATGCGATTCAATATAACTACTGGAAGCTGAGGCCATTTGTTTGAGACTCTTAGGGCGTATCATGGTGCACAGCCTTCCTTGCGAAGAACGTGATGCATTCTGTAGGCGGTCTGGCGTACGGCATCACTGGGCCGAACGCGAGGACTAATACTCCGCGAAACGGAAATTTTGCAATGACTCGATGCGAGTTGCGAGCTGACGCCAATGCGTGCCCCATCAAGTATGGCAGCGCAGAGGTCCATTAATAGAGCTATCCATAAGTCAGTCATAAGGTCCACCATCCATCAAAGAACCATCCCGTATAAAGGGCAACAGATCGTACCGTAGTTTCATGGTTTGCTCAGCTCTACACCCACCCAAGTCTCAACTCCATTCTCATCCCAACAAGAGTCTCTATCACCAACTACTATCGCTACAATGAAGTTCCAAGTCCTTCCTTTTGTTGCCCTCCTCGCGGCTCAAGCCTACGCGGCGTGTGGCCCCGACGAAACCGAGCTTTTCGACCTTCAGGTTACCACTGGCACAAGCCAATGTTCCAACTTTGGCTGTTTCAAGTCTTGCACTTTCCCCGACGGCAGCGGCTCATGCAACGGTTGCACTCAGTCGGTCTCTAACGATCATATTCGCCCTCTTGGTGGTAGCTACTGTTGCAAAGGACCCCTTACAGGCCAGACCAACACATGTGTTACTGGTTGCCCCGCAGGTTAGATCAGCCTCTGCTATCAGCCATGAAGAGAAATGCTAACATTGTCTGTTCTGCTAGGATCAAGAAGTTGATAGGTCCCTACGTGCGACTGGGTTACAAGTAATGGCTTCGTAGACTCGGCAAAACGAGTAAATAAGTTGGCTAGATTCCTATGCGTTTGATCAACACAGAAGATTTTCTTGAAGTCGGAGGAAGAGTAAAGCACCTAACTCGGGGCAAATGGGGGATGGAACATTGATTTATAGCGTAACGTTCACCGGGATACCATTATACCAATATACCAAAATAGTCCAAGTCAATTAGTCCGAACACATATGATTACTTACCCTGACAATATGAAGGGTTTCTGTAAGAACTGCATTCAGTGACGCTACTTCGTTGGTCGCGGTTTTCTTTCAAATTATTTACTTGCCGGCCGACACACAACCCGAATCATGCTGTGGGCTTGGTGGTTAGTATTTCGACCTGCGAAAGGCAACTTGAGGTAAGAGGAAGCAGACCCCAGAAGCAGCGTCAGGTCAGAAAACCTTCACCAGTATCCGATTCGGCCGTCTCGGCATTATTGTTACATGATATCTATCATCTAGTGTCGGATTGGAAGTCCAATTCGACCTCGAGGCAAGGGGCCAGCACAAGGGCCATTTATAGACCGTACTTAGAAGGACCGTAGTCTACCCAACTTATAATTAAAACCTCCCTTTTATACCTTTACTTCAAAGTCAATATATATTAATTTAACCTCTTTATTAACCTACGGTTCGAACGAACTACCCTATAATAGGGATATTAACATTTAGGCACCTGCAAAATGCCATCCTTTCCGTTGCGAATCCTTCATCGGTACTAACCGAACCTTGACATCGTCTGCCAAGCTGTTCATCTGCCTGAAAGTCTCCAGATTCTGGCTCCTGACGCGCAGATCCTCATCAAGGCCGTGAAATAAAAGTGCCAGTGGAGAGGACTTCCAGACTGCGCGGGCTGGCCCGTCCCTGGTCCTTCTGCGCTGGCTGCACGCGATCAACACCAGGGTTGAAAATATCCACTGCAGAGCAAGAAGCGCTATAGGGTATGCTATATAGCCCCATTGAACATAAATGCATGTTTGGGTGATAATGACACGTCCAGTAGCCACCTTAAGATCAGCAGGTACGTTCTTACCTAACTCCTCTGATGTTCCATACGGATCATTACGTATGGTAGCCGTCATTGATTCGGCCAGCCCAGCAACCAGATTGTTGACCGTGGAGATCGAAGCGTTTCCGGCTGCAAACAGCTGTTGACCCCAGACGGAACCATTTAACCATTGAAAGGAGTCGGCCTCCGGTGTCATCACTCTGCCACTCAGAAGCTCAGTCATTGTCTCCCTCATCCCCTGCCAAGAGTTTCGGTCTACAACCCAGACGCATTCTTGCGGATATGTCTTCCAGAACAGATTCTCCGAGTGGGAGATCTCGCTAGAGTTATCAAAGATCTCTTGGAAATGACCATCCTGCCGAAGGCCAACTCGAACGGAATTAATCGCCCTTTCCTCTACTTCTTTGCACTTTCGCTCAGTGCCATCAACCAAAACAGATTCCGTAAGTAATGCGAAGGCATTTTCATTTTTGGATTCACCCAAAGTTGCACGGCGTCTCTTCAGGAGTTGACCGTGACCCTCAACCTTTTCCGTGTAAACTCCATCAGTGACGGTGGCGTTGTACTTTCTGACGCAGGGGTCAATTCTACACTGAGCTGCAAATGGTTTCCTGGCCACCGATGGAACTCCAGGCCCGCAAGAATCACACTTGGAATATGTGAGTGACAAAATGTCGAAGCTGAAGATGGGAGGCGAGTTGTTATGGTATGTCTGGATGGGTGTCGGCCTCATCGTCAGAAGTGTGCCACCGTTTTCGCGCTGGAGGATCGTCTCGGATGTGTTTTTACTCCATGGAAGGGACCACATCGAGATGTTGACAGCTGGAGCCGATTTTTTGGTGAAGAACTTCAAGACAGCTTGGTCCGTTATGTCATCACAAGAGTAGCAGATTCCGAGGGATGAGAAGTAGCCGCCTCCGCCATCTTGAGTGAAAGTGCAGTTACGAGAGGTGCAGTCGAATTTGATGAGTTCTCCAGCCTTTGGAGGATCCACAAGACCTTTGTTAATAGCTTTCCGCATTTTTTGATTCAGGGTGATAGGTGCAGCATCAAGGGAGCTATCGCGACGTTGAGGATTGCCTGAATAGTTGTTCGTCCTAGGCACTTGGGCTAGACCAGAGTCTGCCGTGATATTGCAAGAGCCGAGGCTGATGGTGGCCTGAGAGAAAGCATCGATGGCGAGGGCTGCAACAGTGATGAATGCACCAAGTCCTGCCAAGTATCTGTCTGATTGTCAATAGACTGATCTCAGAAGATAATTCAAGTAGTCTCTACCCTCTTATGCTCGGCCTCAGGATGTAACTCTTCATCAATAGCAATGAGCCCCACGGCCCTCGACTCGCATTGTCAAAAAGAACGAGGTCGCCCAGCGTTTGGGATCGATCGAACCAGTTCCATTTCAGCTGTCCCAGGCCTAGACATTGTTTTAAGTTAGAACGTCCGCATGCTTCCCGTACAATGTAAGAAACTCATCAGTAAGAGGCAAAGACTAACCTTCGGCCACAGGAAGTATGAGTGCAGCTTTGAAAACGGCCGTGAAGACTGCGATCAAGGAGTTGATTGATATGAGCTTGGGCCAGTGGGGAAGAGGCTGTCCTCGGTAAATGGACAGAATAATCATTATGGCAGAGATGCACTCCAGGGCTAGAACGCTGCTGAACATCTCCACCCACCACACTGACCATATCCATTCTATGGTTAACCCGCTGTCTGGTGGTGTACTTGGATGTCTCTGATTCGCGATGTCGTTTGAGGTCATATGCTTGGAAAGCTCTTGTTCCGAGTCCGGCGAGGATACCTCTGGGACGGAGTTGAGGTGTAAAGACTGTTGATCAGAGAAGTCCAGCATGCTTGGGGCAAGGAAAGCCCTATACTCGTCGTTTGCAGACATCTTTCTGATTTCCTGGAAAGAATAGCCACATTGTTCTTCGATGGGTGTTTCGGGGCGGCGAGGAGACAGTTCTATCCGATCGAGGTGTTCTTCAGGAGAGGCATTCGGATTCCCGCGCATCGAACGCAAGCTAGGAGAATGCATGGCACTTGGAGAGAGGCCTTCGACCACCTTGCGAAAGAGAACTACACGCGAGAGCAGGTAAGGCTCGATCGAGGGAGATCAGTATGTATATGAGATGGCTACCTGCGGTGAGATATGTTCTAATACATTCGGCTGAGGCCTGAGCTGCGAGCAGATGTGGCGTTCCCCTTGCGTGTTGTAAGATATGTGATTCGCTCTTCTCACCACGCGTCAGCAGCAGATGCGGTTCCAATTGGCCATGTGTGAGACCCAAAATAGTTACGAGTTCTGGTGTAACTTCAGCAATGCAAATATCTGAGTATGAAAAATGAAATCAGGCTCTAGATTCGGCCTCAAACGCCCTACGAACGCAGTCCTGCGGCGCACATGAGCTGGAGTTTGAGACTGGGCTTACACCTTCAGCCTCTCTGTCCCACTAACATAGCAGAAATCAGCCGGGATCAGAATCATCTCTGGCGACAAGTAACTAATTCTGTCTAAGAGAAAATCGGGACATAAGGCTGGAAGCCAAGAGACTAGTAAGTCTTTATAATTGAAACAGCCACACACTACAATTGGTCATAGAACTGAACATTGAAGCCTTTACTAGAGCATCCGGGACCTCGACATGGAGATTAGCTTGCACCTGAAATAGACTAGGCCACCAGTAGAAGAGATGTCAGGTATTCAAGCGAGTGGTAGACGTACGAGGATAGCTATGTTCGACTGGGAGCCCCCCCCCCCCCCCCCCCCCCCCCCCCGTGCTAAGCAACCCAAGTCATGCATTATCCTGATGATCTGATCTTTTTGCATTTCAACTAAAGATAATACTCTGAAGGAGGTTCCAAAATAGTATCCTTGTTCCTTGACATCTCACTATGCATGAGGATCGCCTTTGTTCAGAGTGGCTAGAACTTCCTCTTCGGCTTCATATGTTCTTCACAAAAGGTAAGTCCAGAAACCAGGTAGACATTGTAAACCTACCTTGAGCCAAAAGAACAACTGCGATCACTAATAAGCTTCAGCCACTGGTTTCATGAATACATCGCCTTCTGCCTCAACAAGTTGGCATACATAATGGGTGAAGTCTCTTTGACCGAAAACCAATGTGCCACAGTTCATCCGAGTCTAGGCCAAGACTATGGGGTTGCTGGCCTAGGCCTAAGGCTACCTTGCTCCTTGACGTCAGAATCACTTCAGTCTGTATCTAAAAGATATCTAGGTAAAAGGCTCGTGAGGACACACCTAGACTCTTCTGCCTAGGCTCCTTTCGCTTCCGCACATTCCGTTAAGTATTGCAAGCGAATACGAGTGACCACAATGAGGAGGCGGCACAAGAGACAAGCTGTGATGTCCAGCCGGAAGACGAAAATGACTGCCAGAGTATGAAACTCCACTAAGTACAATGTATTTTATGCCTCGCATAGGTAGTTGATACACACCCTTTGTTCATCATGAGCATCATACTTGATCACCAGCAGAACCACGAGCAGGATGTGCATGACGAAGCGATCCCTTTTCTTATAAATATTTTCTCCTTTTATATGAGAGACATCACGAGCGCCTTGATCTTAAATTAGCATGTCACGCCTTCCTCTGTCCTCGTGGGGCTCTCTCTGCTAAAGGCAGAGGGTCCTAGATACCCAGTGGTCTAGCTATACGGCAATGATCTTGCATTGTGTTTTTTAGCTTGTACCTTACACCTGGTGCAAGGACAGTAATACTAGCAGGTGCTCAGCTATGATGGTTTCCGGCAGATCTTAGGCAACCTCAAGACCGACCCCCAAGTCACCAGAAGCGCTCGAGAAGCAGCATCGCAATTTGGACGACATTCGCGACTCATTTCAACCAAAGCAAAGTCTGAATCCCTTCAAGAGGGCGTCTATTCCTGCGTCATCACAGCCACGTAAACTGTACACAATCCGGATCGTCTATCCTCGATACTCGTACATCCCGATAACGCCAAGCAATGATATGTCATACCCTCCAGCCTCGCGGCCAATCCCAAACCACAGCTTCTTCTCCCATTCGACCAAGAACATCGAAGCTCTTCAGCTCGATCAAGAATTCCGTCTCTCATGATCCATCCCAACCATCTCATACCCGCCCTCCCCATCCCTCCCTCTCCCTCGTCCCCGTCCCCTCGAGAACCCAAGCCCATCCTCCTCGTCTCCGGCGCCGCCATTCTGCGCGGCCCCGTCACCGCTGCTCCCAGCACCGGCATTTCCGCCGCCACCGCCCCTCCACCAAACGATATTGGCCTCAACTCGCGGTATCTAGATCCCCAAACCGCCAAGGCGACACAGATACCCGAGCTGGCCGCCATGGCACCCCACCACATTGCGTTCCGTGGGATGCGGCCGGTGTATAGGCTCGTGACGACGAGGTGCACACCGTGCATTGTCAACGCGAAGTCGGGACGAGTTTCGAGCGGCCGATGAGGATGATGATTGCGACAGCCCGTTGTTGTATGTTAGCGTTGGTCTTCAACTTTCTGCCTTTCTCTCTCTTCATCCCGCGACCACAAGCTCCGGGAAACAACATCAACTAGCCCAAACACTCTGTATAAAAGACGAAAAGCGAGGGAAAAAACTCACATGCAGAAACCCCCATCAAGAACCCACAAGAAAGCCCCCAACCACCCCTGCGTCGTATCTCCCCGAACAGCCTCCCACCCAAAGACGAGATCCAGCGTGAACCCCGTTCCAGCGACAAGCGCCGAAAAGAGCATCAGCACCAACGCCCCGGCATAGTACAGTCCTTGTAGCGCCGCGATCTGCGAGGCGATGCGCAGCGGGGGCAGATCGTTGAGGGCGCCTGGCCGGGGCGGCTTGCGACGGCGGGGCATGGCGGGTTGAAGTCAACGGTTGCTTCGGAGGGTGTGTTTGCTTCGGATTTCGGGTTGATCTTAGTGGATTCCTTGGGAATTTTGATGGTATGTCAATAGGTTGTTCGAGTTGTTGTTTCGTGGTGGTCGTCGTCGGAAGGGAGAGGTTTGTCAAGGTGTTGTTCGAATCTCGCTACCGGCGAAGCATTATCGAGCTTTCCTTTGCGGTTCGCAATAAGAAACTCCCAGACCCCCCGGTTCGTAATCCCTTCTTCCTGGGGAGCAAATCTCCGCGTCGCCTATAGGCTCTGAGTCTCTATTGGCAATCAAAGGCTGGGGAGATTGCGCAAAAATTCAAACCCCGGCGACGCTTCTGGTAAAGATTGTTTCGATTTTGTACGTCAGCGTAATTCGTAGTTTGTTTCGTCCAAGCTGTCACGTTGGGGGAAGATGTGCCACAAGGGAAGCAGCGGGATGTTGACAGTTTTGGTGGCTGGAGTCAGCTGGCGCACAATCAGTTTGCGCCACACTTCCTCTCTTGCGGCGCGCCGGTGCGCCTGTGCCTGCCTAGAATCGCAACGGCAAAGCACCCGCTGCGCTAGGGACCAATAAGGCAAGGCTCACATTAGAGCTGAGCCGTGACGGAGCCACCCCGGTTGAGTAGACTATTCTATTCTAGGCCACCGCTCGATATTCTGCCGGCCCTTCAATTCGAACTTCGCGCGGTGTTGCTCGAGATCTACAGAAGTCGTCATCCAAGGATCCGGGACTTCATCTGAACCGCCACTTATTGAACACACACACCCGATCAACCCACGAACCGATAAAACCCAACTTTTCAAATCAATCAACACCCAGACTTTCGCCAACAAGCAAACATCCCATCAACCCCCCTTCCCGATCCTCCCGATATCGAAGCCTACACCCCAAGCTCCGAACCCTCCCCTCCATCGCCACAATGGGCTTCTTCTCCTCCTTCCAAACCGAAGAAGCCAAGCGCGCCGAGGAAGTCCGTACCGGCGCCGTCGCCCCGGACCGCAGCGAACGCCGCAAGTGCTGGGAAGCCCGCGACGCTTATTTTGGCTGCCTCGACCGCAATGTCATCGCCGACGCCCTCAAGGACGATGCGAAAGCCCGCAAGGCGTGTCCAGCCGAGAACCAGGTCTTTGAGCAGGATTGCGCTGCTGCTTGGGTATGTGTTGTCTTTCTTACATTTGGGGTTCCACCTCCTCCTTGTGCAGTCATTGGGTCGTGGGAGATACCTCAGGTCGTTGATGTAGCTTCTACCGGCTCAGCGGGGAAGACCATTGACCAGAGCTCTCTACCTGCTCCATGCAGCAAAAACAAGAAAGCAAGATCCCCTTGTAACTGAACAGTTCATACTTACATCCACCCCCTTCACAGGTAAAATACTTCAAACAATGGCGCGTAGCAGACCTCCAAAAGAAGCAGCGCATGGCCCAGCTCGAAGCCGAAAACGCAATCAAGATGGACGTCACCACCACTTTCGCCGACCAGCCCTCAGCCCCTTCCAAGGGATCAACGCCGACAAAGATTGATTTGCAAGATATGCTCGCCTCGAGGAGGCAGTAAGGCTGTACGCCCAGGGGAAGGAAGCAAAGAATATGTTCAAGACGAACGAACCAACCATCCCCTTTCTCCCATCGGATTTGCGGGATATGGTGGGATGGTTTCCCTCCAGCAAAGATGTCTGAAAAAAGGCGAACCGTCGGCGGCTGTATATGGCCCCCTTTGATACCAGAATAACTCCCTTTTCTCCAGCTACCACTAGCTGGTGTACAACATTACGTTTTTAGATACTCCTCTCCTTGGGGGCCGGCGGTATTTAAAATAACGTCTGTAGAATAATGTAAACCACAATGGCAAACAACCTCTCATCTATCCGCTATCACTCAGGCTTAACCCTAGCTTTAGTCGCATTGCTGAGGAGTTGACTGGCCGAGGCACATCACAATAAACAACTTGACTTCAACATAGTTTAGAACCGACTCTTCTATTTGTGCTACCTAGACGCACCCAACCCCATATTATGGGAGGAGAAAGCACCCTCTGAATATCGCTATAAAGTTTTCCACCAATTCCATCCATCCCGACTCCTATTCTTTTTTCTCCCTTTGCCTATGAATCCCAGCAGGGGTATGATCATCACCGGGGGAAAACAATGATTTTTTACGTGATGACCTTTATGTATGAGAGACTTTCTGTATGGGCGGAAAAAAAAAAAAACAAAAAAGGAGGTTTGATAAGAAACCGAGGAAAAAGGTGGGAGAGGAAAAAAAAAGTTTGAATAAAAAAAAAAGAAGAAGCATGCTCAATGCAATGGTGGTATCATCCATGAGAGAAAACACTAGTAAAAAACTCTGTGGTCGTCTCGGCTCTCTGTTGCCTCGGTCGCTGTGAGACCTCGTTGAACGAGCTTGCAGAATTTGTCATTGACCCCGTTGATGCAATTGTTGATTTGTCGACCCCTTTCCCTCTCTGCTGCTGCTGCTGCAGCTTCATCCACCGTTATCTTCCCGTCGCGTGCCCTCCCTACATCGCCACTGCTCCCACTCGTACTCCTAACAACACGAATTCGTCTGCTGTTGTTCCGCAAGAGGCGGCTTGCGCCCTAAGCAAGGCCCATGCGGAAGCTGCTCTGCCCGCCCGCCTCCTTTGGTAGTGGGGGCAAGGCCTTGTCGAGCGAGTCTTACTAAGGCGAGGCTTGATATTAAGAGAGTCTTCTCTGCTCATCGTGGAACCGTTCCCGTTCGGCAGCGCCCCGTAGCCGCTGTCTTGGCTTTCGGGCTTCAGATGATGGCCTTTCGGCGGCGTCGGCGGCGCGTAATCCCTGAGTCCGGCGAATCTACTCTCCATACCAGGCTTGGCTGGTGTAGCCGGTCGATAGTCATCCCCATCCCGACTCGCTGCCCCGTCTCTGCTTCTGCCCCTAGGGACGAAGCCTCTCCTGCCTCTTCGACTACAGGCAAGATAGGAGCCCCTTGGCCACCCGATTCTCGTCGTTCATTCATCTTTGTAGTCGATAGAACGACGTCCGGGACGTTGAGCTCGGAGGCGCCGTGTCTCTCGGACCCTTCGGGCATCTTGTTGGGCTCGCTCGACGGTCTCGCGTGCTTCGGGTGACATTGGAGCGCTAGGCGGGGTTGGCGGAGGCCGGTAGTCGGGCATCGGGGGAATATTGTTCGTCCCCGACCGCCGGCGCATACTCGAACTCCAACTAGCAACGCGCTGTCTCTCCGCAGCCGCGGCGGCCTCGATCTGCTCCTGGTCCTTCCGAATCTTCTCCTTAATCGCCTCTTCGGGGACATTGTTATACCCTCGACGAAGTTGTAGAATCGGTCGCCATACTGTTCAGGGGGCAGAGCGGAAATCTTGGTCTTGTCGCTTGTCAATCCCTTCCAGAAGTGCTCAATCTTTTTGATCATTCCGTACTATGCAAAAGTTAGCAGTGAAACAGCGAGCAAGGGCATGAGTCTTACGTGAGTCAGGCAGTCAATGACACCCAGGTAGTAGATCTCGTCGGCTGGAGAGTTATCCTCGTGGGTCGCCTGGAATCCACCATCATCCTGGTTGAAGATGTATCCCGACTGCTGTGTCCCTCATCAAGCTCATCTGGCATTTGAGCTGCAGTCTGGCCCATGGGCACTGGCCGCTCGTGCCTGATCATGTTGCGCAGCTCCCGTGCCTTACGAGCATTCTCCAGTTTGGAAGGTGTTCGCAACAGAACTGATGGCGGCTCGCCATCTTCTTGCTCGCCGCCGGGGTTGAAGACCTGAAGCGTCTTTCCACGAAGATTTTCCTCGTTTCCGCGCTGCAAATCGTGGATACCAATCAACAAAGAGTAGTCCATGATTTTGAGCTTCTTCATCAAGACCACATCCTTTTGCAGCTGCTCCAGGAAAAGCTTCTTTTTCTGGATGCCTAGCTCGAGGTTTCGTTGTCTGCGCATCCAGTTGAGGTCCTTCAGCGTCGCCCGAGGGTTCTTGTCCAGGTCGTCTTCCTTATAGTCGCGGCCAATCGTAGATCCCTTCAAGTCGAAAGTTGTGTGGATGTCCCGGTGGGAGGGAAGAGGTTGTTCATCACTACGAAGTGAATCTTCTTTCCGTAGGGCATCTTGACTCGGTGAAGACCGTAGAATTGAGAGAGCAGCGTATTTGGGTTTTCGGTGACGTGGTGGTAGTAGTCCTTGAGGACCTTGCGGAGGAACTTGTGCTCGGCGTGATGAATGGTCTTGATGATGTACTTGTAGTCTCTGGAGAAGTAGAAGAAGCTACCACTCTTTCCAGGAGAACCCAGTTCAGACAGAATATACTTGCCCGTCAGAGACATGAGGTAGTCTGCGGGATCCAAGCGAAACAGGCCGCGTAAATGTCGAAAGACCCAAGGCGCATAATCCTTAAATTTGAAATCGTACTTCGCCGAGGGCACCAACTCGTTTCCGGCACTGAAGAAATTAGTAAACTTGCAAAGCACGTGGGTTACGCGGGACTTGACGTACATGTCAAAAGTCGACTTCTGCTTCGCCTCAAAGTCGGCATCCGTAAGGGGCCGGTCGAGCTTCGCGTTCGTGCGGGACACGGAAACACGGATGCCTGTCAACATGTTATAGGCGGTGACCCAGTTGGTGTGATGTTCGTCGACCTTTGTGCCGACCAAGACTCTATCGTCATCCTCCTCTTCCTTTCTCTTCCTCTTGCTCGCCCGCTTTTGTCGATAATGCTCGGCCCAACGCAGGGCTTCTTCGTCGGGTACCACCTCGTCACGCGGTACATCGGATTGCATGGAGCGGGTATCTCTCCGCACCAGATTAAGGGACGCCCTACGCACTCTTTGCGTGGTGCTTGTGGGAGAGAAGCGACCGCTGGAGAAGCCCGTGTCGGAGCCATCCTTGGAGGCGCGGTTGGATTGGGTACCTGGGACTTCGAGCGTATGCCGATGCTTGAGTCCGCCGTTGGGCGGTTGCAGCCCCGTTGATGTTGATCCGTTGGGGGTAGCGCCACCAGATTGATAAAGCGGTGGAGAAGAGAAGCGTTGCGGTGATGCCGGTTGGTTATTGGCGATGGGATCTGGGGACAGCGACGCGTTGCTGGCTGCTGGCACAGGCGTTGTGTGGCCGTTGGCAAGTTTACCTTGGGAGGGTATTGCTGGAGGTGCATAATTGGGACTGCTGGTCCCGTTTGTTTTTATAGCATGATCGATGGATCCGGCCGCTGGCGATCCAATTGAAGGCGGCGTGAGATAGTTATCCGTCGGACTCGATTGCTCCGTATCGGAAGATGGCTTCTTGATAATAGTAATGGGGGGCGGCGGAGCTGTCCGGTCGGGCATGGTAACGGTGTGTCCATTTTGTAGAGGGTGCTTTTGATTCTTGTAATCGTTGTACTGGTCGTGGTGATGAGAGTCGTGGTCGTGATAATCAAAGTCTGGGCCTCCTCCGGCCCCTGCCGAGCCGTTGGGCAGCGAGCTCATGCTAGTCGGCCTCGTCCCATTCATCTGAGTGGGGATGGAATCAGAGACGTCCGAGGCGTGGGTTGATGAGGTTGAGCTTTCGTCGAAGCTATCATGGAGATTGTTTGAGCGCGATGGGCGAAGGGGTAAAGTATGGGAGAGCCCGTCAATTGGGTGCTTGTGGCCAGACAGATCTAGCGTGTTGTTTGGGTCGAGATCCAGAAAGTCGGAATTTGGCGAGTAGACGGGGGCGTTCTCGCGGGTGAGATAGGTGGGCATGGTCGGTCGGCCGGGGTTCGAGACGTCGGGAGGCTGGACGTAGCTGGATGTGGGAGTGGATGTGACGGGGGGTGTTGACGGCTACTGCTACTATTCTGAGCGATGTCGTTATTTTGTCTCTGGTTTCTCCCGGTTACTCGTGGGGGCTATCAGCGGCAGGATGGCGATTTTATCGAGTCCTTGGATTGTGGTTTGTTGGATTGAAAGAAAGGGAAACAGAACAGCAGGCCTAGCAAACCCTCAACACATTGTTTTCCGATGAAAGAAAAAACAACGCAAAAGTCGAATCAATGCGGCCGTCGTTCGTATGGATCGTCGAGGTTTGGGGGTATCGTACTTTCGCTAGGCGTGCAATTGACGGGGGGTGACGGTGTCGCTATCGATGGCGAGGATCGACGAGTAGCAGAAGGAGAAATCGGAAATTAGGGACGGTGTGTCGTTCCTGACTATGTCGTCAACGTCGTCGGGCTCGTCTTTGTCGGGATGGAGGACTGAACGAAGAGAACGGAGGAAGCGTCGGCGAAGACGTGAAGGGTTGCGAGTCGAGACGAAGACAGAGACAGAGATGGAAGGGAATAAATCAATGGCTCGGGCATGTCTCGACGGCGGCGCAGCGCATGGTATGACGAGGTGGGTGGTTGAGGCCGGTTGGTTGAAGAGAGGGAGTGGGAAGGAAAGCCGGGGACGAGAGGTTTTGACGATGAGAGAGACTCAGGTTAGAGAGAGCGCGCAAGGTTACGGGTCCACGTCGGTGGAAGAGACGACCTGCAGGGCATCTTCGTTAAGGTACCAGTACGAACCTACGGGTCACAGTGATGTGGGCAGGGCCTCATCAGCCGGAAGGGAGACGCTGGAGACACTGGACCTCAGGAACAGGCGGCCCGGTCCACTAAAAGAATGCCACCAGGCCCCTGCCAGTACCACTGATCGCGATACAGAACCACTGAGAGGCGCCGGAAGCCAGACGTGGACAGGACATGTTCATGGGCTTCAATCGTAGTGGACTGACAGTCCTTCCACAGGTACGTACTCCAAGGTTTACCACCTCACCTCAAATTCACCTGAAAGCAGGATGTTCAGCAGAGGGGCGGGAGACGCTGGCAGTGCCGCAATACCTTAGCAGAGAATAAAAGTGGGAGGCGGGTGCAACAGGAGGTCCACGGTACGTACTCTTCCATGGTCTCCACTATTCGGCTGGATGTTTGCCCAGTCGTCCACCTCCCGCGCCTTACCTAAGCTGCTTGGGGAATGCCACCTAAGGCTGCAAAGCCAGGTTCCTGAATGAGGGAGGAGAAGGGACTTTGTGGATATGTATCCCTCCACCAGAATCTGCTCGGAGAGATACTTGTGGATCCACCACTCCAAATGAAGAAGCAAGTCCGCACCTCTGAGTGGCCGACGGTGGGGCTCCCGTGGTGGGTTCCACAGCCAAATGAGGCTTGGCCGCTCACCGGCCTCTGGGTCCTGTTGCCGGGGCTCGAAATGAGCCGGCGACCTCTCGCTTTTTGTTCTCGACTTCTCTGTTTCTGTTCTTCTCTTTCCAAGAGCCACGAGCCTTTCAGAGTTCACTGTCCCGCCGAGTTACACCAAAATCGAAGCTAGGCGCACTTAGGTAATCGTCCATCGCCAGTGTTTCCCGTGCCCCCGTCTCGCTCTCGCCGAGACGGTCACTGTTCACTGGTCAGAACCACATAGAGACTACAGCATGTCCCGCCGCCCAGCCCAGGCCCAAGACGTGCTTGACGCCGTGTTTCCGGCCAACTGGGTCAGATTCGACCACCAAGCCACGGCATCCAATTTCGACTTGTCAAGGGCCGTAGAACACGTCTCGAAGGGGGAGGAGTCTACTACGTAGAGGAGCTCCGAACATGCCAGCAGTCGCTGATAGCCGTCGATACATCTCCTCAAGTTCATGAATGATGAGGCATCAAAATCATGGGACACGAGACCCCACGGTCCTTGCATACACGTACATAAGCGGTCCCCTTTCCCACTCCCTCATATCCGTACTATTCATAGCACCGCTGCTCTCCATCCCACAACCTCCTCCGTGGATACGTGGATATGCACACCGGTAGGTAGCATCGGATCGTCGACTGAGCCTCAGTATGCGTGCAGCTCCTTAATCGACCTGCCATCACATCAGCCCTTGGAAGATGGAACTCCTGAGTCCTCATCTTCCCATCTTTCCTTACGGATATCCCATCACTTCATCATCCTATCTCGTCATTGCCAAAGTTACGTCTCTGCACTGATCCACCGTGTGTCTCACAATCACACTCCCATTGTGTTCCTGCATATCCCTATGCCGCCACGAAATCAGACATGCATTCGATAGCACTTCGCTAGATATTGATATTGTGCTCAAATGGCGGATTACCGACTACACGTCTCATCTCCTCGCCTCGCCCCTTACTGTGTACGGAGTACACGATCCCGTCCCTCTACCCAATCTATCCAACTCATTCCGACATCTCAGGAGTCAGGGGCCAACTTCACCGAAGCAAAGGGAGCCGCAATGGATCAAAGGGCCCTGGGCAATGGTACGCGTGACATGTTGCATACAGATACACTTGTCCAGAACCGTTCTGTTCCCCCCGTCAACACCTTAATATCAACGTCCTGCCACTCTGCATGCATTACCGCCCCATTGGCGGGCCCCCCTTCCCCTCTCCTTCGTATAGGTAAGAGCAACAGATTGCAGAACGGACACCCCCCTGCGCAGCTGGAAGACCCTCGTTATCTTCCTGCAGAGCGGGGTGCACCACCAGAATGTTGGATTGCATCCTCATCTCTCCCCTGGTCAGCCCCCTTTGATTGTCTCTGTTTGTCGCAAAGCTACGGATCCTATGGGGGTTCTGTTCCCGAATAGACAACGTGACGAACAAGAAGATGGAAATTATGGGAATGGAGTCGGCATTCGTCTTCGGTGCTCACATCTATCGGAATAGTAGACTTACTCGAGCACACACAAAGACACCTTTTCCTCCGTGACACAGCTTCACAGCAACGAGAGAGGCTCGAAATACGCAACCTGTACTCCGTACACTCATAGATACCGATACTGACTCCGGTCTGGCCTGGCCTTCATTCGTTCTCTAGTATTGTTCACCTCATCGCTAGTGCCGCGGGGCACGGGAATCCAAAGAACCCCGGGCCCGATCGCCGTCAGCAGTTAATCGGGGCTCTTCATATTCGCATGTCTACTACGGAATAGCTATCCGTTACATGTGCCTGTTTCCTAAATGCCCACTGTCGTCCTGAACACAGATGTTGCGTTGCTAACTCTAGGGCTGATCTAAGCACACTTCAGGGGCAGCTAATGTTATCCATGGGAGACAGGACCGGCGAGTGCCCAATCACGCATGGATCCGAAGGGGGATACACAACCTGCGCCCCCATCCAAGTTGGTTCCAAATCAGTTCTGGTCATCCGCGGCAGCTACCGCATCCCGAGGGTCGCGCCGGGCAATGACTAGACCAGATATTCGTACAGATCCGGATAGAGCAACTCATCTTTACGGATATCGGAAGCATTATTGAAATGGTATCATTCGGGGAGGTTTCCCTCCAAGCAGCAGGATGTTGCCGAGCCCACGAGCCGTAGTCACCGCCAGTGTTTTAAGGGTGCCATTCTCAATCTCATCCAACTGAGCCAGGTCTTACCGCCGCGGATCCCCAAAAGACGGGTAGAACATTGCGTATGCCCAAAAGAATGCCAACTCATCAGGCGCCCAAAGATCGTCCAAAGTCACATCACGCACCACAAATCACACAACACACATCACACTCGCACCACACGCCCCCAAAACCTGACCGCCAATCCTCCAAGTTGCTGATGATGAGTCCCCTCCCCCGGGGGGATTCGGGAAAGGTGAAAGGCACACACTCACACTCACTCACACACCGTCTGATGAGCAGCTAGCCAGCGTGCCAGCCCAAAACCTGTCGATCCTTTATACAGACCAACAGACCAACCATGACGTCGTGCCAGTTCTGACCGTTACAACCACACTAAGAATGCAAAGTCCCTGATTTTCCCTGGATCGCCAGAACGTGGATGGTCCTCTGGGACCGCCAAACATGCAATGACCTCACGGCTCACCTGCCCAGTCGATTCTGTACTCAATCCAACCTCCCACTAAACAGTCGAGCCAGTCGTGCCGCACGTGGAAAATAGCAATGGATTGCGACAAAGATTCTGCAAAATGAATTATCCACTCACTACCTCGAGCTCCTCCGGTAGTACAATCTCCATCCGGCATGACGTGGAAGGGATGCCCTCTCACCGGCCAAACACCCACCACCGCCTATTCTATCACCAAAGAATCAAAAAGGCTGTTCACACAACAAGTCCCTTCCCTGACATTTTCACTTCACAGAACCCGCTCCGGGCTCCCGCGCCTGGGATGAACCTCCATGCTTTACGCGTGTGCCTTGCTTCCAAGTACCGCCCACATCCTTTCCTACCTGCCCGCCCTTTCAGCCGCCAGAACAGGAGCGCTGTTCAGCAGTGCTAAATGGAAAAAGATGTGGTAAATATTCTAGTGGTTGCATCGAGCTTTGGCCCCCATCGCGGCACGGCACGAAAAGAGGTGCTTGCAATGAGGTCGTTCATGCTCTGCAGTGCAAGCTGGCCGTGGGCATGAAGATGTTCAATTTTGGTCCTGGATTTTTCAAGTGACTCTCACTCAGAGGGTCGCCAGCTTGAAGGCTCGACGTCTGTTCGATATCATACTCTCTATCTTGTTGTTCTTTAGTCCTCCTTCTTTTCATCTCGCCAACACGAGGCCTCCAAGTGCAGTTCGTAATGACGGCGGCTCATTCGGGATTCCAATAATCTGAACTCAACGTTCCCCCTGAACCTAATTGAATCCCGTCTCTCTTGCCCCCAGACATTGTTCATGCCCTTATGTGCATACATCAGAGCTGTGACTGAATCGTCCGTGACAAACCGCAATTGAATAATGCAAATGATTGTTTCCGAGCACGTTCACCTACGGTACTTACCTCACCTACCTCATGCTGCAATTCGCAAACAACAGACCAACAAGGCTTTCAGGCTCCTTCAATTGCTTGGAACCACCCAGGATGAGCATTTTGATGCTGGCAATGGGATGAAAATCAACGGACGATTGGCCCACTATTTCTCCCATTTCCCACACACAAAGCCGCCGCCCCCATGGGGCATATGCACAGAACAGACACTCTTTTACATGCTTGTTTGGAATCGTAAGAAAGCTGTTTCCAAACAACTTACGGATAGCACAAAGGTTCTCATGCGCAGCATCTGATGTTGCCGCACCTGTCACCAGATGGCATTCCCGCCTTCCTCAAGCTTATGCGCTCCACCAGCTTGATTTGAGACTTGAGTTCATCTCATAATCTACGTCACGAGTCCTGCCCTTCATCAAGCATGAAAATGGCGATTGGGTATTCCAGGCCCAAATTTCAGTCTCTTGCAGGGCAGCTAAGGTGATACTGCGAGGATACATCGTCCATGCACTATCTCGGGTTGCAAGCCAAGTTCCTTCCGCCTCTGCTCAACAGCCTACTTGGAGCAGCATATCCATCGGATCCATACCGCTCAAAGCTCCCTCCAAACTCGCGAAATCAACATCGTTGAGATCGAAGTGACGACCGAGTCCCTCATCGTAAGCACTAGCTAGATAGTCCTCGTTGATTGTGCCCGTTGCCTCTGTATAACCCGATGTGCCCACTCCAGGGGCTTCACCTTTCATGGCGGGATGGACAGGTTGGCCATCGAAAGGGTGGGTTAACTGACGGACATAAGTGAGCGCTGTCTCGAGCGTACACGTAGACTTGCACGAAGCCAAGTTTCTCTGTATCGATTGAAGGGATTCTTTCCCGCCCTTTCAGTCAGCTTGCTCATCGTCGGAAAGCATGAAGAAATATACTTACTGCCGAGACGATTTGCTGTACCAAGCATGTCAGAAAGGCGGGTCATGGAGGAGACAGGTAGAAGCGATGCTCACCTATAGGCCAACGAGTCCCTATCTGCACCATAAACAACTCCAGTAGGTCAAGCTGGGAGGAGTTCGGGGATGCCTCGGGCGAGAGCGCTCTTTGGAAAGCCAAGATTGCGCCGACCAAAAGAACAATGTAGGAGCACATCGGGTCGACGATGTCAAGGTAGGCCGGCTTCCATTTGCCCACGACGTTAGCCGCATCATTTGCCTTGTCTAGAATCGAGTGCCAGTGCGCTGTGAGATCGGGAGCCGCTGTGGTCGATGAGCTGCTCATCTCGGCAGCACAGATGGCGAGTAGCAAGTCGGAACTGGAACATTAGCTCACGTTTCCGAATAACATGCGGTACGATATCGAGCGAGGTACACAATCTTACCAAGACCAGACAAGCAAGTTCTTCAGCCGACACGCATGGTCATCCCCCGTCTCTCCTATGCTTATATTCCTCACAGGCTGAAAGTACCACGGAGGCAGCGCAAACGCCGTGGCTGCGCTATCGCTCTCGAGCTCTTGAAGGCAGTTCTCCAAGCCTCGACCGCGGCCGGACTTTGCTAGAGACCTAAGTTCTGTCACAGATCTCACAAAGGAGCACACGCCGAGATAGAGGCTCTGGTTCGTGCAAGCCGGCTGGGAAAACATGGCCCTCATCGTTCGCCAGTGCTTTCGATGCTTTGACCCGTGCCGGAACAGGTCCCGGTCTTGTTCTAAGTTGGATCCTGGCTGAAGTTCGGACTCGGCGAGCGATTCGGAATGGAACTTGATCTTCTCTTCGAGGCGGCTTGAGATCGGGTTTGGCGAAGCCCTGCGGTTTCTCTAAGTCAGCACAGTAGAGCCAACTTTGCAGCTATGCCCAACTTTGACTTACGTGATGGCACAGCAGCAGGAGTCGAGGCGGTAGATACACCACCATACCCTGTTCCACTCCTCCATCTCGGCATCAAGGTCCTCTACCTCGTTATTCCGGCTCGCTGACAGTCCGTCCCCGCTGCCCGGGTCCTCCTCGCTGCCGAGATAGAAGACCGACCCCGAACGATTACGCTTTCCTCCGAGGTGCATCGTGTAATACAGATCAGCCATCCTGGTGATCTTGGTGGTTTCGGTGACAGTTGCCCACGTCAAGGAGTCAGACATAGCGTGAAGGCACAGGAGGAAAGACGCTTTCAATTCGTCGACGCTGAGCTCCGAGTCGTTTGAGAGACTTTCAGCTCGTTGGGCAAAGTCTTCTGGTGACCATGGCATGACCCCTGGGGTAGCGAATCGTGATGACACAGCGAACAGTGCGATTTTGAGACGTGGTGACATGTGGATCGCGTTTCTGAGTCGCCTGTCTGGACAAGGCTCGAATAATTGGTAGTTTGGCTGAACGTGTTTGAAGTAGAGATTCAATCTTTGAGCGCTTCGTTAGTCACTGGTTTCTCACGTCTCTTTACCCCAAGGATAGATGCCGGTCACCCACAGGTAAGTCTCCATATCGATGCTGAAATTTGAGCCGTATGACAGCGGCCTTCCCAAGCCATTTCCAGACCAAGACAGGAGGGACACATCATCAATGGCGCTTATTCGATTCGAAGCTCTAGATGGTTCAGAGACCAAGCCGTCGGTGCATATCGTAGTGTCCCGTGCTCGACCACTTGAGCTGCGCTCTGGAGAGGTGGTCGACCCATCAACAGTCGAGTGTTTGGGTCTTTTGGTACATCCTTTGGGAGGTCCTAGGATACGCCGCAATACATATTAGGAAACAAAGTCGAAGGAAGACTCTGTGCAACACAATTACCTGGTTTTCTCCTTCGTTTGGTATATGAACAACCTATGCGACGCGTACGGCAGTTTCCACAAGCAGGACGAACTTGGTCACCTATTCCAAGTTCACGCGATCAGTAAAACTATGTGGTGGGAGAAATGCCACCGTTTCTGAGCAGCTCAACCTCTTACATTTCGTTTTCTTTCTATGGAAGTAGTGTCAGTTGAGAAGCCTCCTTCAGATGGGGACAGTTGGAAGCGAGCCAATGGATGAGGACGAACATTCTACAGTGGTCACAGACACGCAGCTTTGCCTCATCTGACTCTGGAGGACTCAAGCCATTGTCTGGGGTAAGATGATTAGCTACCGGGATTTGAGGCGACTCACGCGACATCACGATCCGAGAGCCCGGTAGCTCAATGATACCCCGAATCGTAAGCCCACGTACTCAAAACAGGTAAGAAGAAATCCGGTAGTGTACAATGTGAACCTAGGAACAGCCTGTCTGGCAAGAGACAAAAGAAAAGCCTAGAAGTCGGAGCTGCTTACTATGGGGGATGTAGACGGAGACGGCGTTTCGTGCTGCAGCCAGCGGGACATATGCAGAGGACTGGAATAGGCTTAGGAATCCCGTTTCTTTGCGGGGTAGCCGGTGGAGATGCCGGGAGATCTTCATGGGGCTCTCTGTACTTCATCGCACTCTGACGTCTCTGTTTCGGCCTCGGCAATTAGGAGCGGCCCGGGACCTTCTGCAGTGAATTGATTTATGATGATCAAACAATCGCACTTCATTTGCAACGGTTTTCAACTCTGGGTGAACAACATTTATCCACAACAAAGTCTACGATCGAGCCACGCCGAACTAAGCAAGAATACTCGGACTTTCTCTAACCTCGGAGCTACCCCAATGGAACTTCACCACAGCTTACATAGCAACGCATATTAGTATTCAAAAGAATTGTTAAATATGCATCCGCACACAAACACGAAACATCAAGACCAGCCACTGCCTTATTCCTTGCTAGCTCTGATCTCCGGCGTCCGCGGGCTAAAGCGAACCAGCAGACCCGACTGTTTCGCGAACCAGAACGTCGTCACCTGCCACTCCGGCTCGCTCGAAGCCCAATCAAGACTGAACCGTCTCAATATCTGAGGCACCACCTTTCCAACTTCCATAATTGAGATATTCTTGCCGATGCAAGTACGGACACCAGCCCCGAACTACAGTTAGCGAAGCAAACAGTCAGCATATTCCTTCGAGGTGGTCTCGACTTCGTCAGAAGATTCAAACGTACACTCATGTTATGCCGCTCCATCGTCTTGACAGCTTCGACATCGTCACTGAGCCAGCGCTCGGGCCTGAACGTATCGGCATCATCGCCAAAGATGCTCCGGTTGCGATGGATTACGGCAGCGTTCATGCCTACGACGGTGCCGGCCGGTAGGTGAACCCCAGATATTTCGGCGCCGGTCTCGGGAACGATGCGTTCGAGGGGGTAAGATACTCCTGGGTGCATTCGCATAGATTCTTTGACACATGCCTGGCTGTGCGTCGCATCAGTTCATTAGAGTGAGTCATTGAGACTCGGGTGGGGGGAAAGACTTACAGGTATTCGAGCTTCTGGCTCTCCCCAAAAGTGACAACGGGTGAAAGTTCTCCTCTTGCGTGTGCTTCGTCGATCTCCTTCTGCAGAATATCATATACGCGCTTGTCGCGCAAGACATAGTAGAAAAGAGCTCGGAGAGCGATGCCAGTCGTGTCACTGCCGGCCAGTCTTGTTGAATCAAATAGTCAGTACAAGCCACTTTGTAAGATATTTATTCTTTCTTACAGGTTGTTCATCAAGTGATTCATCATGTCTCGAGTACTCATATGTTCGCCAGTCGACGCTTGTTCTCGTCGAAGATATGCTAGGAAGTCCCCTCGTTCAGAAGAATCTTGTTTGGCATCGTAGTCTCCGAGGCTCTCCATTACCATCTACTTCTAGTCAGCTTGACTCGACCCGAAGAATGAAGAATGACGCATGATGTCCATACTCACATTCTGAACTATAGGCAACGGATCATCCATTCCGATTTTAGCCAGTATATTTCTCAACGTCACGTTGCCCAATAGATATTTGTGCAAGACGGGCACCTGCCCAACGAGGCCGCCGTATCTGAGCCCTTTCTCAATTCCAGAGATGACACCATTGACATCGGAACGGGTCTCCATGAACCCAAAGCGACGGGAGAACGTGATAGCGCCGATGACGTCGAACGCGTACCACTGTACCCAGGTGCCCAGATCGACCACCTGACCCTGCATGTCGGCCATTGCATCCGTGAACATTTGCGTGCAGGGATCCACCAGATACTCGAGGGTTCGGATGGACGTCATGGAGTACTTTTGGGCCACTGGTCGCTTGAGAGCTTTGTGCAACTCGGGGCTGGTCGCCGTGAACATGCTGGGCATAGTCTCGTCCTCGTAGATGGCGTCCAGGGTGTTGTAGAAGTTGGACTGTGAGCCGCCAGTGTTAATTTATATCGCTTGGGCTCATCTTTCAGTTGCGCATACCTTGATAAATTTAGAAGTTATGCCATAGATGATTTGCAGAGCTGCCGGGTCAGAAATGTCCACCACGTTGGGTGCAGTTCGAACAACTGGCCCGTACTTGTCATGAAGTTTACGGTAGTCTGTATGGGCATTGCCCTTCCAGACGAAAAATACGCGCCATAGCGGAGTAAATCTAGCGAAGAAGGGCCCTGGGACTTTACTGAGGCCGGGGCGGAAAGCTACTCGCAGTGAGTTGGCGAAGAAGACGAGTAGGAAAAATAAGAGCCCAAGTGCAGCGTGATGAGAATCGATGGGTAGCATGGTTAACTTTGAAAACGGGTGTAGGAGAAGGATGCAGTTTCATTGTGTAGCGTAAGTCGTCGGGTGATGAACAATATATACTCTACACCCGGGGACTTAGTAGGGATTACCAAAATACAGTGCACCGTCCCAAGGTTTTCATCTACCTTATGTTGAGCCTGGATGGATTTTACATTGCTCTAGTCTTTGTGGGGAAGTCGGAGAATCTGAGCTCAGGACTTCTCCTCACTTCGCACCGGCACATCACAACCTGCGGGGCATCCAGAGGATCCTCCGGCGTCTCAGGCCTGGCACACTTGCCACCCGGTGAATCGTTACTGGAAGAGGTGGATCAAGTTGCCGTGCATAGCTTTGTTCGAATATTGGCATCCAAATACTTATGAATGCACATCTACCTACCTTGCCATCATGTACAACGATTGACTGTATTCTACTAGACTAGCCCTTGGTCCAAGGGATCACAACGGCCGACGTTTGGTCAGTGTACGACCTGTAAGAAGATCCAATCTTTGAAGCTTAGGGTAACAACAATATACAGTCATTACCTGACTTCTTAACTCCATGCAGAAACCGAACCTGACCGAAGTCATCTCCCAAGTGCTCATGTCGGTTCCCAGGATTCCGTCGGCACAGCTGCCGGGTTTTCACTGCCGGCCGCCGGAACGTTGGGGCCCAATCCGGTGCGACATTGAGGTTCCTCCGGACCCACTTCAAGATGCTCCGGAGTCTACCCCCACCCCCGCCGGTCATCACCTACGACCGAAAGGCCGTCATTCATGCTTACCACCTGCGCTTTAATATCGCCTCCGTCATTGGTTTAGGAAAAATTGCATCGCATTCACCAGGATGTCACTTGACAGTACCTTGCTTTCTCCACTTTCTTCTTCGACTGCACAAGTACTCAAAGGCCGTGTGTAAGTTAACGCACACACTTTTGGCCACCCCAATAATTATAGTATTATTAATTCAACCCACTTTCACGGAGGAATAATGGTGCTTGTCACATGGCATCTTGAAGCCAGATCCAACTTATTGTCAGTCTTCTAAACATAGCATCAGCCCTTTCAGTTCGTAGTATAAAGCGCTGCTATTCATCGGCTCGGGACAGGATATCGGAGGAGTGACTGGAGAGTTGTTGTATGAAAGGGACTTCATAGACACCGACAACTTTAAGGGAAGGACACCTACCAGCGTGTTGACAATATAGAGATTGCCCTGACAATTTTCGAGTGCTATACTCTTGTCAGCGTCTGTTCAGTGACACGAGTTCCTTCTGAGCTGTATCCCGATATGCTATAGAGCCACGTCCGAAGTTGAAAGACTTGGCCACCAATCTCTCCCAGTCGCATCTTCTCGCGGTCTTGACAAGATCATGACCATAATATTAGCAAGTAGCGTATATTTATCACCGATTCAGTCCAGACAAGTCATTCTGCGCCGCTGAGACCGAACATCAGAGTGTTCCCGAACGTTCGGTGGGCATCCTGAATACATATGTGTGAATGCGAACAATGCGATGGAAATAACTACCGCACGTCCTCACTCTCGTCAGTTTAACATGCACGGGCGAAACGAGTTTTCAAGGTGGTGAAAATGTTGCTAAGGTCCTAAGGAGGTCCGATCAATTCTACCAGATAGTCAAGAGCGGAATGCATGTGCTACTTCACCATACAAGCTGAGTTCGGTAGTTGTGATGACACATAATTCTTGCTCGCCTTGCCAACGATGCATCAGTAAGTTCGAGATGGCGGTAGAGTATGATGAAAGTGATGCTAGCATCTATGGAAGAGCGCCCTAGAACAGGACTTCATTTCTTTGAACGTCTCCACATTATTCAAGTCATTATTTCACAAGGGCTGGATGTCAAAGCTGTCGTCAAGCTTGTATCAACGATGAGTGACTTCAGGCAGTAGTTTCACAAGCACTAGCCTGGGATGAACAGAATATAGAGGCGACAAACCACTTCAAGAGAACCCTGGCACGCAATCAGGACTCAGGACTTGAGTGCTTGTATACTGCAGTTAGATAGGAGCTAGGCGAGGCCATCGGCGGTGCAAGCATGCAGTATTACTGGGAAAGGAAATCAACTTGTACAGTCATACAATGTTTACCTGATTACATGGACGCGATGTTTTGTGAGACTGTAGTTTAATTACAGTATGTCATCAAGACCATCTTTCCTAGGTGGCCGGCACAACTATACAACATGAAGCAATGAATAGTCAAAGTTCATACTTCTGCCAGTATGATACAAACTTCGCTATTACCTCGTACGTCGAGTCCTCAATAACAATACTCCTGCTTTGTGCTTTAGTCACAAGGGTAATACCCTTGTATTCATGTTCGCTATTTGATTGAATTTCGCTCCATACAAGTGGCTGCCCTCAATCAGACTATAGCAGGCATCTCTACACAGGACACAATCATGTTCCAAAGTAAACCTTGCTTTCTGAACCTACATCTGCATTGGGATATACACCCGGATCAATATGAATTAACGTTAAAGATACTCGTCCCAAGCCGGATACTTACTTGGCTGCTCCCGTGTCTACATTCAATCTTTGAAAGTCGTGATTGATTCGAGCTCGCTCCACCTCGCAGCTGTAGCGCAACGTAGCACTCGGAAATGATCGTCGTGTCAAGTTGCAGGCGGTCTCATATCGACGCCGCCAAGCCCACAGAATTGTTTGATCACCACGCGACAGCTCGCCAACTCCTGCCCCCTCTTCGACCCTCCCCCGTGTCACAGGAATGTATGCTTATAATAATCTCAAAGTCTCAACCTTGCCGTGCGCTCCTGCGGAACACCCTGGCTACGAGGATATTAAGAAGACCGCCATGCTTTCTTAGGTTGCTGAGTTTCGCTAAAGAGCGGGTAGTGTCAGGACATCCTGGCCGTGGACGACACAAGTGATACAGGAACCAGCAGTTGATCGTCACTGACGGCATACGCTTTTCAGCATGGTGCCAGGGATAGAATTTTCAAATTCTGGAAATGCTATCACAGAAGGTTATATTACATGGACTAGCTTTCGGAGTGGTTGCCAATACCTCGCCTTACGCGAGGCTTTGGGTGGCGATGAAGACTAATTAACTATCTGCTAAATGTATCATTAAAGTTAGTGTTCCAGAACCTTGAACGTCTACCGCTCGTCAAATACTGTTAAGGTTGACTAGACGAGATTAACACGGTATCATACATCTTATGAATCACTTTGTCAATCTATAACACCTGTAATAAGCCGACTCAGAGTTCCCGAGAGACGCAAAAGCTTTCTCTGCATTGAACTTGGGGATGCATGGCAGCATCCCACACGGATCGTTATCCCGCTTTAGATGCGAGTGCCTCGCTTTTCTTGCGGGGTAATTCTGAACCTCTAAACTTACTTTGCCATCCTAGCCATTGACTCCAGCGGGTAAATTGAAATCAGGGTAGTTCGATAGAGTTGCATGTCTGACGTCCACGATAATGTAGTTTCATCAATTCAAGCATATTTCGAGCAAGGCAGTCCCTTGGTAATCTCCAATACTCTTAACATCGGAGCGGACCAGACATTGCTGCGACTTGCCAAGAGTCATAGTGAACCGAAGAAAAGACGACAAATTCGCGCTCAGTTACAGCATTTTCGAAATCGAGAACATATTGGCTGTAACGGACTGTGGCTTGGCGCATCTGGAGTCTTCGTGATGCCCGACCATTCAAAAGCTCGGATGAGTGGGATCAAGTCGTCCAGAGGAATTAACCACCCGACGTTGGGCAGAGGCTTAAGCTCGAGAAAAGTGGCCGGTTGGACCTGCCCGTGGCCTCTCACGGACGTAGGGACGAGGAGTTGGCTACCACCTACGGAACGAACACCCTTTGAGGTTCTCGCGAGCCTAACCGCCTTTATTTGAACCTTTCAGGCAAACAACCGAGACTTTAAGATCGATGACGAGGACTGCCAACCCAACCTTGAGGTTAACCTTGACGGCAACTCTATTGCCAACCTTTTCGTAAATACGACATGGACCGTTTGTTCTGCGATTGGGAAAGAAACTCTCGTTGGAAAAAAAAAAACACAGAGTATTGGTTCACGCAACTGTAAGCTAAATGGCACCAAGGTTTCGGGGGACACCTCAAGGCTAACCTTACAGACGACACCATCTTCGGCACACTCGCACCGAGCATCTCTTTTGATGATCGGCACAAAAGTCTTGCTGGGCATGGGAAACCTGTGCCGAACAGCGGTCGTCTCAGGACATACTGTCTCGTCTGATCTTCGCACACGCCCCCCCCCACTTTTTCACTTTCTCACGAATGACGCAAAAGGAGGAAACTTACTCGGGACCATCACCATCACGACCACCTTAAACCCATTTAGCTTTTTTCTGCCCTCCCAGGCCCGAGGGAACGGACTTTCAGGAAGTGAGAGAGACCGCCTCCCACCTTCCCGACCCCTGGAAGCACATCTCCAACGGTTACGACGCACGCGCTTTTCCCAGTGACACCGCACACGAACTGTCTCGTCTAGACATGCCCTCTATTCTTAGCTATCCCAGGCTCCCCTTCCCGCGTGGGAGGTTTTAGCTCCGCGAATTCATGCCGTTTGGGCAATTTGCGCGGCACTTTAAAATCACCCGCGTCGACATGGGATGCCATCCCAGTGGTTGGGTTCGAGCAGACACAACCCCGAGAAACCTGACGTACGCCTGCGTCCGTGACATGGGGCGTGAGCATAAGCATTTGCTGCCAGCTGGTCCTCAAAATCGGAGGCAAAGTCGTGGGATCACATACCGTGTACGACTATGGAAAATCCTCCGAGAAGATTAAACTAAGATGCGTAAGGCGCCGAGCATCTCGACCGTCCCAGATACAGGTTCAACTGTAAGCCCCTGCATACCAGGTAACAATCCCTCGCATAAGCATGCATGGCCGGAAGCTCTTTCAGGTCTATGGTTGGCTACTCGAGTCTCCGACCACCCGGCACCAAATCAACTGCACGTCTGGGTACGGGATCCCCAAAGAACGCGCGTAAGCTCAATACCCTTTGAGTGACGAGTTCGGCGCCGTTTCTGGGGCCATGATCGAGCCACCCAGTATCCACCCCCACCGGCCCGACACTCGAGCCCGGAGCCGGCCCCAGTCCGTCGCGGCCGAGGGTAACAGCCCTTTTTTCGACACGCATGGGACTGCTGGAGACTGGGTAAGGTACTGTAGCGCGCGGCGATTTCGAAGAACAGACATTGGTTCGGCCTTATTTTTGATCTTGTGTGTCCCATGTCCGCGGGCCGTTTACGTCCTCCGCCTGATGCTAAACTTCTAAAGTGGGTGATCGGGCCCATAATATCAGACTGGCATGTTCGGAAAACCCGGTTATGTGGTGCTTTTCAGCCTCATCCCCCCTTACATTGTGTATGATCGATCAATCGTCAAGATACACTCACCTGAAGACGTACAAAGATTATGGGTCAAGGAGGCAAAGAAACCGCCGGAAACGAGTGAGATTTGCAGATTGGAAGCTCTTTAATTCCTTGTTCAAGGAGTATCCCCTCCCCATCTACGGAGTAGTCCCACGTGGGTTTAACTAGTCTAACCCTCTCGAACCCTGGTAAAAGGCTCCTCAAGGCCTGCAGGCGACATGGAGATGAATGGAGGCAGTGCAGTGCCGCGTTCACTTCATTTCGGACAATTGGTCAGTTTTGCATCTTGGCTCTCCCCCGATTCTCACCAACAAATTGCCAAGGATCTTGAACGCGAAGCCGCGAGACTGCTGCAGTGAGGAGGGCTCTGCACAGGTTTCCTCCGGCCAGTTGCCGAATCTATTGGTGAGGGTGGGAAATGGGACCACTCAGACCAGGACTCGAAACGAAGTGCGATCCTTCCACCACCAATCCCATCCCCTCTCCTTTTGTTCGGCATGACTTGCCCTGGCTCGTTTCATTCGGACTACAAACCCATGCTGTCAAGATCTTTGCCGTGTATGCTTCTTTAGCGGATCCAAACGTCGGAACAACTTCTGTTCCTTTTGGGCATTATTCGGGCGCCTGTCCATTTCCATATTAGCACCCACGGCGCCCTTTTTTAAACAATAATCTTACCATGCCACCGGCCCAGGTTCATTGGCCCTGCAGAGCTTGCGTGTCGCGTGCCGGGGGTTCCGCCCGGAATGCGACTGCTACGCTTGTGCTTCCGGAATAAGTGAGTGCAGCAAGCAATTGGTGCTCTCCCAACTGGCCAAAGTACGTTGGGTATTCAGGGGCAAATCGCAATGGATATTGGCCGAGCGATGACGGTAGAAGTTTGTCTTGCAGAAGACTGGAATCGAAATGCAATTCTAGAGCAACGCCTCGGAACTCGGGAGCGGTCATGACTATTATCTTGGGATTTGCTTGCACTCTTTAGGGGGCCATTCCCTCTCCACAATAATGTCTCAAGAAAGGACACGCGCGGCATTGTGCCGTTTCAAGATAGATAATACGCCGAAGTGATCAGTTGACTTGACACTGTAATTTTTGACTCACTGGGTAGTCGCCAGAGAAACTAGCAAACCGACTCGACGGGCGTCTCAGCGTGTGGATCATGATGGCGACGGTGTAGGACAGCCAAAGCGGTTCTAGAGCACTACAAAGAAAATTCCAAGACTACCGCATTTACCTGGACGATATTTTGTCCGTGGAACGAATTGCAAAGCCAAGTTGACGGATCCTTTGATGTCGCGGTGTCTGGCTCCGTACGTCAAATAGTGAATGAATCCTCAGGCTATGTCCGCACATTGTGTCCGCTTCGAAAACAACACGACAAATGGTCAATAATTCGGCTGGTAGCATGAGGAAACACCGCGCAATGAAGCAATAAATTGAGGTAAATAATGGGCTCTAACATATATTACAATGAAGATAGTTTGATTCTTTGCTTGCCATTGGCTTTTTCGATGGGGGCGAGTTGACGTCTGAAGTGTTTTTTGATACCATGACGCGCAGATGCTGGTCAGAACAATCTCAGAAAAGAGTCTTCTCCCAGTTTTGCATACCAATTTCAATTAGAGCCAAACCAAACGTAAAATTATATATTCCAAGCACAATGATAGCCCCGTCAAGGGTCCACGAGATGTTAGCTGTTGATTGACATCTAATGAGTTGGCATGTGGTGCTCGCAGTACCTAGGGGGCATTGGATTTCAGAAAGCTGACAGACAATCAACGCCATCCCCAAGACTGCATCACAGCAATCGCAAAATTTTGGCTTGATGAAACCTATGGCTCCGAAAGGCTTGTTCAAGTTACGAATGCCCATGGATAAGACTTTCTAAAGCCCTCTAAGTTTCTAGAATTAGAATTTTAGATATAAATGTATTTCATGGTTAATGGTCGTGCCATTACCATCAGACCTTTCAAAAGGGCCCGAACGATGAAGCCGGTAGCACGTGTAGCTGTGTTCTTTGACAAACATATATCGATTCAGATGTAGCTCCCAGCAGGTCGTTACGTGAAGTTATCAAGCTTAGAGCTACCGCAATGGCGGACCTCCTCATCTTCAAGCTCAGAACAGTCAATCGGAATTTTCCAGAGCGAACATAGCTGTTCCTATTGTTCATGAATCTAGTCTGCTATTAGTCTATCAAGACTATTCATTTGAACAGACGACCGCCATAGCACCCAACTATCCCATGACCTTGTCAACGACATGATACACTAGCCAGCGCCTCCACCCTCACAAGATGGGCGTGATTCTACAATGTCCGGAATGGCAAAGAGAGGCGTGTCTCCAAGATACATAGACAGCTACCTTGAGGTACATCAACAACATTCTGATGAGTTGTGAGAGGCATAGGGGAGTACGGGCACGTCAAAAGGCGAAGCTTTGGATAAACTCATCCATCAAGGGGAGGTGAAACTGCAAATCAACACTTGGCATCCCAAAATCGCTCGTCGACGCAACCATCGGGTATTACGACCACTTCGTCGGAGACTCGGCCACAAACGACTAGCCGGCACTGACCACATCGAATAGGTACGGAGTCAGTCTTCCAGCTTGGAGACTGGACCACCCAGGAGGCGGCGGGCGGCGGGGCAACCAGACAAGAAACATCGCTCACCTCCTGAATTGTTTCCCATTGAACCGCTGCCATGCTGCAAGGCAAAAGTCTGTATTTTCCCAGGCTCTTGGCCTTGGCCCTGCTTCGAGAGGCCCAATGGTGAGGAAAACGAACACGCAGCCAAGCGGACGAGAATAGCAACTGGGAAAATCAGTGAGGTTAAATCCACCGTACTACCTCACGTCCCCCTAGTCAGAAAGCAACTTTTCGCGACACGCTATCTCTCGCCAAGACTCCTCTATTCTCCTAATCCTTCCAATCTCCTGCGCCGTTTGGCCGTACGGGCCCGCCAAGATAACCCAAATTCCCTCCTGAAGCAAGTTTACCCATGGCTCCTGTCGTTCATTCCCCACCGTACCGAAGCTAGATTCGTCAAAGCTTGCCTCGATGGTGTTTTGAGTATGTGCCTGTCAAGGACCGTGCTTTTGTATGGACCGTGGATGAATCGACAGGGGGTGGGGGAGAGAGAGAGAGAGAGAGAGAGAGAGAGAGAGAGAGAGAGAGAGAGAGAGAGAGAGAGAGAGAAAGAGGCATGATGTTCGCACCCGTCCAAGTTCAACCAAAAGAACCGATTGAGTGTGCTGTTCTGGCTGTCGTCCACCCCAGAGATCAGAGGGGGCATGTGCGTTCTGTTCCCGGGAGGAAACATTTGGCGAAGGACGTCGTCTCAGGAGGCGATTCTAGACGATGGGAGAACGGAGGATGACAGTGGACATCAGATCCACGGCGGCTAGCGCACCTTGCTCGGAGTGCGACCGTACAGGCTACAGTACACTTACAGGCACCAGACCCGAAGCCTTTTCTCTCTTTCGTCTCTACCGCCGTCCGTCGGCACCCCTGGGCAGTTGGTCGGCTTTACTTGCGCATTCTGAGACTTGGCTTCCTCTTGATGTGACTATGACCCTCACGAGATCGAATATGTGGGAAGGATTTTGGTGGGGGGGGGGGGCATCCAGTATTTTTTTGGAGAAGGCGAACATTTTCCCCAAGGGGACGATGGATGCGCATTCGGAATCCAAAACGAAGTGTTGACGAGTTCAGTGATGGTAGGTATGGAGAGCTCCTATCACCACTTATTCAGAGTCCTAATCTCACTTTGAGCCCCCTCCCGACTCCGAACCATACAGACACTGAGCTCGTTTTGCTTGGCTCGCATTTGATCCATAATAGCTTATTGAGGGGCCCCTTCCCATGTCCGGCAAGTCTTTCCTCACTATGTCTTCCCCCTCGAGGGAACCCCAGCCCTTGGCAACGTCAGCCATTTCACCCAATGGCACGCACCGGATCTCCAAAGACTTACTCGATGGTAGACCAAATTCCGGAAAACTTGCCGTAGTATCTGGTGACCTGAGCAACGGACATAAAGTTGGTGGGCTTGAGTGAATGCCGACTACCGTGGTGTTCAACACGTTGACCTCCAAGCGACACGAGCCAGCCTCGATGGCTTTCATGTAGTCTGTACGCCGTCGTGATCGCGGTGCAGTGCGGTGCCCCGACTCCGACGTCAAAGTTTACGTTAAGCGCCAACAGCACGGCCGCGCGCGCATTCCAAGAAAACGAACACCACTTGGTCAGGAGCTCTTGGAAGATTTCCGAGAAATGATACAAGCTACAGGATGCACTGACAAAGACGGCGCTTCTACTGCACAAGTGGGCCGGCTTGACTTGGGGCGAGGTAGTTTTCCTACAGGTCAAGCAACAACCCACCTATGACCCCCTACTTACGCGTCCGTCAAGGCTAAGCTTCAAAGTCCATCCCAAGTTTATTCTGATTTACCCCCCCAGCCCAGCGGCTCTCTGTGCCGAATGTAAGCATACTACCCGTCAAAGATCCAAGCTGGCTTTTTTGTCAGCGCGCCCGCGCGCACACCCTCCTTCTTCACCCCCACGAGTCATAACGTGAACCTATCACAAGTCCGCCTAGAAGACAACTATGGGGGTAAAGCGAAGAAGGAGAGGCACGGGCTAAACGCAATCATCATGGCCTCTATGGGAAGGGAAAAAGGTTGAAGAGCGTTCTATCAGATCAGATCAGTCCCGCCCCCTCTCGATCTCACCACAGACGCCGGCCTTGATCACTATTCAGCAACGATGCCCATTCCTTACGCGTCAACCACCGCCGACACCCCCCCGCCAAGCGGCACTGGGTATCCGTCGGTATACGTAAAATTAAGGTAGCTCAGGTAGCTCAGGTAGCTCAGGTAGGGGGTCGCAAGCTGCTGCGCCTCAATGAGGACAGGCAAGCGGAATTTGATCCCGTCCCGCGTCCCGGGGCTGGGAAATGTTGAACACCCTCTCCCGGAAAGACGAACAGGATCAAGCAAAAAGATGAGAATGAAGATGTTGTCCATGGCTGGCGCACTTCAGAGAGAAAGGAATGACTGAGAATACCAGCAGCCATGATACCACCGACCTGTCCTCAAGACAGAACGCCAAGAAAACATTTGCCCTTTTCCTCCCACCTGTAACGACGCAAACCGAGCCTCCCCGTAAACGGTAGACGCTTCCCGTTCCAACTTACAAGTACCCACGAACGCAAGCTTTTTTTGTCAGCACCCACCACGTCCGGTCCCTTGACCTCAGTCAGCATTACCATTCCCATGAAATCCATCAGAGGGTCGTCTCATGCATGGAGTGGAGAAACCTGTCCAGATCTTGGCTTTTTCTTCCTTCTCCATTGTAATAATCCCAACGCCGTAAAGTAACTCGCGCGCGCGCGCGAGAGGGAGAAACCGATTGTGGAGGGACCGACCGTCTGAGCATGATGAGCATCTTGCCTCGTTTCGAAAACATGACGAACAAGCAACATCCATCCTTCCGCTCACGGGAAATCTCACACTTGATCTCCCTTATGGCGTACATCCCACTTCCCTTGAACCAACGCTATTGGCCACCTTGTGACGATGATCATTGATGCTTCTCTCTATCTCCGGGCTTCTCTTCAATCTCCACACCAGAGACGGCGAGGACATTGCCAAGCCAAGACTTCACATCATACCCCTCGAAATCCAACTCTAGATATTTGCCGTAATCATACGCTGCTCCCAAACGTCGCAAAAAAAACCGTCTCCTTCAAACATCATATTTAACGGAGTAATACCCACACAAGCAATAGAAATGGAGTCTTTCGGGGGCAGGATCCCAAGAAAACACGTCCAAAAACGGCCAATACAATCGAACCCCCGGACCCTGTCTTTGCCTGCCGGCCGACCGACCGCAACGGCACCAAGAAACCGACGCAGAAGCATTGAATGCTGCCGGCGCACCCCACAAACGCCCCGAATGGTAAATTGACTGCTGTCGTCTCTCTTCCCCCGTACGGTACGGAGTACTCTTTCTAGAGATAGGCCTTTTTCGAAGTAGTATTCGGACATTGCTCTAAATGACACCGTCTTGCACATCTCTCTACCATGTCTTTCCCATCTGACAATCGTGCTCCCAGTGCTCATGTTCAAGACCAATAAACGTAGGTAGACTGAGTCTAGGACCAACACCACCAACAAAAGAGCCTCCCATCCATCCATCCATCCCCCTCCCCCATCCACGTCCCCATCAAAAACCCCAGTCACACAAACCACGAACTGTTCCCCCCTTAGCACACTTTCCCACCTTTTCCCACCCACACCCTCGAACGAGGCCGTTTCATCTACGCGTCTATCGGCAGTGAACGTCGGTAGCCTCGTCACTCTAAATTCCCACAGACGTCTCTCTCCCTGCCTGGCTCTCCATCCCCTTCCCCACCAGGGTCATACCCAGGGCGGCCGCTTGGGATGTATCTACTCTACGAAAGTGCGGCAAGCATTGTACTCGTACGCTACACTCGTACCTGCTCTCCCTCGGCCACCGAAGCCCTCGTACAGGTAGGCAGGTAGATCGTCGTCCACCAGGCGAGGCGCCGCAACAACTTTCTCCGTCCGTCTTTTCTCGAACCATGACCCCTACCCTACACTACAACAAACCATCATCGTTCTCCGTCTCATGGATGATGGATCTCCCTCCCTCCCCTCCCCGACACCCTCCTCCCCTGCCAACCGCCTGATGCTTAACGCGACTTTAACCTAAACTGACCACATACCAATTGGCAAATGGAACCTCGTACCTTTTTCCTCGTTGTGTTACGAGGGGGGACATGATCTACCGACCGGCCATGCTTCCTCGGGGCCTCGTTAGGGACAAAAAAAAAAAAAAAAAACAAAGCTTGCAACTAAGTCTCCGTCAACCAATACTCCGCTGTCAGTTCGCCTCAGAAATTTGGGGACTCCATCCGCTTAGCCTCAGACTCAAAAGTCACCATCTTATCGTCGTAAGATCCTATAGAGCCACATGTTCGAAACCACTCTGCAACGTGACACCTTTCTGATTATTTCACTCAAGTCACGGGTGGGAAAGCAATACGCGCAAGTGAGTGTTGGTAAAAAGTGCCAGTCTATTTCGCCCGGTGATGTACCGATGGCGCGGATGAGGCAATCTCGTAATGCTATGTACTGTATAAAAAAAAAGTAACGACTGTTTCGATGCAAGACCTCTCTGTGGTAATGCCCTGGCTAACCCCTTTTTTACCGTGATGCAAACCAAACCCCGTGATCCGATATCGTGATCTCACGTTTCCCGATTGTTGAGACCGCCCAAAGTGGCTGGCCTGAAAAGTGATTCCCAAACGCCGCGGCGATGCTGAAGAAATGACAAAAAAAAAAAAAAAACCAAAAACACTGCTCGCAGGCTATTGTGCCAATGCAACCCAATTACGTCTTCGTGGACGTTTCCTCTTGGTCTCTCAGGACTCTACTCCTCTTGTTCCTAGTCGGGCACATTCTAGATGCAAAACTTGCGGTCCAGAGCCTGAAGCGCCTTGACGTCATGGCTCATGTTGGCAGGGCGATCAACTGGTGGCGGGAGACCGCCGAGGGCGCCGCCAGTCCGCGGTGAGCTGTTGGCACTGTTGATGCCCCCGTTGGCGCTGCTGGGCTCAGAGTTGGACGGAGTAGGGTGCAGCAGAAGTGCAGACAGGCTGGCCTTGTTGGGAAGGGGCGCTGTGCTGTTGCTGTCGGAGTGCGAGCTTCTAGGGGGCGAGACAGACAAAGTTCTGTTGGGAGGAGTGTGTGTGATCGGGTGGCTGGTAGAAGGAGCGCTGGAAACAGCGTTGATTCCCGGCAGAGTATTAGGGTTGCGGGGGCCGAGCCTAGGGTCGATCATCACAGCCTGGGCCGCTTGAGCTTGCAGATGAGAGATGCGAGGGGACTCAGACGCACGCGACTGTTGAATAGACGCCAGGCGAGGCGATTGGTGCTGCGGTTGTTGGATCTGAGCCAGGCGAGGCGACTGGTGTTGAGGAGCGTAGGGAGCCAGAGGCTTCTGGGCCGTGGGCGGAGGGAGAGGTGCCCGGTCGTAGGGAGACAGGTGGTGGTGAGGAGGTGCATGCACGTAGTGCGGCTGCTGCGCGGGCGAGTGTGATACTTGAGGAGGAGGCAGCTGGTGTTGCGGCTGTTGTTGCGGCGGGTAAGGTGATGTTGTGTAGTGGCTGTAAGGAGGCGTGGCCACCGGCGAGGGAGGCCATGAGTAGCCCGGCTGTTGTGCGTACTGCGGAGGGTAGGCTTGTGGCGGCATGGGCTGCTGAGGGTGCTGTTGTGTCATGTAGGGAGTTTGTTGCAGCATGGGCCCTCTTGTGAGAGCCGGTGTAGGGTTGCTATCGTGAAGGCTGGACTCGGGGTACATTCCCTTCATGGGAGTGATGTGTCTGAGCTGGGCATCGGTGCTTGGTTGCTGAAGCTCTGGTGATCCAGGGTGCGGTCTCGAGTAGTAAGAGATGAGGTGAAGGTGCTGGCCAGTGGAGGTGGTGATGCTGAAAGACTGCTTCATGAGGCCATCCGCCTTGTATCTGTAGCCTTCAGGCTCGCCGTCTTCCTGATCCTCGTCGCTGCCGCGGCCAGAGTCGGGAGTCTTGCCGGCACCGCGTCTGCCACCGCCGAAGCCGCTGCCACGCTTGCCCTCCATCTCGCGGTAGGTGAGAAAGCTACCGGAGACTCTGCTGGCGCTCCATGACTTTCCATCAGTCCACCTCCGCATACCAGCTTCCCTCTCGTCCCAAACAAAAACTGAGCCGGATCGAATAGATTGGCGTTCCTTCTCTGATAATCTGCGCTGGACACGAGGCAAGAGGCCAAGTCTGCAAGCCTCGAAGAGCTTAATAGCGTCTGCGGGTGTCCGCACAAAGCCGTGATATGTCTCCATGGTGATGATGGATAAAGTGTGATGAAGGTTGAGTGGTGAAGGAGAAGGAAAGTTGTGAAGCTACCAAGAAGACTTGATAGGTAGGATGGGGGAGAACCTTTATATCAAGGTGAGAAGAAAAGGCTGGTCCGAAAGTAACTCTCTAGTGGTCCTCCACTACGGCCCCACTGAGTTCGTTTGGGGTAGGGATAGTTCGAGTAGAAATCGGCACAAGTTGCCCTCGACAGAAAAAGATCCTTGGCCAGGTGCGCCCTATGGAGAAGACGGGTAATCCGCGGTCAAGAGAAGAGAGTTTTTTTGGGTTAAGCCGATAGCTATGGTTAAAACCCCGTGTGACCAGACTGGTGGTGTCCGTCTGTCACGCCAAGAGATTGTCCAAGGCAAATCAGGGTGAGACGTCTCGTCGGAAAACGCTGAAGGTCCAAGCTTTCCCACTGAAAGAGCGTTTGTTCTGTGAGGAAGCGGACGCGTGGGTGGTGAGCAGCGGGTGATGATACCGCTGACAAACGCTTCGAGAAAGAGAAACGAATTGCGTAGGCTAGATGACGCAGAGCAAAGTGGGTTAGCTTCTCAGGTTCTCGGCAGGTGAGGGCGACGATGAGCTCCTCGACGATAGGATGAAGGTGTTTCGCAGGCGGTGATGGGTGATGACAGAAGCTTATTCACAACTCGACAAAGAGATGGGTTGAGGCGCATTGAGTCGCACGTCAAGCTTCGGAAGGGTGGAGATGGTGAAAGTGAACGGGATGTTGGAGAGTTGGTGAGAGCTGCTTTTGGCAGGCTTGCGAGACGTGCCAGGTATGGAGTTCAAAGACGTTTGGCTGGGCTGGAGCAGCACCTGTACCATATATATCCTGATACAACACGCGCAAGCCCACACTAGCAGTCGCACCCCCCGGCGAAGGCCAAGCTTTTGGCGACAGGGGAGTCATGGTAAGGGAGGGGGGGCCAGGGCAAGCCAAGGTGGCAGGGGTACGAATGCAAAAAAGGGGGCGTGTGGGAGACGGAGGGGTGGAAGACGAAGACGACGACGACGACGACGAGGGGGGTGTGATGGAGACCCGGGAGTGTCGACAAGAAGACAGGACCTCCAAGACCGGGCATGGGTTGAAAAGTGACTTTGGGACTTGGGAAGACTATCCGTACGCTTCGAACCAAAGTGGAGGCGACCCGAGTGACCCAAAATTCCTTCTGGAATCACCCTGCGCGCGCGCGCACACACACACACACACACACTCTCTCTCTCTCTCTCTCTCTCTCTCTCTCTCCCTCCCTCTCTCTGTCTCTCTCTGCGCCGTCACAGCCGATCCACTGAAGAAGATGACGGGGACGGGGGTCACTGGCTTTCTCGACTAAAATTGCCTCTTGGGCTATCCCTGAGCGGGCTCAGTAGAGAGGCCGAGATGACCGATGGCCGAGTCGTACTTGGAAGCTAACTGTGGGAAAAGAGGCGATGTGCATGAATGATGGGAGGGTAGATGGGTTGAATTGCGTGCAGACTTGGGACGACGATCAAAATGTTCGAAGAATAATGGACAGAAGGGGGAAAGATAGAGTGATCAAGTTGGACGGTATTCTGCCGGCTAGTAGTGCAAAAGGTGATGGATGGGCACCAGGAAGCTTCATCAGACACGTGTGTGATCACCTCTTGACAGATGCCTCGTTTGGACGACTTGTCCTCGACGGTTGCACTGCAACTTCTTGATAGCGCTGATGCAGGAGAGTGATGTGCCGTCCATCAGCCCCTGCAATACCGCGGCCCCCAAACTTCCCACATCAGGGTAGACGTGAGGGTGACACTAGACACTCGAGGGGAGCAGTGGGTGACGCAGATGCAGCAGGCGCCCATTCCAACCAGGTAGACAATGCACCTGATCGACAACGAAGCTTGACTACGACGAAAACATGGAGAGGGGCCGAGATGGAGACAAACGGGGCGTATAAGACGGGGTAGAAGGATGGGTGGTGAGTATCAAAACAATGAAGTGCGTACGTACCTCTTCCTGTGGTGTTTTGTGACGAGGATGCCAAGCTTGCCTGCCGGTGAAAATGACAGACTTCTCCTTCTCTTGATGGATGAGTTGATTGTATCGGTATCAGCAATGCGAATGTGGGCACGAGGGTGGATGCGTTAGAGTAGACAGTCGTGTGTCGGATCGTCGTCCAAAGTCACGAATTGAGGCGTATGGGGAATCTTGACACTTGTTATAAGATTGAGACCCGCGGGAGATGAACGACAAGGCAAGAGTCGAGATTGGCTGCGGCGGCCCAGGAGCTGCCGATTGCGTTGACTTCTTTATGCTTGATCCAGTGCCGAAAGGGCGAGTCCTGCGGCCGGGCGTCCTCTTGGGACTTGGGGTGGGAGCCTGGGAGGGCACCACACAGAGTTAACGGTGACCAGGGTACCGCCGCAAGTCAAGGCCCGGCGGATCGGGGACATAGGACAGAAAAGGTTGAGTGCACAGCGATACTTTTGGATTCCTTGCCGGCCTTTGGGGGGGGGGGGGGGGGGATTGTCCGGGATGGGCACTTGACGACGGTTTACGCGGACAAGCCGTTGGAGGTTGCGGTAGGTGGTGACAAGCTTTGGGACGAGATGGCGTGTGTTGGTTGGACCGTGACGGCAATGAGCAAGAGTCCGAACGACGGGAATACTTTGTCTAGGCACAAGTAGAGTTAGGAAATCCCGAGGACCCCACCGACAATCAACTTAAGCAATGTGCTTGGTGTTTCTGGATACAGTATGCTACTACGGGTACTACAGAGACCCTTGCTGCGGTGGTGATAGTGCGAGCAACGGGGGGGGGGGGAGGAGATGGATGACGACGCCAGTTAGGCGCAGTTTGAGGTGATTGGAGGGTGACAGGATGATAATGGTAGTCTCCCGTACGGATATGTGGGCTGAGATTGATGAACAACGATTGACGGGGCGGAAAATTTAAGGTCAAGGAGAGACTTGGGTACGCTGTCAGAGACTCAGGATTATGCAGGCGGTTTCCCCATCAAAGACGAGGCCGCGGAAGTGGCTTCCACTCTACTAGACGGCCAGAGGCGTGCTGTGTCAAGAGTCGCGAGGGCTTCGGGATCGGGATGTGGGAGAGTGGGTTAAAGGGAACGATCTGTCCAGTGTCCCAGCGAGTCTCAAGGCTCAAGCCCCAACTTTTCCCACGCCGCCAGGCCTCCCGAAAAAGAGCTTGTTCTGGCCCAGAGCTAAAGAGCCGTCGTGCAAGCGTGGCAACGGGTTCAGGGGAGAGCCACACGATGGGGGGAGAGCTGCGTACGTCTTCGGGAAGCGGGAGGTGCTCGGAGGAGGATACCTATCCGTACAAACGGGAGTCAAGAATGAGGGGCCCAAGGCAATGGTGAGGATGAACTGCTACGCAGTCTTTCTCTGTACGCAGTAGTGCTCCATCCGATAGGGGGAATAAGGGAATAAAGCATGGTGTAGCGTGATGGCTTAACTTACTTTGGATAGTATCGATGGTCCTCCCACGTTCCAGCCGGCCGGTCGGTCTGTTCTTTTTTTGGGATCTGGGCGCTGGGGATGGAGACTGTACACAATAGGAACGCTGCGTAGGTTGGTGAGGCTGATGATGACGACGAGTCGGCCGGCAAGCGTACGTATGTCTTTGGCGGATGTTAATTAACTGTAGGCAAGTCTCCTCCCTTTCCTCGGTAGGAGGTTCCCTTCTAGTTGAAGCCTCTCTGCGGCCTGCCTCGGTCGACAGAGAAAGGGGCGTATGGAGTCCTGTCTGGAGAGCAGAATGAATGGTTCGTCAGGCTAAGGTCCTCAAATTGATGCAAGCTTCAGCTGTCTCTGGTCAGCCGGTGGCCGCAGCCGTAGCCGCGGAGCCGGATGCTCTATACTTGTGCGGGTATCCGGCAGAGGTGACTGACGGAGCAAGACTTGTGAGTCAGGTTGATGGTTGATGCTGTACGGAGTAGCCTGTGGTGAAGAAGAGGGAGCACAATTGGAGCTCCCAACCGGGAATAAGCTCAAACCGATAGGCTGTCTCTTAATTTTGGAGTTGGCTTGGGCGGAATGATTGTCGTCAGGGTCTGGGTCTGGCGTGCCGACTGATCCAGATAGCGCGTTTGCTGTGCCTCAGCCCCCAACCACCACCAAAGGTGAATACTGTCGGTGCCGAAATGGCAGCAGGTTGAGCTGGTTGTTACTCGGACTCGGAGCTCGGATTCCCTCCACAGCAGTGGCGCTTTCCCGAGTCCCTCAGGCTCTTCGATGCGTGAGAATGTTTCCCCGGCAGCTAGGTGCGACCCTTTAAGACGCAACGGAGTGCTCCGTCTGTAATGGGGGGCCGATTCCGCGGTGAAATAAGCCAACCCCATCCGGAAAGCCCATCACTGGTCTCTGTCGGATGGCGAAACCGGTGTGGCACCGAATGTCTCTATGTGACGAATCGAATGGTAGCAAAGTACTCCGTACTCCGTTTCCGTCGGTAGATAGTCTTTTCACGACACTGGTGAGGATGGAAAAAACCGGGCATGTTTGATGGACGGCGGACGGGGACGAAGATGAAGGATGACAAGGCCGCGAATAATAATTTAAACCAGGACCAAGCACATCCGCCGGCAAAAGAGGCAAATGAGGGCGATAAGATGGATGTGACGGCGAGCGGGAGGGTGTAGGCGTTGCATCCGTCAAGATGGATGTGACGGTCGGTGCATGGATGATTTGATTTCGTAGTCAGATCGGCTGTCCACACATAATTCTCTCTCGATATCTATGTGTCTGACTCTGTGCGAGGCGTCGGTCGTCGAAACCGCCTTTCTATCAGTTTGTTGCTGTGCAGGAGCAGAGAGTGCCGTGGGAAGTCTCGAAGCGTTCTACCCGATACGAGGAACACAAAAAGCCTATTCATTACGGATACCTACTGGTATACGAATTCTTGGGACGAGATCGAGAGCGATGCAATGGGGATGAGTGGGAGGCCATACGTAGTCTGGAGTCTGCAAGATGGGATGTCTGTGTCGTGGAATTGCATGCCGGTCAAGGTTCAGGTCAGCCGGGATGGGTAGATGTGCGGGAGAAACCCTGCTAGAAGGCAAGGCACGGCATCGCATTCCTCTTTCCTTTTTCTCCTGTTTTTCCTTTCTGATCTCCCCATGGTCCTTCCTATTTGCTTAATCAAGATGGAAGAAGGGAGGAAGGTCTCGGTCATTGTGGAAAGGAAGGAGCACTTACGATACGTGGGTGCATGTGGCAGGCAAGCCCTAGACACAGTTATGGACGGGCAGGTACTCCGTTTGGAAGGCAGGCACCAACTGGTGTATGGCAGGTACGGGGTACGCAGTATGGAAAGCGGGTGCAAATTCAGGGTGGAAGGTGCAGGCTGACCAGAACGTATCGTGGGTACGTACCCCCAACCTTCCTTCCCTCCCTTCTCGAAAAGAATTCAAGCTTATTTCGACAGTCGCTGCACCAAGCTTTTTCGAAGTGGAGGCCAATGTATCCGGAAAGGTACGTACCGGGACTGAACCATACGCCGTCATCCCTTGTTCTGTGGGTGGGAATGTCCGGCCGAGTCGGGGGCGTGGGATTATTCCGCCTTGCAAAAGAGAGGGGTGGAAACAACCAATGAGAGGTGTACCTATTCAAACAGACTCTCGAGCTGGAGCATCAGCAAGAGGAATACGAAAAGGGTAAAAACACGACAATGTTGCAACATCGATTAAGGTAGGTAGAGCATCAAGGCCAAGCAGTGGCAGACGCAGAAACGCAAGAAAAGGAACGATTACGATGCGCCGCCGAGGCTCAATGCTCCACCACAATGGCATTCCTCCTCAGCAGGGTCCATCATCCATCAAATCCACCAAGCAGGCACAAGACCAAAGTCACTTCTTGGTGCAGCCCCTGCAAAAGTATACCTACTTTAACTCCACACCCACCTTTCGAACAGCGCCCTTTCCAAGGCTGCCAAGACAAGACAAGCCCGCAGCCACCGCCGGCCCCACTAGAGAAGGTATATCGCTGACCTTTCAGAGCGGTGGTCGGCGTGGGTGGATTACTGTTGTAATCCTCAAGAATGCAAAGTGTGGATAAGAAATCTGCATTAGTTGTTCCGTGCTTCCCGCCGACAAAACGTCACCACCACTGTATCCGAGATCGAGGGTCCCACCACCAGCCCCATCTTCTTCTCTTCTTTGGCTCCCGTCTGCCTCACTCAGAGTCAGCAGAATTACCGTCACATCCATCCAAAACGTTACTTCCTAGTACACAAGTCCCTCCCGAACGGATAGCCTGTCAGCGGAACAAGGAAGCAAAGAAACGGAACCCAACAAAATAGCCACCAAATATCCGTACCAGGTGGAGAATCGATCACCGATAAAGTGTTGCCTCCAATTCCGTTATTCCGTTCCCCAATACCAATACAACACCACCGCCGCAACGAACGGCATGTCGAAACGAGTCGTGCGTTCGTTGCTCATTACAACATGAGCCTGAGCAACGTGCCGCATCTTCCACTGTTCCCGGGCCACACGAACAAGGAAACCCGTTCCAGGAAAAGGAACACCCATTCCATCTATCTGTACCTAAATCTTTTCTTTAGACCCTCGTTCTGCACCATAAAGATTATCCCGCGGCCGACCGGCCGTCTGTCCAAAAAAGCAAGTCAGACCAGACTCTAACGAGAACATACATGACCTTAGCCTCGTATAAGCAAACGCACGTCTGACTAAAAAAGCCAAAGTGGGATCTGGGTCTGCGAATCACTACCAGCAAAAGGTATTGTCTGGCCGCGCTGACTACGTACAGACCACCTAATCTGAAGGCTAAATCACTAACCTTCTTCCCCCTTGCTTCCGTCTCGGGAAAAGGATGCGCCAACGTCTCATTCCGCGATAGCGAACACACAAGGTTCTGCAGAGGATGTGATGGGGGACGGGGGGAGGGGCGTACGTCGGCTCCCACTAAACTCTGCCCGTCCATCTGACCCAACAAGCATTGGTCATTCTTATTCCCTCTGGTAAAACACCCGACGAAGACAAATAGAGTATCCAGCCAGCGGCAAGACTGAGCAGAAAATCATCAAAAAGGACACAGTTGAGAGCAGAGCCCGCGAACAAGGTTAAGTCCGTTCTGCTCGCCAGTCTAGGCTATGATTGGTAGCCACTAGCAAACCAGATGTCAAGTCCAAATTAAACTAAAGAAAGCTAAAAAGGAAATGGAAAATGAAAATCCAAATCAACCGTCCGCCCAATACGCCGCACTGCACACACACACATACACATACACACGCCCCTCTCCCGTCCCCTCTTCCCGACCGCGTAACCAAAGAATGAACAAAACCCTAAATCTGCCATTTGGCGCCCATCGGCCAGTCTTGGCGAAATGACACATACCAAGAAGGCTATGTGGACGTCCCAAGACCCCGAGGCCCAGACATTGGGAGCCAGTATGCCAGTCAACATGGATTCAAAAGTTGAGTATAGTATACCTAAGGACCGGGATGGATGGGAGTATAAGACATAATGCGCGAAGAAACTGGTCCATGTCCATCGATGATCTCCTGCTGCTTCTGCTGCTCTCTCATGTGCCGTTGAGAAAATTTCCCTTCGTTTTTGACTTTTCTTGGCTTGGGTGATTGTTTTTGCTTGGCTTGTCCCCGAGCGGACCTTTCTGGAGAGACATTCTGTGTGCTCAGCCACTCCGTCCAAGACATTTAACTCATTTGAATCCAAGAGAAAAAAAAAACCCACATGAACCACAGAGGTCATCGGCGCCCAAGCCAAGACACCGGCAATTGCTTAAAAAAGCCTACACGGACCAGACGGACATTTCACATTCATGATGCACCGGCGTACGGGAGGGAAACCTGCTTACGCTCACTTCTGTCATTTAGCCAAGCCGAAAAGCATAACCCTAAACGGAGATGCATCGCCTAAAAAGAGTCGTAGAGAAGATCTGACAAAAAACTAAGACAGAAAAACCTTGTCCATCCCACAGGCCTGCATACGGATAGACGAAATTCAAGAAACTCCAATCCAATCCAGGCTTCAATCTTTCCTTAGTATGACGCCCACCCCGGGCACACATCACACGGATTCAAAGACCTGTATCCAATCAAACCATTCCGATGGGCAAATCAAAGCAAACACTCCCATGTCCGCAGCTCTGCAAAGACTGAGAATTCTATCAAGGTCTCAAGTCTCTCTCTCTCTCTCTCTCTCTCTTTCTCTCTCTCTCTCTTTCTCTCTCTCTCTCTTTCTCTCGTACTCCGTACAGATACTCCATCGCCAATCCTGCCAATCCTCACTAGACGGGGAATTAACCATAATCTTAGCCACAAATAAGAAGACTAAAAAAGCTGATCTAACCGCAACCCAAGCCTCGCCCGCCGCACCAGAAACCCCTGCCCTCGCGGCGCCGCCCCTCCTCGTGCCGTATCCCGCTCGTTTACCAAGGGGCCATGACCAATGGTCAACCCATATTTACCAAGCCGACGTTGGCCGTGCAGAAAAAGAACTCCCTCATCCTCATCCCGCCAGGCAAACAAGGTCGCCGTCTGCCTTAGTGTCCCAGGCAGACAGGCATGCCGGGTTCAGCTTGAAGACTAAAGGTGCTTTAGCGAGAGCGGATCACGAAGTTTCTGCAAAGAAAAGGTTTACCTAAAATTTCACTCAATTCCCTCTCCTCGTACAGGCGGCCGCGCATCGCCAAGCAATTGGGGTTAGGCAAGAGTTAAAGCCAACATTAATTTAGTTCTTCTCTCTTTGGTTCTCGTCTTTCTCGCTCGTCAAATCCTCCATTCTCGGTATAGTCGGGAACCATTGATAGACCAAAGCAGAGCCCGGCTGGGGTGCTGGGCAGAAAAACCTTGTAAAAAGGGCCTCCTTATGGGAACAGAAAAACCACCCGTATCCGTACAGGCAACGCTTATTTCAGCGAGGAACATCACTTTATTTTATGACAGAATCGACCATCGGACCATCGCTATTTCTCTCGTGATTCTCTCGCTGTCTAGTGAATGATAGATAGGCCACACCGAATATGACGGTGCAGAATGATTCTCATCACCGGCCCTCTCCCTTTCTAAAATTCTCACGAGTCACAGGCTCATCTTCCTCGGGCATCGCCATATCAAGACTTCGGCTGCCCGCCAGGGTTTCTGAATCGGCTTCGAGATCCCTCCCCCCCCCCACTGCCTCAGCCCTTTCCACACAAACTCCCAGGGCAGTCGTCTCCCGACTCATGTTTGCTCACTCTACTTTATTCCCGTGCCAGTCTCGCCCTCCCGCATCCCGTGGGCTAGCGATACCAAGCTTTTGGACAACAACCCGCTCGACAATCGTGCCATCGTCGTTCTTTGTCTTTTCCCGATTTCCACTAGCTCATGGGATCGTTGATTCAGAGATTCGCAACCGGTATCTTGAGGCGCATACCTAGCGGTTGCCTATGCCTCACCCCCTCTCTCTTTTCACGAGTTCACACTCACTTTTGCCCTTTCGTCGAACGACTAGCAATAACCATGACACAATGGGAACTTATCAAATTCTCGGCGCCCAGGCTCGATCCAATGTAGTTCACTTTGAATGAATCCGACACCACTCACACCCCCCCTCCCCTTGTTTACAGTCAGGAGAGAAAAACGTGTCCTTTGCATACCCGTATAATACGACCTTATTACGAATAAACTCCAGCAGAAACTAGCACTCATACGGAAAGTCGACGCGCGCATAAGAGGAAAAGCCGGTGCCGTCCGTCCCAAACTCCCAGGTAAAGTGGTAAAGCCAGCGGTACCAGCCCTTCAGCGACTTGCCTAGATCAGTAGGAGGATGAACAGGATCCTCGTCTGGAGCCATACGGGGGAGCCTATCTCGCTGCTTCCGAACGAGATCCAACTGGAGATGGAGCCCGCCGCCTACATACCATGCCGCAGTCCGCAGTCCAGGATGATGGAAGGAAGGTCAGCACACCGCCCGCCCGTGCTGTGTGCTGGGGCCGAGCTGCGCTGCAGCCTGGGGGGTGGGTGTGTGGGAGCTGAGCTGAGCTGAGCAAGGCACATGAGCAGTCAGCTGAAATGAGGCGCGCCAAAAACGTTGAAACATGATCGACTTATTTCTCCATCGCTGCGGTACATTTGGTAAGTAGTTTCTTAGCATTCCGGCGAGAGACGGTAAGAGTCGTGTGTCTCTCGAGGACGCGGGAAATCTAACTATCATGCGGCTATCCCATCCCTTTGCCGTGGAAAAGCAAGCACTCACACAAGAACGTATGAGCCTGTCCATGTCAGCCGCCTATCAAGATCACCCAAGGACAATACGGATAATTGCAGTGGGCAAACACCGTCCGTGTCTACCCAGTCTCTCGGTTCCGGTTCCCTTTTTTATTTCTCTTCAAGACGCTGCAAACAGACCTGGGGGATGCAACCCAGATACCCGGGACCAAACAGCCATCTCACACACCCTTTCAAACACAACACCAGGGCACCTAAGCAGTCTCGCTATCGTAATCAACCCGAGGAATCGAAGGGCAAGGGAAAGCATCAAAAGCTGCACGGAAACGACTCAAGGCCATCGTACAGATACTCGTAACTCGGGTCCTACTCGATTCATTCCTCACTCTCCAAATAGCCGACATCTTGGCTCCTCAGTCTTGCCAGTGTGCCAGCTGCCAATTTAACCACCCTGAAGACCACTCCCTCCACGCCCTCCTCGGGCTTGGCCCACCATCGACATCATCACCATGCCCATCATTGCCCTGAACGAAAGACTGGCCTGTCCCGCACAATCCCCATGACAATAACACAAGGGAAAGGAAAATGCCAAGAAGGATCCCCCACCTACCCGACCGTCGCCATTTCGCCGCGGCCGCCGAGTCGACTGCTTCCTCTCTGACTCTCTCTCTCTCTCTCTCTTGGCCCCCACCGGGACAGCGGTGGCTGAGGGGGAAAAAAGGGCTGTGTGTTTTAAGGTCGACCTGTCAGTGCCAAATCTTAAAACCCTAATAAAATGGCCCTGCCGGAAGGTCGCAATATCAGAAAACGGCGGCCAATAGTACGGTAATCCCCGAGGCGTGGAGGATGCGCGCGTACGTATGTCATGTCAGGAACGCATCACTGTGGGGAATGTGTTCAACCGAAATAGCACATCCGTTCATGCGAATGATCGCCGGGCCCTGGCTCTCTTTCTCTATCGCTTTCTGTCTTCTCAGCCTCAGCTCGACTGCCAACCCAGCTGATATGCGCATCGTGGCTCTTAAAAGCCCAGATAGATGGATCATCCTCTCGATAACCGCGCGGCTGAATTAACATGTTGGCGCTGTATAGGTTGCCTCAGCCAAGCTCTGAACGTTTGAAACAGAGTACACGAATGGGCGATACCACCAACTCTCTGTAGGAATTACTATTCAGGTATTCTCTCACATTGACCCTCTGCGTTTGGCAACTGGTTCGGTCTTTTGCCATCTGATATCCCGTGCCTCGCATGAATGCCGTCAGTCAGCGCACGCAACCCAAACCTCGAAATCTCCCAGCAGGAAACCCGGCCACCTGGGTTGACCCGGACTTCGAGGTCCTTCCGGGCGCCAGCCAGCGGCCGTGTAACATTCTCAAGCGTGTCCCAGAAAGCGAGCGCCAAAATGATCAGTGCGACCATGACATCCGCTTCCCTCTTCCCCATTACTGCACGCCCCAATAACAATAACACGTTCCCGTCAGCGTAAAGTTCACCATCTAGGTTTCCCGTGACTCGAGCGTCTTTGGCACACTGTCAGATGTATAGGATGAACCGGTGCCAAAAAGTAAGCGGCATCCAACGGCACTGTCCACTAACTCCGTTCTCCCGGCCCTCCGCCATACTGTCGTCGTCAGCTTCTTGATGTCTGTGGGATCCGGGCCCCTTCGCATCACGCAAGGCATGCAGCGCGTCGAGCGCGCACAGCCCTGGAACCATCGCATCGGTGCTCTATTAGTCTCTTGAGAAGTTGCGTCTCTATCCGTGCTCGGTGCCGCCATGAAGCCCTCTTTCGCATATGGAAGTCCGTCCGCTCGTGCTAGACGGCACCGCTTCGGCGATGGGAGAGGGGCAATCAAAGAATACCTTGGACTCGTTGGTCATGCGGCTGAACGAATCCATACCGCAATATCGGCCCAGATTCGTGAACCGCCAACGTCAACAGCCAGCCACGAAAAGCCACAAACGCCGTCCCACGAGACCGTCATTCTCCGTGGACTGTAACCCCCATATGCCAAACAGCTACGCCTCAGTACACCATGTCACAATACACACCGCCGAGTCCTTACCCCGTGCTCCCGTCAGTCATCCGTCAGATCCCAATCTCACCGCCCCCTTGGTCAGATTCTCAGTCCCAAGCAGCCTGGTGAGACAGAGCCCGGCTGACACCTGCAACGCAAACAAGCTGCACCACCGTAACGGGCGGGCAACCATCAACACGGCACAGCATCGCGACACCAACACCAGCGAAACCGACAAAAGCCGTAGTACGGCGTAATCGTAACCCTTTGACAGCCGAAATCGAAAGAGGACCCTCCCCTTTCCCTCAGTCTAATCTCTCGACTTCCATCAGTTCCAAGGCTTTACCTGTCTGTCCCTCTCTCCACGGATCATCAAGCTTAATTTGTCCTCATACTGTGCTAGCCCGTCGGCCGGCGGCTGCCCCTCTCGTATTACGTACTCCGTACTCGGCTGGTTTTTACGTTTCTGGCATATTTGACGGGTCTCCTATGCCCGAAAGCAGACGCCGTTTGTATGTCAATCATAACCGCAGCAAGCTTGAACAACGATAGACAATGTCCTTCGCACAGCATCTGTGTACGAGTGAAGTAAATTTCCCACGGACAAAGCTAGTATGTCTACATGGCAGCAGTCGTCCCCGATCGGCAGCGGGCAGACTTATTCAAGCACTCAAATTTACTTCCCGCCCAAATCTCCCCAAGAATCTCGTTAAGCATCGGCGCTGAGGCCGGCCGCAGCGTTGCATTGCAGGCCGAACGTCCCGGCGTCCGCAGTCTCCGAGAAGGGGGGGGACCCCCGCAAACAGCCCCGGAGATCCCTTCAAGCTTCGTTCAGTGTTCACCTACTCCAACCTTGACCGTCCCATCCGAGATCTTTCCTCCCCTCACTTTGATTGTTGTCCCCGAGCTTTAAAAAGGTCATTGAATGAAGGGGATAGCCCCCGGCCTGGGATGATCCTCGTTGGACCCCCAATGAGCTTCGTTCTCATGTGGCGAAAACGATCCGTACGACGACACTACACAGCCTGGCGCCAAGACATGTCAAGTTGCAGTGTATAACAAAGGGTGGGAAAGGCAGTGGGTAACGGAGGTTGCACCGTAACATTTGACGATTTTACCGGTAACACTGGTAAACCCTCGAACTATCCCAAACCGGCCCGCTAACCATTTCCTCCAAAACGGTGTTGCGAACTCGAGGGGATTTCAACGTACAGGGAGTGTTTCCAGCGGGAACGGAATTCCACATGTGACTCTCGTTTGGCGTTGTTTGACGGGACGGCATGCGATTCGTGAGACGTTTGCTACCCAAGATTCCTACTTTGACCTGTCGCACACCGTACGTCGATCTCAGAAACCTGGCTACTGTCGAGAAACATAACCTAACACAGACAGGTGCCTTTCGGGACAACGCCTCCAACTGGCCTCTGGCTACTAGTATCCGTACATGTCGCCTTTGTTTTTTGTTTTTTTTTTCCCTGCAGAACGTCTTGGCCGGCAGGATGCATGAGTAGCGAAACAGGCTAAGGTGGACGGGTGGTTGGGTGGGTGTGCTGCGCGCAGGTGTATCTGCGTGCAAGTCTGTAATAACTCGCTCTGCGAATCCAAACCAACGACGAAATCCAGTCAACCCAACCAACCTGCTCTTGTTGCCTGCGTGATGTGGGCGAATCCAGTGGCAGGATGCACTTGTGGTTTGATGTGTGCGATGCCTGGCCCCTGGCTCCTCAGGTCAGGCGAATCGGGTACTTTTGTCTCCCAAAGCAGACAAGTTTGACCTTTTACAGGCGGGCCACGAGCATGATAACAGTATGGGTAGAACTACATCACGCTGCCAAAGCAATGTACGAATAGTTCGTACTTGTACGGATACCTGTAGCCCGAATTGCTAAACACTTCACGGTTGCACCATGGATAGCGGAATGGAAGGGAAAGGGCTCAATGCTACCAGACGCCAGTTCCCCGTTCCCCGAATCCAGCAAACCGTTGCCAAGTCTCCCGTCTACACAACGGGAACACGGCAGACCAAACGGCAAAAGTTAACCGTTGGGTAAATTAAGGTAATTACTCAAATGGCAATCTGTATCCGCGCGTGTGCCCATACCAGCAGCATCATTAAGGTTGGCTCAGAGCTCACACCCCTCACACCCGGTTACCTTGGCTCAAGTCTCTCTTTTTTCTTTCAAAGTTCTTCCCTTTGGCCTCGAACTGAATTTGGACGAACGGGATTCCGGCTCGTGAATCGCCCCCCACCATCGTCTCTACACCCTCCCCCCGGGCCCTCTAGGTTCCCCTCCCTTTGCAGTCTTGACCATTGGGGATTAGAGGGAGAGAGTGAGTAGCGTACTATCTCCGTAGAGACCATCGTCAGAAGCAGGCGCCACGAACCAATCACTAGCGAGCCGAAGAGCCGGGTACTCGTCACCCTTCTACGCAATCTCGGATCAAGGCAACATGAAATCGTTCGAATGCGCTCAGAGGCACGGAGAACGACGCCGAGACCCGTCTCGCTGCTGCCATCATGAACCAGATATCATCAAAACAGCTGTTCTTTTTTTCTTGCACGGGAAGAAGTGCCGTTGGGATCACGCCGCTGTAATATAGTCTGTAGCGACTCCCAAGGTTAAACTCATCCATCGGTCTGAATCATCCCTTCCCTGCACCTGGAAAGCAGTACCCAACGGCACAGCGGCTATCGAATGACAAAAAGAAAAGAATGGGAGCTAGCTTTCTCAAGCGAGGCTTGCAAGCCTTTCAACCCGCGCGCCCGCGCCCGCGCATTTGGGAAGCGATGGCGCAGAATCCCTCGGAGATGAGCCCAGATAGACTTTAGGGTGTCCTCTACTTTAACGAGCCTACGGCTCGCGAGATCCGTCCAGACGAATCACAAAAGGGCAGAAAGGCTTGTTTGCAGGACCATCAGCCCTGTAGGCTGCACGAAGGAGGGAAAGACTCGAAGGAGGTGTGGCACGCGCGCCCACCCCGGGATCGAGTCAGCAGAGTCAGCAGGAGTCAGCCAGGAGGAATGCCCGTCGATAAAGCTAGGCCCCATTTTAGGATAGCCCGCCATCCATCTCCCTTCCTTTATATCCCAGCCTAGGATATCTCCGTCTTCAGGAGGGGGCGGTTCACGCTCGCTTGATTGTCAGCTTGAAGACTTGCCTTTCGGAAGTTGAATGCTTCAGTCGACATGGGGATTGCGTTGGCTTGCGGGATTGGCTCATTAATCTAAGTCGGCTGAGCTTGATTCCCCATCTTCTTGTAACCGGGAGACCCTGGGCCCGACCATTCGAGTCAAGGTATCGTAGAGTTGTAGAGGGATTTAGGTCCTGCCACTTCGGCCCACGGCACGAAAGCGTATCCACTGCCAGAGTTCGGGAGTCTGTTCTTTACGGATCGAGAAAGTTTCTAATTCAAAGGGGGCTCATGAAGTACCTACAGATATCCGTACACGTGTAAGATAAACGACGATCATCGGCGCATCGGCATCACCCACAGATTGTCTGGACGCGGACCCCGTAGCATCCGTATCAATTTGAGAACATAGCCGTCCACTCCTTGGCCTGCCCAAACAGGCACAAACCTGGACTTGGCGGTGATCCTTTGGATCTTGGGTGAATCAGGATGTGTGCCCTGCCAAACGGCGAACCATTGCACACAAACGAGGCTCGGCCTCTTTCTATTGCTGCCAAGACCGAGTTGGCGCTGCTGGGCATTCCGTGGCACATGTTTGGTGCGTTCGCATCCTTCTGGGCTCGAACACGGAGGTGGGTGACACTATGGACTCTTTTTTGTCTATGTTCATTCGGATTTGGTGGCTTGTAGTAAAAACCGAGTCCTGCTTTCAATGCCAGAGGAGCAGACATTGACCTGAAAGTAGCATACCCATCGGCCGATTATATCCGTACGAGTGACCAGAGGAAGAAAAGGCGTGCCACTGGGCCGATTCTCCACTGGTGCCGCATACGCACACACAAATCCGACAATCTAATTACTGAGTACGGATACTCCGTACCTACGGAGTACTCTGTAATGTGGGAGAGCCAAGGTTTTCTTCGCTCGACGGGTTAAGCGAAGAAAGGGGTGGAGGAGGGGGCACACAATAGGCCGATGTATCCTTGCATCAAATCACGACGGTAGACAGAGTAGAGAGACAAGCCTAGCCCAAGGCGCCAATCAGTACATTCCTCGGGTTAAACCATGCCCATCCAGCAATTCTTACGTGACCGGATACCAAGATGACGAGATGTCGACTGGATAATAAATAGCCTGAAAGCCATGGTGCTTGGCTGAGCCAGAAGGGATAGCTGCTGAGAGCTGCCACTGTGAAAAAGCCAAGCAGAAGGCCAGCGCCACTGCACCATGAGCAGGTTTAAGCATGAATTTAAGCGTTGTCAGCCACTGCTCCTAGCGCCGTCTTGGTCTTCTTGGCATACCTCACAGCTCCTCTGGGATCTGTCCTGGAGGTTGTGGTCGGAAACGGGGGGAGGGGGTGGCTGGAGTAAGAGTAAAGGAGGGGGGGCAGCAGAGTAGGCAGCACGATTTTCTTGCTTACGCCCTGTTGGTGAGCGGCAATGTCTTGGCTATTTCAAAGTTATGGAGCCTAACGGACTTTTCGATGAGCACCGGGTCCGAGAGAGAAACGGTTCTAGAAGGCGAAGCGAGAGACACATCCCACAGGAAGAGAAGAAAAAGTACAGTTCGAAAAAGTCCAAATATCCCAAAAAGCAATACGTCGCGGATGCCGTTTCTTTCGGCGTCCGGGGACAGACGGGGTCATTCTAGTCTCCTCCTCTTTGGATTTTCTGCGCGCAGCAATATGTCTCTAAGGCGGCAGCTCATCATAAAACGCGAAATAACCGTCCTCTTGGCATGGGGACGTGAGCTGGGCGGCCCATCGTTAAATGTCCGTCCAAGGTTTGCCTCTGCAGCAGATAAAGTGCGCCATCAGAGCCAGAAACCTTCCCCGGTCTCTGCTCTTTTGCTTCCGTCCCGACAAAGGTAAGATGCTTATTCAGACGGGCGATCAGAGTTCCCAAGAGTTAGCCTTGACTTTAGTGAACTATGCGTCTGTGGCTTTTGCGGGAGAAGGTTCATGGTTAAGATTACCAAAAACCCAAATAAAAGCCCGCCGTCGCCCCCTGCTCGCTTTCGGTCGTGCCGTGGGGAGCGCCGGTTTCTGCTTGACAGCCTGACAGGATTCCCCAACATGTAAGAGTTGATGATAATGCTTATCACATCGCTAATAATCGTTCATGACTTGAGTTCTGTTAGTGCCTGCAGTATGGAAATATCGGCTTCGTGGAGGTCAGCAAAATCAAAAAGGTTATTGCCCGCTAGGCATCCGGACCAGCCGCGTAAGTCCAGAGGGCGGATGAGCACAGTGAACAGTCTAGAGAGCCTCACTATCTCAGGTACTGTTGCGTATCTTTGCGCGTTTCATTGGTTGACTTCACACAAGGGCCATCGAGTCAAGGTCAATCCCCTCCTCCTCCCGCCCCGTCTGATCACTGGAGACCGCACTGGAAATAATGATGAGACGAGGCGTGCCGATGCGAAGGGCTCCCAGGCCGACCCGAACCGACCAACGAGGCTGCCCAGTGGTGCCGGCCAAGAGGGTCCACGCTCAAGGCTTTTCTTTTCGGCTTACGCTCTTGGCCTGGATTCCTTCTCATGCTGAGACGATGGACTGTGCCTCAACTTACGGATGTCGGATGATGTGATTCTGAGTGTAAGAAAGGCGAAAAGATGACGGCGGCATCAGCCTAAAACCTACTGTATCCGTACGTACGAATAGAGTATCCGCAGTAGGGACAGTACTTCAGGTTCTCTGCCCAGACTGGCCGGCCATCTCGCCCAATCTTACCTTAATCGAGCCTGGCCCGCCATCCCATGTCCCTGAACGCCGACTCTGAGCCAACAGGTCAGAATAGGCTCACAACATCTGCGGCACCTGACAGGCTTCCCTTGCAGGGCGCAGCTTCATTGGCTGTAGGAGCGTTGACTGCTGTGAGAATCGATCCCTCAGGAGGGTAGCTCCTATGTTCCTATGGAGCACGAGTGCATGTACGAATACGCCTTTTCCAGCCTCCAGTTTGCCCATCTAGGTATCCGTACCTTGTGTGAAGGGGACCCCGCCGATGTGCATCCCGCCTTGGTTCGCCGCAAAGCCGCAGGGCAAACGAAACCTCTTCTGGACCCGGCTCCCACGCTGCACTGTTGCGCTGCCCACAACCCGCCGTTGGAACCCCCCGTCCGACATGGCCGATCTGTCCAACGCATGCCGCCGGCGTCAGCTCGACATCAAGATGACACAATACGCAGATGGAGACCAAGGCAAATGCGGCATATCAGCACACTCTTCCGCAGAGAAAGGAGGTAGAAGTTGCCGACAGCTGGATAGAGAAAAGCCTCCAGCTCGGCACATTCATCGCCTCCCGGGCCCCCACTCCGTTCGCTCCCAAGCCGAACCCGAGCAAAGGTCCAAGAAGGGGGCTGTTCTCGTGAAAGCTCTCCACCGTACGGATCAGCTGAGTCCACCAAAAACCTGGATAACGGCGAAGAGAAGCCCAAAAGGAATTTTCGCCAGTTCATGTTTGGCTAATTGCAATCGCGACGGGAACCCGCCCCAGTGGCCATCCCTTCGGTCCACGGCCCAGTCGGGGCTCCGTTCATCTGTTGCGAAGTGCCGCGCGCAAGCCAGCGTTGAAGGACAGCGCATCTCGCAGCCCGCTCCCATGACTCGGTTTGCATAAAGGATAAGCCGTGACAGCAAACCCTAAATAAAAGTGTAAATCCCAGGTGAAGGGATGTCCCCTTGGAACGGTGCTGCCTTTCACACCCCCCTTTGGAGAATAAGGATAGACGTCATTAAGGGTCAAATATACCCACCTTCGCGAATCGGATAGGAATAGAAACGTCGAGGTTCGGTTCCCGTACGTGCAATGAGAGTAGATCTTAGACATCGATCTTAATTCCGACTTCCTTCGGGGACTCTGATACACGCTTGGCGTGTCACAAGTTCACAACTGCTGGCTATCCTCGCAGGATCACTTCTAGCACCGAATGTCCCGCTCAGTCAGCGGCTCAAGAGGGAAGAGGATAACCTTGCTTAGTCATGGCATCAAGGCGGCTTAGAAGCCAGATGTCTGCTCAACTGGGGTCAGCATCATGAAGAAGTTTATCCATACCGCCGAGGGCACAAGCCTGGCTCACATTTGCCATCAAAGTGTCAAGTGAGACAATGTCGTAATGTGCTGCTTTGGGAGAGTTGTCTTTCCAATGTTGCCGACTGATAGGCGCCACATCTTTGAGTTAGACTCGACACCACCACTACCTCACACCAGTGAGCCAAGCTTCTCGGGCGGTGCATCCAGAATGCAGCCATCCAATGTATCAGTTGCTTCACCTGGTGGATGCGTTGTTTTCATGTCTGTCGTCTATTCGGGAATATGTTGAAACGCAGACAGACGCGAGAGGTATGGTCTTTCCACCGAAAGGGAATCCTTCTAACTTCAATGTCACAGTTCAACTGCATGAGACGGAGCGGCTCTAGCACAGTTCGTCCTGTTTCTCTAGAGCCTGTCAGCACATTCGATGCCAGCTAACAGATTGAGCGATCGCTTGCTCATGGCTCATGACCTCAACCTTAATGAAAGACGATGGCACGGAGCTAATGTCGCGCCTCTCATGCAGTACCCTTTGGCGTGAGAACCCGACCAACGGGCTTGCTGATCTTGGATTTGGAGGTGTCCATCCTACGAGTAACGAGCCTCATCCTGCAACAAGGCAACTTGAATGACTCCATCTCTCCGTCTTTGGATTGAACGGGCGTCCGTCAATGCCCTGTGATGGTTCTACGTGGGCCAAGAAGGCAGAAGCGGTCGGCAAAGTAATGACTTCAAGTGAAGACGGTCGCGAACACGGACTCAGCCTGATCAGTGTGGTGCTCCGTCCTCGTCCGCCCATCCCAAGGGAGGATTCAAGACCAACTGTCTACCAAAAGGCTTAGCACAGTGGGTTCAAGAACTCTCCTTACTGAAGAGGTGACCAGTTCATTGCTTTGGGAAGCATGCAGCCCGAATCCAATGGGCGAGATCGGGCGCCAGGACTAGCCACTTGAGCCAGAAACCGGTCTGCTGGGCCTGCGGACTTCCACTCAGCTCGCCAAAAGAATTTCCGCATGGATTTACCTTTTATGATCCATCATCCTTCACCTTACCTAGGTCGGCAGGTCTAGCGATACCGCCCACGCGTCGGCGAGTTCGGGAAGCTGGCCGGGATGCCGCTTTCGCCGTTGATGGTACAGGTTGCCTAACCTCCGATGGGAGTCTAAGATGCCACGAAAAGTGAGTAATCCACGACGAGAGACGCATCGTATCATCGCCTTCGAAAGCAAAGTGAACGGTTGTCACGAGCGATCCTCTCAGGAGCTACCCCGTGGGGACTGCAACTTCTGTTGGGATATTTGCCTATATGGTTACATGAAAGAACGGCCCCAAGTTAGCGGCCGACCATCCGAGAATGTGATGCATGAGTAACGTCGATGACAAGCTCGTAAGCTTAATGTTATTGTGCCTTTCTCGGCTTGTCTCATCTGCTCGTATAGACGCTGCGCTTCTTTCCAGCTCGCACTTCGAGGCAAGTGAACTAACTACCAACCGAGTATCCGCGTATGAGACTTTTTGAGTTTTCAGAGATGAATGGTGAGGCTCCCCGTAGATTCCCCGTATATGCAAGGTCAAGAACGAAGACATCCCCGCCACTCACTAGCTTCCATGGAACTGGCTTTACGGATACTCTATACGGATGTCTGCATCGGTGATCGGTCCCCGTGAGCTGGGTATTTCACTGTTGCCTAACAATGTCAAGGAAGAGCCTTTGCGGCGTGAAAATCCTGACTTGATAATGCGCCACCCGACATCGAAAGCCTCCATCATCTCCCCAATCCTTTCACATCGAGAATGGCAGGTGCCTGGCGATGGGAGGTTCACGACGGGGGTGCGGCGGCGTCGGTGACTGATGGCTGACATGGGACGAGGGGACCCGCTTGAGCGGCACAGAACGGTGCCGGGCCACGAAATTGAAGACTCTAATCTGAACGGGCGGATGCCCGGATACGTCGGCGGCCCTTGGAGAAGATCCAACCGTTCCCTCCTCCTCCTCCCAAAGGTCCCTACGGTCCCGAAAGATTGGCAGCCTAACTCCGTAGAGAGACAACACTAAACCAACTGCTCTAGTGCCGTTTGGCCACCGGATTGATGCATTGGCATTGAGGCAGTGCTGGACCCCCTCCCCGAGTCCCCAGTTGCAGCCGAGCCAAGCCCAGCCAGTCAGACTTGATGAGATGAGATTTGGGGGTGTTGAAGCTTTGAAGGATTTGTTGGACGCTGGGCGAATCCGCGGCCCCGATACGAACGGTTGTCTAAACCAACGCCGGTGCTTGGTGATTACTCTATCGCCCGTCTACTGGCGGCGCCCTGACTACTAGACGAGGGCCGTCGTCGATGAACCCCGGAGTTCAGGGCGCCTTCTCGGGTATGCCTTGGCAACCTTGCTTGTCAAAATTCAAAAGAGGGTTTGTTGATGGGTGTCGCCGTTCACGCCCCCAGCCCGGCGACTTCGGGGCGGTTCTAACTTCCGGCTCGCTGGTCTTCAGCATCGTCCCTGACCTTGTGTAGTTCAAACTATGCTCTCCATACCTATCGATCTGTACAACCCCTGACATCTCATGTAGGAACGCAACGAAAACTCAACTATTAGCTGCTAAGGCGGCAGAACGCAGTCGTCCGCTTAGTATTGGAAACTAGCATCGAAAAAGGATGGGCGAGACCTTGCGAGAGACAAATAAATGGGCCGATGTGAAGAAGTCACGCACCTTGCCTGTCAGTGTCAGGCCACCCAGGAGACGATGGAAAACATAAACCTCGGCCAAAGAAGTTTAGTTCCCTTTGCAGAATTCGTGATCAACACCAACACCAACACCAAGTTCCAAATTCCAACAACCAACAAGACAGACGGGCGTTGGTGCGCCATCCGTCCAACCAACTCTGGCGTGTGTGTGTGTGAAGAAGAGCGCCGCCGCAGCGCACAGGCCGTAACACTCCCTAGCTAGGCAGACTTCCTTGGTTGCTTGGCTTGGGTCTTCTTTTTCCCTCTTCCCATCGGGATCCCGAGGGTGTGCTTAAGCTTAATTCGATACTCAAATGTCAGCCACCACGCCATATCGGCCTTCATTCGTTCGATGGAATTCCGGGTTGCGCCCCACACAATGATTTTCTGTTGCTTTTTTTCTCTTTTCCTCTCCTCGTTATCCCCTACTTGATTCCGAAAGCGAATGCTGCCTCCGCGGTGGAGGAAGAGAATACCTAGGCCCTGTCTGGTTGCCCCGGCATGACCTGGGTTTTGAACAATAGCCCGCGGCGTAATAAGGATTCAGGGGGCGATTCGTCAAATCACACATCATCAAAAACCATGTGGGATTGAGGAGCGGTTGGTTTATTTTGCTGACGCGGCCACCACCACCACCCCGGAGCAAATCTTTTTAGTCTCTTGAGCAAGGAGCAATGCAAAGAGGATGGAAGATACGGATAAAATTCGCACTAAATCTTCGACGGCGGGGAACTATCGATAGCGCCATCCTAGATTCCCTCGTGGCATTGGGAATGGAATGCGCGCCGGCAATATCGGTTCCGCATGTTCCCTCTCGTATGGATATTCCCGCGTCCATCCCCATTGAATATCCATCACCACCACCGACCACGAACACAGTCAGCGTCCTTCTTGATAGCCCCTCGCACCTTTCGGGTTGTGGGGAGTCGACGGGTGATGCTCAGCTGTCAGGTTGCAGCGGGCACATTCCCAACTAACTTGACTAAAGTGATAAGTGTCAGAAACGGGAGATACGCCGTCCTCGACTGCCGCGTGCGTGCAAAAAAATGTCCCTCATCCCCACGTTGGACGGCCGCCGTGTGGTTCTCAAGATGCTTGGCTACGGATGGCAGTCTGCCAGTCAAGGTCAACTCCCCCCACTTCAGGCGAAGCTTTTGCTGATCTTCCTGTCCCTTTCCGGGTCCCAAGTGCGTGTCGCTCCCTTTCGGGGTTCGGACATGGACTCGAGGCCATGTCTCTAGAGTGAAGAATCCAGAGGCCAGAGGAACTGTAGCATCCATCTCCCTGCTATGGTGGTGACAGTCACTGGCTGGGCAGGTAGGTCAGCGGCCCTTTTGCTCGGGGTGTTGATCAAGAACGACGCCCGGCCAGGGGCTCGGTGATATTCTGCCCTCCCGACTCAATCTAGGAGATCGAATCCGAGCTGGACACCAAAAGCTCGCGTCCTTGTCTTTGATAAACAGCTCGTGCCAAGCATCGCCCAAGATGCTTGGCAGAGTTGGCGTGCGCATACCAAAAACAGGAAGGGTGTCCATCCATGATCCATCTCGTTCTCGAGAAAAGGTAAAAGGGGGGTTCATCACATCACTTCGACCCTTCTAGCAGTGCTGAAATGAAGACGTCGTAGCCGTTGAAGGCCCCAAGAGAGGCTGATGGGCTTGGCATTATCAAAGTATTGCGATCTTCAATGGCCATGCTCACGATCTGTCTTGCTTTCCGAGGGGCCCCAAGACCCCAGACACGGAACACTGCCACAGTCTCCATCCAGTGTCTCGCCCATTATAGGATCGTAATTTGCCTATGCAGAGGACGCATTCCACGGCGAATCATTCAATCAAACTCTGCTAGTTGATGGACGTACTATCCCTTGCTGGCACATATTCATGGGCTTGAACTTTTTATAGGCTGGTTCAGCGGTAGATCGAGTGCCTTAATCTTGGTCATTTACCGTCGTCCTGTTCGGATTCATGACCCTCCTGGTGCAAAGCCTCAGCGGATGCGACGACATGCATGTAGTCTCGTAATCGTGGTCGGTTTGAGGATGTAGGGGACCAGTGTATTCTATTCTGCTCCGAATACACGACCAGTACTCATAGCCCGAGCTCCTCTGCAATCTACCAGTAGCCACGAGACGCTACCGGTTATTACGACATCCGATTGTTGTTTGAAGCAGCCGCCTAGCAATCCTGCTAGAAGACTGAGATGCGGCGTCTAAGTCCGCGAGGGCATATGCGATCATCGGACGCAGCAGGTCATACAAAGGGTACAAAAGTTGCAGCACTGAGAGTGACTCTGGTTCACGCCCTCGAGACTTTTTGAGTAATTCCCGAGGTATAGGAGCCCGAATATCATACTATTATGCCAATGGTGAAGACGCGATCCTAAAGAGAATGCATTGTGATGTTCAACGAAGTAAACAGCCGCGAGTGATTGGAAGAGATGTACATCGCTTTTCTTGAATAGCATTCATTGTAACATTGAATCCAGCGAGTGACTCAACCAGTAATTGAGGGGTCTAGATGTATGGGTATTGTAGTGTACACGGTGTTGATACAGAGTCCGGCGCCGTGTTATGTGACACACGATGCAAGATCATGGTAAAATTACAGAATATTTAAACATGTGTTCCGTGAATCTGAGAGTAGGCGATGAGAGACGGCGATGACTCTTGTTAATACACTGCCAAACCAAATGAAGCTTCCGTGGCTCTCACTTATGATAGCGGCCTGCCTGGTCCCTTCCGTTAGTTTGATGAGCAACTCGGGACAATCGTCAACATCGACTTGTACAACACTGTCAGGTAGGTGGTCTGATTCGCGTTGCATACCAAGTGAGACCGAGCCACTGGATGCTTGATGCCTTCCGTCGTACAACGTCGCGTGAACATCCCATGCGTATCGAATCCTGTCAACTGCAAGCCACCGGCGTACAGAGCTTGGAGCTCTGCAATCGGGTCTCAGGTGTCGCGCTTGGTAGCTCGATTACATGTCGCACATGCACAATGAGACTCAAGGCCGGCCATGCTCAGTCATGTTGCACGAAAGTCGCGCATCGCTGTGCAACTTCTGTCGTGAAGGTTTCATCAAGCCCGGCTTCCAGAATCCCAGGTAGGCAAAGCTTAACGAGCAACCGCGTCATGAACTGGTAAGACTTGGGCTCCGGTTCATCCTGAGCTGTCGACTGGCCAGCTTAGCAGTCGCACCGGCCATACCAGCGCGGAAAGGCCACCACATCCCTCACATTAGGAACTCCCACGAGATAACTGAGCAGTCTGTCGAAGCCCAGACCAAATCCGCCGTGTGGATTGGAGCCCCAACGACGGAGGTCAACATACCACTCGAGATCGCTGCCGCCCATGCCGCGAGCCTTCATGGTCTCCAACAGGTCCGTCAAGCGATGCTCACGCATCGAGCCGCCAGCGATCTCGCACAAATCGGGGACCAGAAGATCAAAGCAGTCGACTGTGTCACCCGGCAGATCATGACCAGAGGTTGCGGTATCTGATTTTCTCATGTAAAATGCTTTGATCGCCCGAGGGTAGTGGGTAACGAAGACGGGAGAATAGGCAGAGGAGTCGTTGGTGGCACCAAGAGTCTTGGCGAGGAACTTTTCATGCTCGGAATGCAGGCCGCCTTCCCATGTAGGCTTGATCTCGAACTGATGCTCTTCTGCCTGAAGCAATTTGATTGCATCGGCGTACGTGATGCGTGGCCATCTGGAAGCTGGGTTCTGCATCATGCCCTTCCAACGACGCTCCACTTCGTCTATCGGAACTAGGTCATCTTCTGCCGTACGGGTGTCCCCGGGCGCTTGTCGTTGGCGCACTTCTTGCGCAGCGCGAGTCTGATACAATCCAGTAGCCAAACTGCGGAGCATATCTTCAACAAGGTTTGTGACTTCGTCCAATTCGTCGACGAAGCTCATCTCCGCCTCTAGCATATAAAACTCGCTCATGTGTCTTGAGGTGTCGCTTCGCTCTGCTCGAAAGGTCGGTGATAATGTCCATACGTGACCCAGAGATTGGGCCAAGGCCTCAAGATGAAGCTGAGTAGACACCGTCAGATACTTGGGCGAGCGAAAGAACATGTTTGCTTGCTTGTCCTGGCCCTTCTCCGGTGCCTTGGCCGATCCCGTAACGATGTTGAAGACCTCTCCTGCCCCTTCGCAATCTGAAGATGTGATAATTGGCGGATGAGTTTGGGTGAAGTCTCGAGAGGCGAAGAACTGAGTCAACAATGCGACGGCTTCTGATCTTAATCGTAAGATTGCGGCATTCAATGGTATCCTGGTTCGAAGATGGGGCATGGTGCGAAGATAGTCAGGTGTTTGGTACTTCTTCTGGATTGGGAACGTCTGGTTTCAAGGGCGGCATTAGCGATAGTTTAGAGAAAAGAAGAATGACAGTGGGCCTACCTTTGCGTCAGAGGGGCCTAGGATCTCGACATGATCGACCTTCAATTCGTGACTTTGACCATCTGTTTTGGAGGGAGTCCAGACACCTCGTAGGCGGACTGCAGCACCAACTCGCAGGTTTGCGCTGGGAAACTATGAGCAATCAGAGCTTCCGAGACAGTGGCTAAACTTGGAGAGCTCGGAGGAACACACCTTTCGTCGTCGCTTCTCGACACCAGTGCCTGGATAGGCAACCGCGAAGACCCATCGCCGATGTTGACGAATCGATCCGTCTTCATGTTCCGAACAGACCGGACGTATCCATTGACGACAACATTTCTGACTTCGGATTCGGGCTTCCATTCTAGAAATTGAGCAATTGTCTTCCGCGGTGCTGTGGAGAGGTATCGATTGTGAATAGGTTGGACAAGAAGCATAGATGGGCGCGCGAGCGCGCGCGAAGGGATTGTTGCCACGATTCGCATGGTGAGAACAAAGTGCAATGCGTCTATCTACCGCGTCATGGTGTGGCAATCGAAGAACTCAACCCTGGTGATCTGCTACCAGCAGAAGTGAACGGTATAGCTCGACAGCGGAGGGGTTGCGACGGCAAAGAAAGGGACGGCGCCTTTCGCGACGACATGCGACCGATGACTGAGGTCGGAGCTCGAAAAAAGATCTACGAATGGGAAGCTTCAATTCATAGAAGTGGGGCCTCGTGGCATACCGAAGTAGATATACATGCACTAAAGGGCCAAATTGTGTGTACTGATTAGTAGTCGGACTTACTCGGGACAGACACGCACGCTGCGATAAGATAAGAAAAACAACAGCCTTATCTCAGTCATCTCCCCGGTACGTACCACCAAGACGGGAGCTTCTTGTCTCCTCGACGGCCAAGACAGCCACACAGCTCCTCCCGTCTGCATCCCTCCACACCACAAACATCTGCTCTCGAATCGGATGACATCCCCGGCACTCGACTGCTTCCCCATGCCTCAGCTCTAGACTTTCTCTCAACCCTTTGGACAAGACTTGTAATTGTTAAATCGTTCACCTTACACCATGGTTGATCCAAATCGCGGTCCGACTTGTGGTCGCAGGAACCCGGGCCCCGAGTCGTCCTTATCTGGCTGATCAAGTCCAATTAGTGACCAACTTCATCACCATCAGCTCCGCCCTCGACTCCCGAGACACCAAACACCGGACACGGATGACGACTTCGGGATAATGCAGTTGTCGACTAGCAACCCCATGACATGGATCTGGAATCCGATCGAGGACAGTCTTTTCTTCTTGCTCCCGAACTTCTTCTCCCTTCAGATCGAGGCCGCACACTCGAGTGGGGATTTGTCTGCAACATGCAAGTCGTGGACAGCATGGGTCCGCGTCCTGGGCGGGCGAACCAAACAACCAACGAAGCCTTGCCATCTCCCGTCTACGGAGTACATCTTGCCTCACTTCTAGGATGAGCTCACCTCTCTTCATCGCGCCCAACCCCTAGACAGGCAGCCCTGTCTAGTGGGGGTCCAAGAACCATGAAGCTGGGTTTTTTGCTTCTTCCATGCCCAGCTTATTGCTTATTAGCTCGCGATCTAAGCAAGGCACGGCACGGGCAGCTGGACCTCGCAACTATTCTCCCTCGCCTTCTTTCCCTACTTTAGCTCCCGCCCCGCCCAAACTGTCTTCAGATTCCACGGGTACCTCGCCTTACCTTAGCCAACAAAATATGTACGGACCCTGGCTTCAACCCCCGGTAGCACTGCTTGTCCCAATCGTCCTATCCTGGCTCGCAAGAACGCCTCAAGTGAGATCTTGGGAGACAGAAAGATCTCGTATAACTGCGGCAGATTGCAGTAGTATCTCGATCGGATCCCACCTACCAAGACCACGGGAAGACTGACGTGACACGACCCGGGTTTCTGTATAAGCAAGACATATCTCATCACAACCACGGCAAGCCCACCCACCCTTTACGCGCCCTTCCTATTCACTACCCTGGAATGTCGCAGACTTGACTGAGATCCGGCAAGTATTGGTTACACTCTCCTCATACACCCTTCACCGCTCTCGCTTCCTGGCGAGGCGAAGCAATTCATTCCTCTGCAAAGGGGCCCAAGATACCTCACCATGCTATTGTTTCTTTTCTTCCTATCCGCGCTGTTGGTCTACCAGCCGCAGCTAGAGTTGCCTCCCGAGCGGCTCTTCATTGTGAGGGACGTATTTAAAGCCATGAGGGCACCCATGGCTGATGCTCCCCTGGTCTCTCGTTCCCAAGTCATACTCGTCGCATTACGTCTTATCGAGGTCCAACTCCACACAGCAACGTAACCTTCATCACCGCCCCAAGCACTCCTTGGACTGCCTTCGCGAGCTCACAATGCCTTCCTCGAAGCCTTTAAAGATCAAGCCTTCCGAGGTTGCGGCGGACACCAAGAAGAAATTGATCCCAGAAGTCAACAGGTACTTCCGCGAGGAGTGGCCGCCTTACTCGATTCTCTACTCTCAACCACTGCTCCAGCTTCCGCTCAGCCGTCCAGCTTTCATGAGCTCAGACTTACCCAATTTCTGTAAGATTCACCCATGGCCGTTCTCGGAACAACAGCTAACCGTAGCAGATGTTGTCCATAGCGACCCTGTAGACTGCGCGCTGGGCTGGGCTCAAAGTGAAGGAGTTCGGATTCCCTTCATCTGCGCCGCGAACGAGAAGCGACCCGGAGGTGATTGGGAAACGGGTGTTGTCGGTTACGAGGTATGTTAACAATGGTGTGCCTTGTATGACACAACTCTGACTCGATGGCGCTATGTAGGAGAGATTATGCCGACGCAGCAATCTGTCAGCGACGCTGGGCTCTCCTCATCCGGATACATGCATGTCAACCAACTACCCGATTCCGATCGAAGGAGCCATCTATTCTCCCGACGTTGGTAGGCACATGCAAATGACCTAACATACTGGTTACTCTTGACTGACGAAGTGCGCAGTTCGGTTCCGCCAATTTCAAGACAGAATCGAGTCGCTCGACATGAAGGATTGGAGGTCGTTGCCAGTCATTTCCATGCCACCAGCGCGATGGCCGAAGCTGACAGACATGGGACGAAAGTACTCCTTTGCGGAAGAGCGAGAATTGGTACGGAACAAGATGCGCGCTGCCTTGCGAATCTGCGTGTTCAATGGCTACAACCACGTTGTCATTGGCGACTTTGGCCTCGGCAACGGCTACCGCAACCCGCCCAAGGAGCTGGCAGAGTTGTGGCGCGAGGTCTTTCTCTACGACCCGGAATTGAGGGGGCAGTTCCTAGCCGTCATGTTTGCTTTCGAAGATGACAGGCAATGCACAGCCAAGTTCATCCTCGACGACATCGCCAAGAAGACGAAAGGGAGCAGCAGTAGCAGCTCTTCGAAAAGCAAGTCCAAGAGCTCGTCATCGTCCAGTTCTAGCGGCAGTTCATCCAGTCACAAGAGCGACTTCAAAATCTTCAGCGAAATCTTCGCAACGAGCGAGATAGCTAGAGTTCGGAGCCAACCCGACCCACGCTACGCCTTCTCTGCAATTATGGATGGCTCTTGACCGATTTGCTCTTGGCGCATCCTCGACCGGGTTTATGTCTCACCCATGGGTACTCGATATGAACCGGTGAGACCTAGCCGTACGTCAGGCTGGCTGGGGCGGCATACCCTGGGAAGAGAGTCTTGTCTCGCCGTACGACCTGTCATGCCAACACATGGCTACAAGAAAGGTGTTTGTGTCTCGCAACACAAGCTATTCAGCACAACTAACGACTGCGACCTTGTCCAAGTACGCTAATTGGTCCGCAATGACCGGACGGGGGGCTCTATTTTTTGCATTATTCGACCGGGCTTTCAGTTCAGCGGCCCACACTGGTTGCTTTTCCCGCCCTTGCACACGTCGGGCTGAAGCACCTTGCGATCTCGAGGGTCCCCGGATCTACAACGTCGGGCGTCAATTGCCCATTCTGGCCTGTGGGCTCGGCGAGCTTCAATAGTGGTCTTTGGCCTTGTTTTCTTATGTTTTCCCTTCGCGATTTTCATGGGGAATTTGTTTGTTCTCACTGGTGCACATCATCATACGGTTGATTTCGGGTTGGCGGCGTTGGAAATGGCAGGACAGACTGGATAGAACCGATATAATTGGGACCTGGGAGCTTTTGCAGGCGTCTGGCGTTTTCTCCTGGGTCAAAAATCACAAACCCCCTCATATTCCATGTCCGGAAGCAATTTTCAAGCATGATCATATCTCCCTCTTTCCTATGCGCAACCCAATTCTCCAAAGAAGTGAGGGCGTCTGGATGTAGGGGTAGGCATGGTGCGCGCAACCTCGCCAACCCGACTGTCCGGCAGTCATATGGTGTGTCGAAAGAGCATGACCTTGCTGCAGCCGCCTCATCTTTACCCTGGCAACGTGATCACTCCGTTAGGGGCCTGACATTCAATACCGACGACATTCTTGGCTAATATTCTTGCTCAGCAGAATCTGGAGTACGGTTGACCTCCGCTAAGCCGAAGGGGGTAGTCACCCGGACCAAAGGGGGGAAGAGACCTGCAGCAAGACTGGAAAGCGACACACTTTTTCGACTCGGGATACCCGCGCCTGGGGAGTTTGAGTTGGACGCTGAGGTTTCCGCCCAAAACGTCCTAGCAAGAACGGCAACATCAACATCCGCGACCATTGGAATGGGCCAGAGTTTCTGTTTCTGCCCGCTCCTCTGTCGAATTCGTAATCGACTTGTCCTGGCCATACTAAAATGTTTGCCTAGGCACGTGCCGCGGCGCCACTTGACGAGAAAAAGCAAGTATAGAGAAGGCTCGCCTGTCTTGCCTGTTTACCGACAGCAAAACTTTGGCTCTCCAACGAACGCTCCAGGAATCGGTGTCTCTGAAGGGATGAATGAGCGGGAGTGTCTGACATTGTCTTCCCAACACCGCGGTTGGTCAGGCTGGCGCAGAACGATTGGCCATGAGAGCTGAACATCCGAGGGTCGAGGGATCTTCGACCAGGATGGTGAGTGCCTATTGGAGGGCTGAGAGGACACCCAGGTTTGCTTTTTCGGGAGCTGACATGATCTTGGGTGCAAACAAAGCTGCGCATGTCCTCGTCATGATGGAAAGAAGGTCTACCGCGACCCCGAAATCCAAATACCTCACCCCTGCCTGCATGCCAGATCTTGACCGGGACATTCGATCGACTTGAAGTTTGGGTATGACTGCGTCGGCTCTCCCCACGACGACCCCCACTCCCACCCGCACAAGCAATGGACTCTCTTTTCTGCCTTCTTGAGAGACAATACTGACTCTGGAGTCCGGAGACCGGCAAGATGGCCCTTGAGGCGGGCAGGATCCGCGAACACGGTGATACGTCTGTCACTTCTCAATTTCTCGAACCGCCAGATGGCTGATGCGAGGCATCTTGCCTGTGCCACCTAGTACGGCCGAAATGCGGAAGACCCGTTACGGCCTTTATCTACGGGAAGAGCTTTCGTAGGCCATGGGAATCCCGCCTTCGCGATCCTCTTAGATGAACATACAGCAGACTTACCTACCTGCCTTGCTACCCGACTGACGGGGAAACCACCCCAGATGTCCCAAGGACTTTTGAGGTCATAGGGAGGATCGCGGGACAGAAAGAGGGTTTATCTTTCGAACCCCTGGAACCGGGGGCTGACACCACCAGGGCCCGACCACGCGGGACCGGAGGGCACTCCGCGGTCGAACATCCCGAAGCCCTCTTCAAATGCTGGCCCTTGCATGGGCCCCTTGCCATCCAATCACACCTAATGCGCTCATGCGAGAGGGGCCGAGCTGGACTCCCTGCCAATTCCCCGATGTGGTCAGTTACACCAGACACGGACACTGGCGGAAGACGGGCGGGGGTGAAGATGCGAAAGACATTCCGCGAGGACTATCTCTGTTCAGGGAGGCCACTGTGAGAAGAGTCGCGGGCTCTCTCTCTCTCTTTTGCTGTCCTTTGACTCACCTTCTCTGCCCATGCAGCAGTCAAGGGATACACTGGCATCGCTTTAGAGACCAGGGTGAGTAGGAAACTTCTGCCTTTCCTAAAAATCTTCATGAAGTGGTTTCCCGTTCTAGGCTGGGGCTTAGAAACGATTGCTAGTGCAGAATCGTCGTCATGCCCTCCCCCCGGGTAACAGTACTGATGAATGTCGTGCCGCGTGCATAGCTATCCTTGAACTCCGCATTGGACTCATCAATGGCATGGGTGTGTGGATGATCGCTGCTGCGTCGACGCCCAACCCGTCGTGCAGCACGACATGATGCTCGACGGATAACAGGAATGGGACAAGGCGGCAAACCACCTGTTTCTTTGATTTTTTCCCTCCCAACGGGAGACTCAAACCATCATCGCAGCTCACCGCTCCGAGGACGAGAGACATTTAGGGCGGTGACTATCCCACCGCTAACGCTTCCTCTTCTGGCATTTTGAGCCGCCCAAAATAAGACGAGGCGTTCCCGGATGGAGATCCCGCCTTACGTTGGGGAATGGGAGGGTTTTTTTGCTTGTCCACAGGTGGACTCTTTTTCTTTCCCTCCCTCCTCTGAGACATGCATGTAAGCCTCATCGGGGAGAAGAGGTCGGTCGGTCGTAGGTACAAGGTGAGGAAGAAGAAAGAAAAAAACGTATCGATCTCCATCAGGGATCACGAATTTGTTACAGCTGCGCAGATCAGCTAGACGAACCCCCCACCGCCTGCCGACATCATCAATGCCATTTCACTGCTGCCTACCTGACTTTTGTTTCCCCCGAGCGCCAGACTGGACGGGTTGAAGGGAGGAAGCAGAGAGGCCCAACGCGGCCTCGGGTCGATCGTCCCATATTGGACCCGTCCAGATCATGCACATCAACCTGACCCGGATGTACCGAGAAGAACCTGCCATCTGGACTTGCGAGATGAGCGAGGAGCACGGGAGGCGGGATGGGGATTGACGGAAGCAAGTACGTATACCTAGGCTGGTAAGCCGTGAGAAGGCCACTCGGGAGGCTGCATGTTTCAAGGGCCTTGGACCCAACGACGTTCACTCGTTCGTGCCCTGTCATATTATTTTATCCTGCCCTCGCCCCTCGTTCCGTCGGACTTACCTCTAAGCCGGCATAGAAACGATCCAGAGGGAACGGGTTACAGCGGGTAGCGACACCGTGAAACCAAAGTTGAACAAACTTGGAAAAACAAACAAACAATGGCGGTGGCTGCTGGGGCTAGGAAGACAGCATCAAGTCGCCTTTCCCGGCACGCCCCCTTAACGGTCTATAGTTTTACTACAAAGTAAGAAAAGCCCAGTGGCATCTGTCTTACAAACCTTGAGCAAACGTCACCTATCGAGGGACGGCAGGTACAAGAAAAAAACACGACGAGATTTGATTATGAGTAGCAATTCCCGCCCATTGAACTCTCCCCTCCCGACTGGCTGTCGTGGGAAGCTTGGCGGGGGGTAAATTGGGTGGTTCATCTCGGGCGGTCTTCATTCCTCTGTGATTACGTGGTGTTCGCATTATGTTTAGGTGACTGGTGTCCCGTCAACCATCACATCTCACATATCACAGTCTTGCGTTAGATTTCCTACGGGACATGAAGGGCAGGGGCTGACTTGGCTTTGGATGAAATCCGGCGAAGTACGGTAGTATACCATGGAGTCTTGAAGGGGGTCACTGATCGGGGACTGTCATGTCTTATGTCTCGAGGCACTGGGAGGAGAAGTAGTGAGGATGATCTTTAATGGTGTTGACGTAGGCTGGGAGGGAGCCGGGAGTGTTGATGAAGCGCGTTCGCAGTTGCAGCTATATGTAATTGAGATGGTATATCGAAGGATGTGTGCTACTGCTAGATAGGAGTTGACGTCGAAAGAATTACGGGGACTAAAATCGTGGTCGCTATTCACCGACCAGCGTCCGTTGTAGTCGATGGCCGAGCGGTACAACTACAGCCTTGAATGGTGGAGTTGTATGCTGGCTCACGGTCCTACATAATGCCATGAATAGATTCTTTCTTTTGTCATTCTTCACCATAGTAATTTTGGTGATGGCCGATGCTTGTCCTGGGGATCTGCCTAAGAAGGCGGGTACCGATACTTCGAACGAATTACACGGAATATCATCACGTGTTTGGAGAGATCGCGAGTTCGAGTCGAGAATCTCCTCGTGTCTGTATGATAGGTTCTTCGTATTTACTGCCAGGAAAGGACATCATGGCCAGGGCATCAACTTAGGATGTTGCAGCTCTTTGCAGCCTGGACTAGATGCTCGTGACAGTTGCTTGCAATGGCCGGAAAAGACCAATTCCAAGTGGCTGAAAGAAACCCATGGCTCTTCTGTGTCTTGTCCATCATTCAGTTCTCAGGGAATGACCGCCGGCCCGCAACCTTCCGATGACGGACGCAGTGGCGGTTCCGAGCAAACAGGGAGTGGCCGCCAACTTGTTGCTGAACTTTGCCCAAGGATTCTCGTTACTTCGTCAGGCTTTCCAACACTCAGCTGATGATGGAGTCGCCGTGGTAGACTACGTCGCATTTATTGCCTTGCGGCTACTCAACGCTCGCCAAGACGTGGGCAGCGATTATCGTTGGCAGACATGCAAAAGACAGAGCTGTCGTGGATTAATGCCTCGTTTGCCGGCCATGTCGGTGAGGCTTTGGAGAAGGCGGTGCGTGATGGGGGTCCATCAGTGCAATCGCTTGATGTATTATTTATCATCACATGAGAGACCAGGCAGAATCGTCGAGTAGTCTGCTGGAGGTGTTCTTGAATGGTTGTTTACTACTTTCTTTTCGGAAACCCTGGACACCCAATGTATATGCAGTTCTGACAACGCTCAAAACACTAAAAAAGTTGAACCCACGCCTCAAGACTTCCGCTCGATCGACCGGGACCTCCCACTCCCTCCCACACACACACTCGCTGCCTCCTTGCCTCTGCCCCTTTACCAGTAGTTGGGTCTCAGGCCAGCGAAGCCTGCCAGTGCGTTGGCGTCCGTCAGCGGGTCGTCTCTCTTTCTTTGGCCGGAAAGCTATCATGGTATGTTAGCGACAGTCCTTTGTCATGAATGTTTATAGAGTGGGTTGGTCTTACCTCGAGCTGGACGCTTCTGTGGAGATGTACGAGCCAGTCGACGTAGCTCTGTGCTTCGTTGTTCCTGTCCTCGACGAGCATACGCGCAAACTCGTACTCGGCACCGTCGATACCTTGTCTCGCGAGCTGGATCCCCAGTCCCTTGGAACCCCGCATGGTCTTGAGGAATTCGACAATGTTACGTACTTGAGCGTTCAGGTGCGTCTGAAGCATCGGTAGTGAAGATGTGTACGCGTCGAGGCTCTGAAGGGTCGTCTTGTCTTCGCCGAAGAGATCGGCAATGAGGTTCGGTGAGGTCTGGGAGTGGAGCCACAAGAGGCACTGCTGACCGTTGTCGACGAGGTAGACGCCACCGGGTTCAACACGAGAGAAGGACGTACGAATCGCGGGCGGCACCTTGAGATGGCCGGACTCGTCGGGGAAACCCTCCTCTGGAGTGAGGTTGTGGATGGGAATCATGCGCGGGTACAGGTATAGACTCAGCTCCTTGGCACCCATGGAGCGAATCATCCGCATCTCGTGGACTCTGCGGTCGGAGCTCTCATTGCCGCCCTTGAAGGCGCGGCACTTGAGGAGACCGAGCATGTACATGGAGAACTCCTTGAGCCTTTCCGGCATGACCAGCTGGCCGTCTGGTTGTGCTGAGGTCAAGAAGTTCTTGCGGTATGCCGAGAGAATGTCGATTGTACGCTCCGTTAGGTGATTGCGGACATCCTTCAGCGTCGCAGAAGTACCCGCCAGCTTTGTGCTTGCCTCCTTGGCCAAAATTGTGAAAACAGCATCTTGGTCGATGAACTTGACACTGTCTCTAGGGTTGTCGCAAACACTTGCAATAATGTTGGAGCAGCGCACTCTCCGCTGGCCGGAAGCTGTGGTGTACAGCAGTGCCGACTGGAAGTGGGCGTCAAGTTTTGAGTCCAGCTTGCCGTCATAAGAGAAGGTAACGCCCATGGCCTTGTCAGCATCAATGACACCAATTTCCAGGTCGGCACCGAAGGTATGGTGGATGAAATTGCCGTGGTAGCCGTTGATCTGCAGGCCGTTCGAGCAACGGACCTTCATCAGAGCCTGAAAGCCAGTCTCGCGTGTGACCGCGTGCTTGATTTCCATGGACAGCTTAGTGTTGTCACGGGCTCCGATGAAGTTGGGGTAGTAAAACGTCTCTCCACCGGTAGATGCTGCAACGTGACCGACAGTGGCGATGTCAAGGTATCCGCCAGATGGCGAAGCGAGGAAGAAGTCGGCACCGATGCCCGTAGCAACCATTTTCTCTGCAACCTTCTTCCATGCCGGGTGCTCTGTAGAGAAGAGTTTCTTGTCGATCTCTCCACCAGGGTGCTTGCCATCGTCGCGGAGGAAAAGACGGCCAGGGCCCCAGGTAGGCAGAGCCGCCAGAGAACAGACGATCTTGCCTCCAGTCTTTTCTAGGGCAGCAACGGCAGAGTTGAGAGTCGCCAAGAGGGCAGGTTCAGGGTTCTTGATGTTGGAGAACATGGTGGGCAGCATAGTAAGCAGAGATGTGATGACATCCCTAGGCAATTCAGTCAGTGCGATGATCATACGATACACAGCAGGCAGTCTTACTTGGATTCGTAAGGGTCGACAAAGAGACCGTCACTCAGGGGTACGAACGGGTCCTCAAGATCGGGCATAATCATCATCTGGGCTTGATCCAGGGCGGGCTGTGATTGTCAGTCCATGTTGCAATGTCTGGAGTGCTGGGGAGCAACTCACATTAACGTTGTAGAAGTGGATGTCCTTGTCATAAGTCACGAAGCCAACCTTGGCACCAGGGGGTATGCTCCTCTTCGGCTCGCCATCCTCATCCCGTTCTGCGTCCTCGCCACCGTACAAGGCGGCCACGATACCCTCGCAGAAGGACTCGATGAATCCCTTGTTGAAGGACTCCTGGGTAACATCAATGACGAACAGCCATCGCAGACCAGTAGGCTCCTTCGTCCAGTACTCCTTAGGCACTACGAACTCCACAGTACCCCTGGTAAGCTCTGGCCGTTGATCGCGATCCACTCTGACACCTTGGGGTGTGAGTGCGGAGAAGTATTCGGACGGGGTATCATTGGGGTAGGTGCACAAGTTGCAAACGAACTTGTTGCCGCCGGACCGGAACATCATGAAGGGGTTGACGTAAGCTCTGCAGCGACGACATCTTGGAGGACCAGAGTCACCAAAATCGAGGACTGGTATCTCGAGCTCGCCGGGCTGAAGAGGTGCCATGGGCTGCAGGAGGAGACCCATTGGAAGACCAGTAAGTGCCAGACCCTCGGCATTGGAAGGAATGCTGTTCAACGTTAAGCGCGCGAACTTGGGCGATGCGTTACCCTGGTCGTACGCAACATAGGAGACCGTCGAGGGAGGTGGCAAGTGCTTCTCAAAGGTAGGATACACATTGGAGAAGTAGTGTTGTTGAAGAGAGTCACGGGAGACTGGCACGCTAGGCAGGTCGTCCAAAGACAGCTTCTGGTGCCCGGAAGTCTGAACTACTGCAGGCGGTCCGCCAGCATCGGTGCCGTTTCGAGTCGCGAATTCGGCCGGAGAAGCGGGATTGGCGGGTGAAAAGGTCTGGCCGGCGGCGACGGGGAACTGGTTCATTTGTGCATATTGAGCTTGCGAAGGGTCGTTGAGGAAGGCGGTGGCGTTCGTGCCAGCAGCGGGGATTCCGTTGAAGGGTTGCGACGAGCCTGTGGCCTCGACCTGGTGGTATGCGTGGCGGTCCTTCTTCTTCCTCCTCGCTGTGCCATGGCCATCACCGAGTGACATGCCTCCCATTTGTGCCGCTAAGTTTTCCTGAGACTGGAATCCAGGACTCTGCGCATATTCCTGGCCTGAAGGAGCGCCATACGGTTGTGCCTGAGGCGGCGCGGAGCCAGGCTGGCCGCCATAATATTGCTGTCCTGGAGGTGCAGGGGCGCCGTATGGACTTCCCTGCTGGTATTGCTGCCCCGCGATGGGAGGGGAGAATTGGGGAGGTGCGGGCTGTGTCGATCGATTGGGGTTCGAAGGGTCTTGCTCGCCCTGGCCTAGCTGGTGATACGTGCTGAAATCAGACATGTTTGCAGAAATAGGCGGTGGTGAGTGTGTTGGAGGGTTGCGTGAATCGAAGCTCGTGGTCGATTGCTCGTGGGGAGTCGGATTAAATGCGGGCTAAAGAAGGTACCGTAGCTTTCTAGGTAGCTAAGGTCTTTGAGGCACGACCAGCTAGCTGTTGTGCACCGTCAGAATCGGGTATCAAGGTCGGGACTCGCAGAGGAATTGAATAGAAATGCGCGCACGCAGTCAAGAGCGCGCCATGCTCTGCAGGATCGTGGAAAAGTGATGTTTGGCAGCAAAGTCGAGGGTAGGCCGAGCTTCTGGAAAAGTGACAAGCTTGAATTGTGTCCCCTTTCGATGCTCTCTGGCCAGACGCACGAATCAACAGGGATCCGGGCCAAATTGACACGATAACTTTCCGACCTGTTTTTCCAGGCCCGATGTCTTTTTTGGCATGTACCTCACGGATACGTACCCGACCTTATATTTTTCGACCCTGGCCAATGCGGAAGCTTCAGCCTCCAGCAGCTGTCCGTTGGATCCCACGGAGCCGGGCTTCCATTGGTTCCACTTGACGGAGACAAAGTGATCTAGTCCTAATCGGGTACGGAAAGAGATCGCCGTCGTTCCGATGCCACGCCTGTACGAGTTTCCACTTTATTATGACGGCGGCGGGCCTCAGTTGGCCCCTGCTCTTCTCTGGTGCTTAGCGGTACGTACCTTAAGCACCTTGCAGGCTTGCACGCAACCAGCGCATGCAACCTTGGACTTTTTGGTTCCTGGATTCTCTGACGCGACACACTCTGTTGAACCTGGAATCCCACGACTCGCTCCGCTTGCAACAACGACGACAACAACCCATTCTTGTCTGACACCTGCGCGCAAGCGCTATGGTTAATGCTCCCGCGCCTGGACCTTGAAGCGACTCCGTGTCAAATCAACCCAAGACTTTCATCTTCAAACAATGCATTGCGGTTCTGCTGAATAGATACCAATCATGTTTACCTTTTGCCCTCTCCAGGGCGCCCTTTCCGATTCAACAGCGTCGCAGTCGATACTTGAGCTCGATGGTGGTGTCAAGATTCTCATCGATCTTGGCTGGGACGAGTCATTTGATGTTGAAAAGCTTCGGGAACTTGAAAAGTAACCGACCCTTCCTCCTGCTCGGTGCGCGCTTCATGACAACCGCTGACATTCCTCTAGACAGGTTCCGACCCTGTCCATCATCCTTTTGACGCACGCCACGACATCGCATTTGGCTGCTTTTGCCCACTGCTGCAAGAACTTCCCCTTGTTCACGAGAATCCCCGTATACGCTACCCGACCTGTCATCGATCTAGGTCGCACCCTGACCCAAGACCTCTACGCCTCTACCCCTCTGGCCGCGACAAAGATACCCCACGGCTCTCTGACCGAGGCCGCATATTCCTTCTCTCAGCAACCGACGGCTGACAGCGACTTTCTCCTACAAGCGCCGTCCCCCGAGGAAATCACTCGATACTTTTCCCTAATCCAACCTCTCAAGTACTCGCAACCCCACGAACCCCTTCCGTCTCCCTTCTCGCCGCCGCTCAATGGCCTCATGATTACTGCCTACAATGCAGGCCACACTCTCGGAGGAACCATATGGCATATCCAGCACGGTCTAGAGTCAATTGTCTACGCTGTGGATTGGAACCAGGCCAAGGAAAATGTCTTCGCTGGAGCTGCCTGGCTAGGTGGGGCTGGAGGTGGCGGCGCTGAGGTCATCGAACAACTCCGTAAGCCGACGGCTTTGGTGTGTAGTAGTAGAGGTGCAGAAAAGGTTGCTCAAGCTGGCGGCCGCGCAAAACGCGACGAGCAGCTGGTCGACATGATCAAAACCTGCGTCAGCCGGGGAGGAACGGCACTTATCCCGGTGGACTCCAGCGCACGTGTTTTGGAGATTGCATATCTGCTAGAACAAGCGTGGAGGACAGACTCGCAAACGGACGGTGGCAGTCTCAAGGCAGCAAAACTGTACCTCGCTGGACGAAACATGTCGAGTACCCTGCGATACGCACGAAGCATGTTGGAGTGGATGGACGACAACATCGTGAGGGAATTCGAATCGGTGGCCGATGGGCAACGCCGACCAAATGGTGCCGAAGGGAAGAGCAAGGAGGGGGTCCCTTTCGACTTCAGATACCTGAAACTCGTTGAACGCCGGGCACAAATCGAGAAGCTTCTCTCGAGCTCCGCGGACAATGTCCAGGCAGAAGGAAGAGTCATTCTCGCAAGTGACGATACTCTGGAATGGGGTTTCTCCAAAGACTTGATCCAAGGCCTAGCAAAAGATTCTAGAAATTTGGTCATCCTCACAGATAAGCCAGCCAAGTCACAGACCGCAAGGCCATCAATAGCCAGAACCCTTTGGGATTGGTGGACTGAACGGAGAGATGGTGTTTCGGTGGAGGAGTCAAGCAACGGTAACAGTCTCGAGCTTGTCTACGGTGGTGGCAGGGAGTTGGAGGTACAGGAGGCCAAGAGGCAAGCGCTGGAGGGAGAAGAGCTCAACGTGTACCAGCAGTGGCTCGCGACTCAACGCCAGCTGCAAGCTACCCTCCAGAGTAGTGGTGGGGCTTCCTTGCAAGCGCCTGCAGATGCTGCCGATGATGTCTCATCTGAATCCTCTTCAGACTCTGGCGAATCCGACAATGAGCAGCAAGGCAAGGCCCTCAACATCTCAACAACCATGGGCCAGGCAACACGCAAGAAGGTTGTCCTTACGGACGAGGACCTCGGCATCAACATTCTGACGAAGAAGCGCGGTGCTTATGACTTCGATGTGAGGGGTAAGAAGGGCCGCGAACGGTCGTTCCCTCTCGTCATGCGGAGGAGACGAGACGACCAGTTCGGAGACGTGATCCGCCCCGAAGACTACCTGCGTGCTGAGGAGAAGGAGGAAGATACACCGGACAACGAAGCTCTGCGTAGAGATGACGATGACGACCGACTCGGAAAGAAGCGCAAGTGGGACGATGGCAACAACAAAGCAGCAAACAAGCGCCAAAACAACAGAGCAGGTTCTGCGGATGACTTGGACGCTAACGGCCCAGGCGACCATGTTGCTGACGAGTTCGACGACGTGGAGGACGTTATTGAGGAGGAAATCCAAGGTCCTTCCAAGTTGATCGTATCAACAGAGAAGGTCATGGTCAACTTGCGCATCGCGTTCGTTGATTTCAGTGGATTGCACGACAAGAGGAGTTTGAACATGTTGATCCCATTGATCCAACCGCGAAAACTCATCTTGGTTGGTGGTACTGCGGACGAGACAACAGCCCTCGCTGCAGACTACAAGAAACTGTTGGCCGCCCAGATTGGAGCGTCTGAAGAGAGCGCGATCGATGTCTATACGCCAGCGATGGGTGCCTGGGTAGACGCAAGTGTCGATACCAACGCATGGGTGGTGAAGCTGGCAGACAGCCTGGTAAAGAAGCTCAAGTGGCAGAACGTTCGCGGCCTGGGCGTCGTGACTGTCACAGGTCAGCTCATTGCGGAGGCTTTGGCCAAGGAAAAGCTCATCGATAAGGACGACGGGGCCAACAAGAGGCAGAAGACAGAGACCGAAGATGCCGAAGCAGGCGAGGAGGTTAAGAAGGAGGAGGAGGGAGAAGACGAGGCTATCGAGATCGAGGTGGTACCGACGCTGGACTTGTTGCCTTCAAACATGGCATCTGCTGTGCGTTCGGTCGCACAACCGCTACACGTGGGCGACTTGAGGCTCACGGATCTGAGGCGAGCGATGCAGTCAGCGGGATACACGGCCGAGTTCCGTGGCGAGGGTACGCTGGTGATCAACGGCGCGGTGGCGGTACGGAAGACGAGCACGGGCAAGGTGGAGGTGGAGAGCGTGGGTATTGCGGATGCGGCGACGATGATGCAGCACCGCAGCACTTTCTACGAGGTGAAGAGGATGATCTATGATGGTCTGGCCGTGGTAGCGGGAGCATAAGCGCATGTCGTGACTATCACAAAGGAGGCCACCTGTGTAAGACTAGATACTCATTGACTAGATACATTGTGGATTGACATGGAACGTGCATGCCATGATTTGGCAAGAAATTGAAGTATTTCAATACCATCCAGGTCATACCGGGCACAGCTCGTTAGATAATCTGCCGTATTGCGGAATCGGGGATCGGCCGGTCCACAGTAGACTTTTTGTAGAATCAAAGGCAATCCGGCTGCCCTATCACAACCTTCATCCTCCCATCGTGTCATGCAGATGAGCAGGGTGGAGTCCATGTCGAGACCGTTCTACGCTGCCAGACATGATACAAGCATCTTCGAGACGGGCACGACCGTCGTAATGCAGTTGAACTTCAACGAACAGTCTGCGGTCGAGCCGGCGCTTTGGGCCTTAATGAATCTTACCAATCGAGCCGGCGTGCCTGCCAACGAATGGTGTGTCTATAAGCTCCAGGCCCATGGGTGGAAGACGCCTGGGAAATTTGAGGCGCTAGCCTGGAAATACTCCTTGAGATTTCGTCAACCCCATCACATCGGACCTGACACGATTCAACACGGCCAACCACATCCTGTCCGAAGACATGCGCTCCAACAAACAGTTTACGTATTATAAGACAAGAAGGTATTGGAATATGCAGAAGGCATTGGGGTCATAGCATGGCAAGAGAAAGCGCTTTGGATTAAACGGCACGTTTGGGCATTATGAGAGGGCATCAAAAATCTTCGGATCTGTGAACACAAGTTATGCTGTCTCTGCGAGTGTGGTCTTAATACATACACCCCCTGAGTGAGATGTGAGGCGGGTTTGAGCTTTTGAATGGCTGCGATGCCATATTTTGCTCAAGCATACCTTCAAAGCTTTGACCGGCGCGGCACCGGCGCAACACGGGAGATACTGCACCGAGATGCACTTTTCCGGGACTACAGTCCCGGTCCGGGGCTCGGCGCTTGCCCCGACCAGTGAGGGCTTGCCCATTGGGCCAAGAAAAACGTGACTTCGTGTGACTCGCGTTTCGAATCCTCCCCGCGAACGGCGCGTTGCCGCGTCTTCCATAGAGGCAGGAGCTGAGAGTCGACAGCGCGTCGTTACTGCTGTTGTTTCCTCATTTCCCGTGTTCCTCCCTGGCCTCTCTTCTTCATGTTCTTTCGTTGTCCACCTTTCCCCATATCACGCACTTAGGCCATGTTGAGACAAGATCTCGCCCTGTCGCTCATGGCCGACGGGCATGCACCCAAGAAACGCAAAATTCGCAAGGGCACAATAAGCTGCTGGGAGTGTATGGCGTACCCATGCTTACTGGACCATTGCATTTCCACTAACGGTTCAATGGTTGCTAGGCAAACGAAGAAAGATTCAGTGTCAATACTCGGACCAATCTCAAGACATCTGTATTGGATGTCAACGCCGCGGCGTCGCTTGTCGGACCCAGGAATCCGATGACGATGCGATAGAACAAGATCGTGCGGTTGGGAAACAGTAAGAAACAGAGGAGACGTTACGGAAGGCCGTGGCGCTACTCGAACAGATGACTCCAAGTAGCCAGTCTTCTCACACCGGGAGCAGACCGTCTTTTCCAGAACCTGGCTGCTTGAGACCCTCGAGCGAGCAAGCTCTTCTAAGGCCAGAATGTACGCAACCGGGGTCACCATTAAGGCTGCTAGCTCCTACACCCTGTCCGAGCATATAAGTTTTTGACAGTATCCTGGTACGTCTAGGCCCCTCTAGTGTCTGGTACGATTTCTGACGGTAAATCTAGTTCGACGACGATAATAGAGGCATGGATGAAGGTTTGCAGGGTTGTCTCGTACACTTCATGCATTGCTCCCATCCCAACAAGATGCAAATTCGATCATCTCGGCGGGTTACACTGCGCCTTTCCTTCAGTTCTTCACATTACCCTACCAAGATCTACTCCTAGGCCGAAATAGATCAGCCTCGGATTTGTCTTCCATACTCAGTTCCTCAAGCCACCCAGTACTTCTTGCCCAGACGCTGCTTTACCTCGTCAATGGTCTTCAGAATCTACCTGCTTCTGCGCCCAATAAAACCAACTGGATCTCGGATGCTGCGCGAAAGATGCCATGCAGAAGCATCTTACTGGTGCCTCCTGCGTGACTGGGAACGATGAAGTCATGGGCGCACAAGAAGGCCCGGAATGCTTGATTCTTGAGGTTGTCTTTTGCACCAATGCGGGCAAGCTGCGTCGCGCTTGGATGGTGCTTCGAAGGGCTATCGGTCTTGCCCAACTAATGGGCCTGCATCATGATCAACCGGACAAACTCATAATACTCGATCCCCAAACCAAAGCCTCAGCATCGCTCATGTGGCATAGGCTTTCGAGCCAGGAGAGGTACTTGGCTCTCATGCTCGGTCTACCTGCTACAACTCTTGATAACCCGTGTACGGCAAACACCAAGTTTACCCCTGAGGAATCTCCCTACGACCATCTTGAGCGTAGTCACAGTCAGATAATGCGCCGCATCACTGCTCGAAACGAGAGAATTCAGCTTGGGGACTTTGGGGTCACGCGACAAGTTGACCAAATGCTGTAGGTGGCTGCTCAGCGTATGCCTGCCGATTGGTGGCTAGTTTCAAACACTCGACTGAAGCAGCATACTGCAAAGCAAAATGATAGGGGAAATCTTGAAGTCACCCTTCAAATATTACTCGAGATCACTCACTTCAATCTATTGATCCTCCTCTACCTTCCTTACATGCTACAATCCAACTGCGGCCCAAATTACGAGTACAGCAGAGCGGCGTGTTCAAATGCGAGCTGCGAGCTCCTACGTCGCTATATCAAGTTTCAATGCAAGAATCACATCGCGTTCTGCTTTAGGGCCGTCGACTTCTCCGCCTTCACAGCGTGCCTCAGCTTGCTCATCGCATATATCGAGGGATGTAATCGTGGCTCTGATGCGGTTGATTTTCTCGCCCATCAGAGACCGAGTGATCGTGCTTTGGTTGAGGAGGCCATCGAACTAATGCTGGAAGTAGACACTTCCAGCAGCGACTCTCTGCTGAATCAGACCGCTTCGATGTTAGAAGCCTTATCTAACATTGAAGCGGATGCTGCTAGCCCTTTGGGTAGATCGCCGGGGAACGCATCTGCCAAATCAGTTGGTGCTTGTGGCAGTCGGTGCTTACAGCTTAAATTTCCAGCACTCGGGACTATCAAGGTCACGCGGAACGGCATCTCCTGGTATTCAGGACAATATTGCGAGATAATTAAGTATGTGGAACCGGGGAGTGCCATCTCCGAGGTTACTGGCGGACCTGATCAAAGTCAAGAGGAGCAACTCCAATTCCAAGAACCTGGGAACGTACTGGAGGAAGGTCCTCATCACATAAGTCACCCAAAAAAAAAAAAAAAAAGAGCCTTGATTTTGATGTGGCGGCGGATGAAACGGACTGAAACTGGCAAGCTGCTGGTGGCATGTTCCTTACGCCGACTTCTGGAGGATTGGAAACTTCCATAGGAGAACCGCAAGCCAACTGTGTGGGCAATGAACTTGTCTTCAGTATCTAGAACCCAAGGGGCCAGAACCAGCTAGTTGTGGGCATAGCAGTTGGCCGCTCGAAAAATGAGCAGCCAAAGTCAAGACTCACGGTCAGTGATGTGTCGAGGACGAAGAATATGAAGATTCTTTCTATGTTCTAAGTTATGCAGCAGATATCACAACATTTCTTTACTAATTCTTCTCCAACAACTCCTGAGGCATTCCCTTGATAGCCCTCTGCTCTGCGGGTGTAAGTGAGATGTAAAAATACTTCTCGATAGCCCGCACGCGCTCAGCCTCGTTATTCAACGTCTCCAAGAGCTCAACTTTGTCACCAATCTTGCGCTTCACCTCGTCCTTGTGCAGCACAATAGTACCCTCGGCCTCTCTTGTCTCAGTATTCAGGATCGTCCGCATGCACAAGACTGTCTTGACAAAGTAGCTGGTTGGTCTCATCATGACGGCATAGTTCATGACTTCAAAGTCCTCAGGGAAGAACTCTTGCTCTGTGAAGCAGTTGCGCTCTCGGAAGGGGCCGTCGGCGGTGTCGGTCGAAGAGTACACCCACATACGCTGGCTCGAATCCGTGTTCTGGTCTAACTTTTGGTAAACAAGCTTGCCTCGCAGGGGAGCGATGGTGGTGAACTCGTGGCCGGTCTCTTTTTCCAAGGGCACGGGGATCATGGTTGCTCCTTTGCCGAACCCGACGTCGACTAGGTAGCGCTGAGCGTCGATCGTGACGATGTTGAGCATATGGGACCTGTCCGAGGTCAGCAACAAGTTGTTATTGGGGTTCCCACAAATGCCTACCATCCGCCGAACCTCTCATCTCCCTTGATCTTTGCACCGACGCTGACGAGACTAAAGCCGAGTCCCTTGAGGACAGCACCGAATAAGGCGTTGAGCTCCATGCAATAACCGCCTTTACCCTGGACTACAACCTTGTCGAAGAGATCCTCAAGATCAATGGAAATCAGGCGGTGCTTTGAATAGTGCAGGGTCAAACTCTCGAAGGGAACTCGGGCAAGTTGATGAGCCTGGAGTTCCTTCAAGAGCTGCAGCCGATCCGATGCATGTTTCTCCCGCGGGTAGTTGATGTGGTTGAGGTACCGATCAATTTGCTCCTCGCTGTACGACATGGTGAACACCGACTAGGTCTGGAAAGACATGCAAGTTGGAAGATTTGGCTAAACGTAAGTGTAAAGAGATATTTTGGGATTTTTATAGGCTTGATTACCAATCCAATGTGTATTCGTATTTACATACGATGCAGATGCAACTCCAACTGCAGGCCTGAATAGCTCCGATGAAGTTCAGCTTGGGTGCCTTTTTCTGGCATGAGTAATAGTTTCTACATGTACTAATGACGTGGGGCATCCCGAAGGGCGCGCAGGCTTGCGATGTCGGCCATGAATTGTTAAGGCAGTCAGGACAAGCGCCCTCGGTTAAGGCATTTTTGGGGGCCATCTCACAACTGATGAGGATGAAAGACAGACAACATCGGCGAGAGGGAACGTTTACTTCAAACTAATGATGGTGAGATCTATTCCTTGAATTACTACGGATGTCTTGCTAACAGGGGATGATACCTGCTGAGAACCCCACTGAGCCACGCAGAGCTAAACGGCTGTTGGACCTTAGTAGTTCATCAGGTTTGCAAGCGAAGGGGGCAAATGTGTAGACATCTGGGCTTTGGCTTTCCCTACGTTTAGTGGTGGATAGAAACGATTTTCACAAACATTTTAATAGTGTAATTGGGTCGTGATGTAGTTCGCTGCAAGATTTACAGACGGGAGGGCGAATTGATGCGAGAAACCCCTTTTAGGAAGGTGATTGTTGCGCCTGTGAGCACGTAATCACAGGCGCCTTCTACCACGTCACTAGACAAATCAACTTCACCATAACGACAGCACTGTCTCCAAACGTATTTCGATATCGCTCTTGATCAATGCGACCATACATCATTGCAACTTTGATCGCATGTATAGTCTCTGCAATGGGTGAGAAGTTCATCGTCGAGTTTGGCAGCAGCAAGGTGTGTTCTTACCATCGACTCAACTGTCTGTGCCCCGCGGGATGCGCTGATGCTCGCCCCACAGGATGAAGATAGAGAAGCTCTCATCAACACGTTGACAGCGGATGAAAGAACCAAAGTAGTGAAGATATTTGATCATGCGATCTTCTCTGGGGTAGTCATCGAGACCGGGAACCACAATATGGACACTCTTCGGGCTTTGCCCAACGTCGGCAATGTCTGGCCATCGAGAAACGAGGGGCTCCTAGGGGCGCTTGGAGGTTCGGAAGCGCGAAGAGAATCTGCCGAATTATAAGCGATACAAGAGTCAAAGTAAAGCATTCCGAAAACCCAAGACATGTAAAAATGAAGTTCGCCACGTCTAGCGAAAACCAGAATGGGCATTCACAATGTCTACCACAGGTCTATAGCTTTTGAGATGAGTGCGTCTAAGCCTTGAAAGAAGCCACTTCCGATACAGTGGTGAGGAATCTTGGCACATCATGTCCAAACCGCCCAAGAAACAGGCCGTCGACGGCCTCGCCCAGCTTCTCGAACAAGCCCGGCCCAGCACTGCCGCCATAAATGACTCTAGTCGTGCCCGTTCTCCTCTTAACGCTCTCAAATGCCCTAATCCCCTTGACCACCCCAATAACGTGGCCCTCGCTAGCCGGCTCGCTTGCGCCAATCGCCCAGACAGGCTCATACGCGATGATAACTTCCGCAGACTCAGGCACGTCCGCCAGGGACTGATCAATCTGGACTTGACACTCTCCCAGTGCGATGCTCAAGTCTCCCTTTGTCTTTTCGCCGATGCAAATCAAAGGCGCCATCCCGTTCCTGCTCGCCGCGGCGGCTTTCTTGGCCACGACCTCATCGGTCTCGCCAAATATTCTCCTTCTTTCCGCATGCCCGACCTCGACGATGGAGACGCCTGTCTCACGTAGGACAACCGGGCTAACTTCTCCGGTGAAGGCTCCAAAATCATCCCAGTGGCAGTCTTGTGCGCCCAGCCGGATTGGCACAGATGTAGACTTAAGGGCTTCGCTGACGGGGTGGATGGAGATGAAATCGGGAATGATGAAGATGTCGACGTCTTCCAGAGACGAAGACAGAGCGGCTAGTTGTGTCTGAACTGTGATAATGAAGTCGAGCGTGCGCTGGAGCGGGAAGTACATCTTTGTCGAAAGGCCGATAAGCCTCCGGTTCGGTGGTGCAGTCATCTTGAGGGTATGGCACTGCTCCGTGCAATGTTGTCTGGGCGGCTTCTGGTTCGATGGAGGGCTTGGTGCTTCACGGGTTGTTGAGTCGCATGTGAAGAAACGCAGCGTCCGGGCCATGCACTTCAAATAGTGCGGAAAATCGGGACCGTACCCCGCCAGGAGGGGCTTGCGGCCGGTCACTCGACCCATTTTTGCGGCAATCTTCCTCATCGTGTCGTCAAACTTCCCGGTTGTCCGATGGCATCAAACGGCGGTGAAGTTATCAATCACGGAATCGGGAAGTACGATGTTTCTCCGTCCATCGTTAGTGATATATACGGCCAAACTTCCGCTAGGAAATCCAACCAAGCTCACTTGAACTCTGCCCCACCAAGTACAAAACGCGGGGAAGCAAGGAATGATGAGGTCCATCTTGACGCAGAGGAAAAATGAAACAAGAATTGAAAGAGCGAGAAATGTAGTGTGAATAGAGATTAATTGCCTGGAGATTGGAGTCAAGGAGTTGTGGGTTATCCCGTAAATAATCAACCAGCTCACCTAGTATCATCCACTTACTGCTGCTCTTAGAGTCACAATGCTAATCGAGCTTGCCGCGGGCTTTGCGTCGCCTCACTGGTCACCCTTGTGAGAATGAAAAAATTAAGTGAAAGTAAACGAAATCAGGAAGGTGGGTGTTCATGCAGTCTTAAGTACTTTTCTATCATTAAGCACTAGGCAGGGTTTTACTCTGGCCTCGAATCTGTCACTCCATACCACGGTTCTGGATCAGTCTGCCAGGTTCTGTATGTAGCCTCAGCCGCTGCTCGCCAAGGCGTGTGAGATGAACTAGCATGTTCTATCGTTCTACCAAGTCTGGATAGATGATGGCGTGATTGCGAAATCTCAACGACTTGGGGTGTGAGATAAGAGCACAGGGCAAATCAGATATCCACTCAAGAACTCAGCATATCATCGCGAACGCCGAGGTTCAGGATAGACAATGAATGAAATGAACGCTTTTATTAATCGTTGTTGAAATGGAATGCAACTGCCTACCTGCTTCATGCAGTGGCCTCCAGACTCTTGATGACGTGGACCTTTTCAGCACTGTTGCTCGTAGGGTCGAATGTGTATCCAAGCCAGTCCTTTGCAAGCCGCCTCGCAAGTTCCAAACCAATGACTCTCTCACCCATACACAGCACTTGGGCATCGTTGCTGAGAATTGAACGCTCGACGCTGAAGCTGTCGTGTGCCGTCACAGCGCGTATGCCCTTGATCTTGTTGGCGGCGATGGCCATGCCGAGTCCCGTGCCGCAGATGAGCAGCGCGCGGTCGGCCTTGCCGTCGGCTACCATTTGAGCGGCGGCCGCGGCTCTGTGAGGGTACGCCGTCTTGTCTGCGCCGTCATGGCTTCCGACATCCTCGACGAACTCGACGCGAGCGTCCTTTTCAAAGTCTGCCTTGATTGTGTCCTTGTACTTGATGCCAGCCTCCTGTTCATGTGTCAGTCTGGACTTATAAAAATGAAGGCGAGTTTGATGACTTACGTCACATCCGACGACAATGCGGTACTTGGAAACGGGGTTGCTGCCCATCTTGATGGTCTTTTATGATGTGGGGTGGTGAAGCTGGATGAGGGGATTTGGAAATGGAGGGTTATCTGGGGTTTCGGATGTAGGGAGATGAGCATCAGGAAGTACCAAAGGGCGTAACCACGACTTACAATACTTATAAAGCGTAGAGACCGTCATGTGCATCGGTGTGGGTGTGATTTGTCGCGAATGGCTCCCCCCGTAGCCGATCTTCCGCAGCGGAAATCCGGGGTCGAAACGCACCTACGGCCGATTTACTGGGTCCCCGGAAAATCGCACACCATCAACCGACTGCACCACATATGATATCGACCGTTCAGCGACAGAATGAACTCATCTGTAGGAAAATCCAGAGTCAAATTGAACTTCGACATCAGAGGAAGCGCATTCTGATCAGTCTTGCAACTTGTTTTATGAGCTCCATCGACACCCAATAATCCTACACTTACAGATAGAAGCACCATCACGAGCCATGTCCGATCGTCACATCTTCACCTCCTCAGAGGGACTCGTTGATAAGTCTCTCAGAGGTTTCATCTCATACAACCCTTCCCTTGGTCTGGATCAGTCAAACCGTGTGGTCTTTGACTCAACATACGACAAGTCCAAAATCAGCATCATTTCTGGCGGTGGCTCCGGTCACGAGCCCGCCTGGGCAGGTTATGTCGGCAACAACATGTTGGCGGCTTCCGTGTCCGGAGATATCTTTGCCAGCCCGTCCGCGAAGCAAATTCAGTCTGCCATTGAGCGTGTGCCTTCAGCCGTCGGCACTATCCTCGTCATCACAAACTACACCGGCGACTGCCTTCACTTTGGCCTCGCTGCCGAAAAGGCACGGAGTCGCGGGCACAACTGCCGCATGATCATCTGCGGCGACGATGTGTCTGTTGGAAAGGCTGGCGGTAGCTTGGTGGGACGCAGAGGTCTTGCCGGGCAGATTGGTGTTCTCAAAGTCATTAGCGGAGCGGCTGGCGTCAAGGCCGGCACTCTCGACGACATCCATCAGCTCGGTGTTTCTGTCGAGTCCGAGATTGTGTCCATCGCGGCCACCATGGATCACTGCCACGTGCCAGGGCGCACAGAGCACGCTCGTCTGGGCGCTGACGAGGTGGAGGTTGGCACTGGGCCTCACAATGAGCCTGGATATAGCAAGGTCTCGCCTGCGCCGTCTGCAGAGGGTCTGATTGATGAGCTGCTGCGGTACTGCTTGGACCAAGAGGATCACGACCGGGCGTATGTCAAGTTCAAAAACGACGACGAGACAATCCTTCTCGTCAGCAACTTTGGAGGCATCTCCTACCTGGAAATGGGCGCTTTGGTCGACGAGCTCCTTGAGCAGCTTGACGCAAAGTGGAACATTAAGCCAGCGAGAGTGTACTCCGGTCCTCTCGAAACCTCTCTCAACGCACCTGCATTCTCAATTTCCCTGATGAACATCACAGCGGCATCGAAGAAATGCAGCTTCTCAGCAGAGCAAATCTTCCAATTCGCTGACCTCAAGACCAACACGCACTGGGAGTCGATGGCCGGCGCTCAAGCTGTCCGCCGTGACAGGAAACTCCAATTTGTACAGTCGCCTCCCGAGGAGCCAAAGAAGATCGAAGCAGACCGCGACGTCAGGATGGACCCGGCAACGCTCAAGTCTATGCTAAACAAGGCTTGCCTGGCGGTTATCGAAGCCGAGCCCGACTTGACAAAGTGGGACATGGTGATGGGTGACGGCGACTGCGGTGAGACACTCAAGACGGGCGCGTCGCATCTTCTTGATGCTCTAGACAACAAGTACATCGCAGCGGAAGGATCGATCGTCTCAGTTCTTCACGAGCTAGAGGATATTGTTGAGAGCAAGATGGGTGGCACGCTTGGGGGTATCCTCGGTATCTTCTTCGTTTCGCTTAGCAACTCTGTAGAAGAGAATGCGTCGCTGGCAAAGTCGCAAGGTATCTTGCCTCTGTGGACACTGGCGCTCACATCTGCTCTGGAACACCTGAGCCACTATACACCCGCTAAGATCGGAGACCGGACGATCTTGGACACGCTGATCCCCTTTGTCGATGCGATTCGCAACAAGGGCTTCGAGGGAGCGGTCGAGGCAGCGGTCGAGGGGGCCGAGTACACCAGAAAGACCAAGGCGAAGCTAGGTCGCGCTACATATGTTGCGGCATCTGGAAAGGATACGTCGTTCCACCCTGACCCTGGTGCCTGGGGTGCGATGGTTGCAATCAAGGGCTTGCAATCCGGCATGGCTTGAGTAGCTCGAGCTCATATGGCTGCTCTTTCATTTTCCTACATAATTTAGCGTTAGATTTGAATTTACTGAAATCACTCAACTCCAAATTCGTGCTATCTCTCTAGTAGCTCCGCGAGTCGTCGTTCCAAAGCGTCTCATGAAAATTCGCCAAATGTGTCTATGTATAGACAACTTCAACATCGTGAAGCCTCATTTAAGCATTCACCTCAAGTTACCGCTGTTAAACACTGGTATACTTGATTTATAACTGACGGTCTTCCTTAGAACGGTGATTTATGACTTCATATTGGTTCCATAAGGAGACACCTAAACATGACATATCAAAAGGCTAGGCCTCACGACTATTTGAGTGAGTATGGAGCTCTGCAAGTTGCTAGTTGCAACTCCTTAGCTGGCCCGGAACAATCAAACAGATGCGCCATACACCAAGTTACCAACTACAAACGCCACGAAAATCGTCACTTAAGAACCTCACATTTAAGGCCACGGCAGTACTCTGTCTTGCCGAAGCCAGCTCTTGATGAAGCAGAAAGCTGCAATTCGCGACCCGTAACCCCCTACCCCTGACACTATCATCCATGAGCAGCCTCGGCGCTTGTATGACAGCATCATGCCGAGTTGACTATTTCATCTCGACGCTTGATTCGTCAATTGACCAGAGATGCCAGGGGTTCGAGTGAGATGCAAGCACTTTACACATGGCAGACTAAGGCGTTGCCCAGAAGCTTAGCTCTCTCATCTGCCGGCGACCACCCACGCTGTCGGGATCAGACTGACGGTTCCTGAAGGTCGCCCGAGTTGCCGGAAAAGACAGGGGAGCAGCATATGCCATCAAGCTGTCAAGCTGTCAGGTCCTTGTGGCAGATCAGATCTACCAATCGAGGCAGCAGGGGCCTAGCAGCCAAGCTGGAACAGGCCGACGAAGTGAAATTTGATGTAGCCGAGAAGTGTTTAATGGTTTCAAGAGTTGACGAGTAGTCAAGAAGGCTTTTGTGACTCAAGAGGTGACTCGGTCCTTATTCGAGCACGCTCACCACATTCCCCTTTGATCTCCGGCAGAGTCATCCTTTGACTGGGTCGCCTTGTTAGCATCGAGCTCAGCATGTAACTTCCAAATAGCATCACTCCCGTGGGTTGAGGCAACGTCCAGCAAGACTTGTTCTCACTTGGATCACCGACAATATGGCAGTCTCAAGGCAATTCCGTACGAACTAATTGACTATGATTGTGGTCCCACCAGACCATTGCCCAACCTGCCCAAAGACCACCTCACGATGGCAGTGGCACTGCCCTCGTCCGTGTTGACCGGATGACTTCGGTTCGGGAACTCGGCTCGGCGGAGGCTCCGCTCCCGAACACACGCCAATTTCCCTAAGGCAGGCCATGGAAACCGGGGTTCTAAGGGTCGGCGGCTCGGCTTTCTCAAAAGATGCAACATCAGCAGGACCCCTTTCCCCAGGATTGCGGAAAAGTTTTGCCACGTCTCCGCATCGTTTGCATTGGCTGCGGCTCACATCCGGGGCATTCTTCCGGGAAGGGGGAAGCCGTAGGAACGTGGATGATTGCCACATTTCCGCAGGCTTCGTATTAGTTATGACACACTCCCACCGTCTGTGTTTTTACCCCCGGGAAGGAAAGCTGTACACATGAACACATCTTGCGGGACCTGCCCCGCATATGTGTTCCAGCGGCCGGATTTCTTGGGGTGCCGTTCGAGGCTTCAAGGCTCAAGCTGTTCGAGCTTCCCGGGTAGCTTGAGCTCTTGGCTTGTTCCTTGACGTGGTCATGCGGTCCTGATCTCCTGAGGTCCAGACTTTTGGATATTGGAAGGAAAACTGGGACTTACCAACCTCAACGTCACGGATGTTTTGTTGTTGGATGAGACTAGACCCGGAACTATGGGGGCGCTTGAGGGTCCCGGGGAAATCGTATGCGCCGGGTTACCTATTTGGGCAATCCGAGGCCCGGGGCACAGACGTGATCAGAGTGGCGGGTTGGCCGGGTCAATCCTTTTTGAGTTCAAGGGGGTCCAACTTGCGGAGTCTGGGGGTTCGCGGGGGCAAGGTTTTTTGGGGACTTGAGGCTCCTGTTGATGGACCTAACGACGTTCTGCTCACCGTGAGTCTTTGCAAACGGATAGTTCAATGCTGACACGGGGAGTTTGGATAGACTGATACACGCATCTCAGATTCGATTCCCTCAATAATGGAATTTGTACGAGCGATCATGCCGAGATCGGAGCCATGAGAAGTCCTTGCGTACATATCAACCAGGGCTAACAACTGACAAGACGGGAACTGAAAGAGCCAAACACTCCACAAGGATGTCTTACAAGTCGAACCCCTGGGAGTCTGTCAACTTCTGCCGTTTGCCTCCCCCTCATCTCACGATTAACCGGACTGCCCGGCGTTTGGTCACTGATGTCCGGTGTTCGTGCCGCACTGGTAGCTGCCGAGAAACAGTCCTCGCCTTCCACGTACCTCATTGCAGTGCCAATGCTGTTGGTTGACGACAATTGGCCGACCTTCTCCAATGACAAGGGAAGATAGGCACGCTTACCATCATCCTTACCTGGGGGGGTGTGTTGCGATTTGTGCTGGGACGAAGGGTCCTAATCCGAGATGGGTAATGCCGGGGCTCTTTATGCTCGCCGTTTCTGATCTTAGAATAGCAGATCGTGACCAACAAAACAAAGTTAGTCGTCGTGTGTTGCACTTTTTTTCTGGGCCCATTAACCCCCCACGTACCATACTTTGTTGCTCATCGTGACCGCCCTCCCCCCACGAGATCCAAATCTTCCAATTTCTTCTACACGCACACACATCCCACACGCTGACTGGAGAAGGAAGAGAGCAATCGCAGTTTGAAAACTTCCGACAACTCCAATCATGACCCGAGACCGACACGCGAGCCGCGCGAGTTTCGCATGCGTACGATGCAAGAAGGACAAGAGACGATGCGACATCTCTCAGATTTTGAGCTCGGGGGACCGACTGGACCGGTCCTGCACTTCATGTCGGAACAAGAACGAAAAGTGCGAGGTCCGGTACGGCGAGGATAAGCGTAGCCAACGCCAGCCAAACGAGACAAAGGCATTGCAACGGCGAATGCAGGCATTAGAGGAGTTCGTTAAGAACGTTTCCCGGTCCGAGAGTACCAACAAGAACCCAGAGCTGCCGCCTTCGCGGCATAAGGCGGATGACGACTCGGATTGTCTGATGGAACAAGCACGGCGGATTGTCGACAACTATCAGGATGCAAGGACACGTGCCTTTCCGAGTCCTGCCAGCTCTTCAAGTCCGGGGACTCGGGACATGACGATATCTATCTCCCCTCCGGAGGGAGCACAAAGCAATTGGGCTGTGACGTCGCATCAGGACCTTCACCCCGTCTCACACTCTCGATCTGTCTCCTTCTCGGGCCAAAACAGACCGAAGACCGACGATATCACGCACAATGGCATTCGATCCATCTCCTTTTCAGGGCCAAGCAGACCAGAGTTTGACTGTGTCTCCGAGGGCTTCCCTCCTGTCATGGAGGAGATGGGTACACCCGATAGCATGCATGACTTTGACCAATTCCTGGGCTCTTCCACCCTATTCCCGTACTCTGAGAACCAGACCCGCTCAAGGAGTCCACGCGGGGAAGGCCACTCCTTTGAGGACGACTCAAGCCAACAAGCCCGCGGTGCCCTCGAAAGCTTTCCCGAGCCAGAGCCCATTGTTTCCCACTTACTAGACCTCTTCTGGAAATGGCAATCATCTCATCTTCTTGTCGTTGACCGTGCTTTATTCCTGCGCCACAGAGAAATGTGGGATGAGAGTGAGGGACACCACGGGGATCGAAACCACTACACCCCATGTCTGCTGTACGCAATCATGGCCCTGGCATCAATGATTAGTCTTGATAAGGGAGTTGTGCGGTACTCTACTTCTACCGGCGGTGTTGCCGGAGAGACTTTTGCGAAGCGAGCGCGCTCAATGTTCGATCTCGAAATGGACCACCCGACCATCTCCACTGTCCAGGCGGCATTAATACTTGGTTCTCGCTATGGGGCCATGAAGGACAACTCTCTTGGTTGGATGTACAGCGGTAAGACTGTTTTTCCAACCATCGACAAGTTTCAGCTGCTAATAAGTTTCTTTTGCCATAGGTATTGCTTTCAGGATGGCAAGTAAACTGGGTCTGCATCTGGACTGTTCCAAAGCTATTGCGTCTGGCAAGATGAGTCAGGAGATGGCCGAACTCAGGAGGAGAGTATTTTGGGGCTGCCATATTGAAGACAAGTAAGTGTATCAGAGGAATATGTATGATCTCCGATAGTATTGGCTAACCTTTGAGCGTAATCAGTCTCTTCAGCGCTTATTGTGGGCGGCCAAATTCGTTCATGGAGTGGGACATCTCCATTCCTATACCTGAACGACACGTAATAAGTGTTGACAAAGAAGACGCTGAATCAACTTCATTACTTTTACATCACACCTCGACGCTGTCAGTGCTGTGTTCTAAGATACTGATTAGTATTCACCGTCAAAGGCGCCATTCATCGACAGGTGAGATGCGATTGAAGGCATCTCAACTTCACAGAGCCCTATGGCAGTGGCATCACGATCTTCCTAAGAGCTTGACATGGTCCATTGACTCAAACGTCTTGGCACAGCCCCATGTCTTCATCTTACAGTAAGTTCCTTATATATCCAGCCTAGCTGAGGGATTTGTAGCTAATGAAACACGCAGGATGAACTTTTACTTCGCTCTCATTCTGCTCCACCGACCATTCCTCCGATTCTCTTCAAAGCTTCTTGACATCGACGACATGAGCTCGTCGCCCCTGAACTCTACACACGCATGCGCCACAGCAGCAGCAAACATTACGAAGCTCGCAACCACCTACAGGCGGTCTTTCAACATGAGGCAGATGCCGCCATCAGTCGTTCACTTCATCTTCATCGCGGGTAGCATCCATCTCCTCAATCTCCGCGCAGCACAACCAGGAAACCACGAGGCCCTCCTCCAGAGCTCCACCGAAGCATTGTCCGAGCTTGGAAAGTCGTACCCCGTGGCGCACAAGGCCGGCACCGAGCTGGAAGGCTTGATCGATAAATGGAGGTCGGCGAAAGAGGCCGAGAAGAGGGCCGCTGAGACGAACAGGGCGGCGCAAGAGATTGGGAACACGATGAGCTCTGGATGTGCGATTCGGCCGGGCGTATCTGGTTTTCTCGATATTGATTTCTCTCCATTGGAGGAGCTTGGGGAGTTTATGGATATGAAAAAGGGCCAACAGCCAGCCACAAAGTCTGTATTTGAGATGCCACCTGATGTTGAATTCCACGAACAGCTGTCGCTGGACCAAAGCGGCAATGATTGTATGTTTTTGGGGCAGGATTGGCTTCAGGATGGAACGGGTTTCGAGAGTATGGACGGAAGCGGTTGTCCTTGGATGTACAATTAGTGGCAAAAAGCTGTAGAGTTGCTCGAAGCGCTGTATAATACCACGAACTCGATGTTTTCAGATGAGCATTGCTAGCCACTTTTACCTTTGAATAAGCATCATAAGAGTTTGGCTGTAATCATCAGTGGTAGTGGATTTAGCAATCCCAGCTTGATGAACTGCCATCCCGTCGCTGGATATGCATATAAAAGCTGACCCTTGTGTCTCAGTTACGACCACATTGCTGACGTAGTGCGGTTGTCGAAAGTCTTGGACTTGCGTTTGAACATAGGAGAGGGTGACTTCAAATTAGTTCAAGTTTATTTCCACAAGTAATCGTCAACTTCTTCTTCAATCTCATCGATGTCAGTTGTCGGATCGATAGCGACCAAGAACTTCATCCACAGGTGCGGACGGAATGCCGCCTGCAGTGTAGGCCCTGAACATCGGAGGCCCTCCGAGCCCTTCACTGCTATGAGCTACCGACACTAATTGCAACGCGGTCAATGAACTCCACCAAAGGGGGCGTTTCTGCGCTAAATAGCAGTCACATAGTCTGAGCCCACGGGGTATCCCTGTCAACTCTAATATCTTGGCCCCTTTCCATCTTACCCGGAACTTGCGGGAAAGAATATCATCTCCTGTGGATTCATTGAGTATGGTAAGTAGCGTGCGTGGAGAGAATTGCCAAGTCCAGAGAATTAGAGAAATTAGAAATAGCGTTTTGGAAGCTGTGAAGCTTCAAAGGGGCCTGGAGCTACAGAGCGCGCGGTAAGTTTTGGTTTTCGGGAGCAAAGAAGCTTTCACCTTCTTGCACCGGCTAGCTCTCACGAAGTAAGACCTTATCCAATATAAGAGAGTTCTCGAAACCCCTTGCCTCATTTCCTTCAATTTTGGGATGGGGAGATTTTAGTTCGTGTCCTCACAAAAGCCGAAAGAGAAGGTGACTTCTCCCCGGTAAAGCGGCATAATGTCAATTAACGTTTCCTAGCGCATCTCCCTGACTCGGTGTAATTGTGGCAGCTTCCGTACGAAGTGCCCGTGATACTCCCGGCTCTCATAGTAGTCGATGACTACTGTGTCGTATAAATCAATGAAGACCCCCAAGTCGCGACGATCTTGCTTGAATTGCAGGCCAGGTTGTGATGGGGATCTTAAGTGTCCTTTGGGCAAAAGCTGCAATCATGCCTCGTTACTCTTTTATCAAGTCACTCGTTTTTTCTTCATTCATTTTAACCTCTCTGGCCGGGAGAAGTCCAGTCAAACACCCAAAACCGTATCATGAGGTGTCACAATTGTCGAGCGATGCCTACATTGGGTTTACCGGCAGCAGCACTACGGATCATCTAAATCCTCGACAAGAAAAGACCGTCGATGGACTAACATCCATCGACACCTTCACTTACAAGGGGGAAACATGGACAGCGTACGAAGACATCACTCGATTCGACGGCCCGCTGGTCCTGGTGTCAGCTTCTGGGACACGTAGAGAGATCAAGCGATACGTTGAAGCCTCCACGGACGAGTCCGTATCTATCAACCGGACAGTAGACGCTTACTTTGGGTTGGATCCTGCAAACGATGTAAATCTCAAGCAGAATGATGTGTTGGCAGAGCGTCTTCTCCAAGATGGCGAGCCGATTGAGGAACACGTTCGCGATGTCATCGACTTGTCCTTCCTGCCATGGGATGTGTACCTCGGAAACGTCCAGGCAAACGACACCATGGCACTTGACTGGCAGTCCATGACAAAGAACTACGCCCCTTGGAATGACATGTCGGAGGCCGCGGACGGAACTCACTCGAACTACACTTTCGATGGCCTGCTTAACGGATGGATGCCTGCTTCTCGAAAGATTTACCGCGGTCTTGTCGACACAACCGACTGGGTTGATATCACTACCTTCGCCGACGTTGATTCTCCAGATCCCGATATTGTTCACATTTGGTTCTCCATCAAGTATGTCAAGGGCGGGGTCCTACGTGCACAGAAGTACGCATTGGATTACAAGCAGTTTTTGCCGTTGAAGGCGCATCCCACCGCCGATGACTATTACCCTGCTCTGATGCGATTCGCGGACTACTGGGACTCACATGTCAAGGACGAGATTTCTTTGACTCTGCCAGACATGAGTTGGTCTGATATGGGAAAACATGCTTTTGGTATGGAGCTTGTTAATCGCGCTGGAGGTGTCACTCCAAGGTACGGTGCCTTTGAACGCGACTACGGCGGATCAGAGTACGACGGCTTCCAAGACATCATGACCATGTCTCTCACAGCCAACTTGGCCTGGGGACGGTTTACTCAGGCCAAGGCCATCCTTGAGAACTACATGGACTGGTATACCTACGACAACGGAGCCATCAAGATGCGTGGACCTGCTGTGCCCCAGTTCGGCATGTCACTTTCTCTGATTGCGCGCTATGTGCAGTACACGGGTGACACTGCGTTTCCCGAAAAGTACAAAACAAAGATCCTTGCCTGGGCCAACATGCTCACAACCCGGCAAGACGAGAACTTGAAGCTCCCCAAAGATGATCCGTACTACGGCCTCATCTCTGGCTGGAGCGAGTCTGATGCTGCACTGAGAAATGATGCCTGGCGATTTGAGAAGCCATACTGGAACAACGCGGCGTTCGCTGCTCGCGGTCTGAAGGACCTTAGCAAGATCGAGACGTTTGCTGACCATGCCAACGACTGGAACGCTCGAGCTGAACAGCTCATTAACCAGACATCCCTAAAGCTGGACCAATGGATTCAGAGGAACTTCACGCCTGCTTACGTTCCTGTCCTGCCGAATGAGACGACACATGTTCTCGAGGACTTGGCCGAAAAGGGGGATGCGTCCTCTCAGTGGTGGCCACACCGCGTCTACTCGGAACTCCTTCAGGCATCAGTGCTCTCATCGAATCATACCGACATGGTGATTGACTCCATGCGCGCTTACGGAATCACCAGCGTGGGTGTGGTCGCCAACGTGACGCCTCTCAGAGCCGACACCCGCGACATTCTAGGCTTCATTTCTTACGGCTACGCATTGTCGCTGCTTCTCCAGGACCGCCTTGACGAGTTTGTTCTCTTCCTGTACTCTCATAGATACCACGTCTATAACAGGGGCCTATGGCTTGCGGCTGAAGTTGCCGGAACTGGAGGTGGTTCCAGCACATACTGCCAGCCTTCGCAGTTTACAGTTCCCGTCTTGCTCAGGGCAGCGTTGTTATTCGATCACCCCGACAAGGAGGCTTTGCTTGTTGGACGAGGCGTTCCGAGAAAATGGCTTAGCAAGGGTAAGGTCGCAATCCAGAGGGCTCCGACCAAATGGGGCCTGGTCGACCTCGATATGCAGTCGGACGAGAAGGCGGGTACCATCACTACGGTGCTAGGCTTCACCAGGGCGCCTCCAGCTGAAGTATGGGTTAAGCTGCGGGTTCCGGAGGGAGCCCAGCTGAAGAACGTCACTGTCGATGGTGTCGCGACGGAGTGGAACGGAGAAGAGGTCATACTGAGGCTTACCTCAACGGCACGTAATGCCACTGTCATAGGGAAATTCTAGGCGCTAGTGTTCGATCGAAAGAGTTGATTACATGCCCCATTGAGAGTACCGAGAATTGTAATGTGCCCCCATTGGATGATTGAGCTCAAAATATGTCTCCCTGGGCGACGGTGATCGTTTCCTATCCCTCATCCCATGCCCAGTCTTTACCACGTTTCTCAGTCCATCAGACTCCGTAAAAGCGGTATATAGGCTTGACAGTTGATGACCAAGGTATCCGTGAGTCATCATACTTGTTCTCAAAGGCCATGGTAGAGTCCAAATCTAGGACTAGGTAGTCATTGTTGATGAATTGAACCTCCATCTTGTGAGTTTGCCACCAACGAAGTGGCTTCATGTCGTAGAGACCCGCGGTCCGCGGACAAACGAAGTCAACGGCGCCGATGGTAAGGCCAGGTCTGATTAGAAGCTCCCCCTCCGAGAGCTTTGGCTTGACCATGACGGATGACTTTGTTTTCTTAATGGCTTCACGTGCTTTCAAATGAATTCCATCCGGACAGGGGACATCTTGCTCCCATAAGCAAAACTCCCGCCACCCGACAAACGGATCATGGGAGTAATCGCCCGAGTCTTTCTCAAGTATCGGTGTATCAATCTCCTCCACGGTGAACAATGTCAAAGATCTGTCTGCTAAGAAAGCAGTCCTCTGGAGCGAGATTGCCCTTGATGTCGACAAAGTTCAGTACCGCCCCCGGGTTACGCTGTGCTAGCAGCAAGCCTGTCAAGCCGCGCATGGAGTGGCCGACAAGGTGGAACCGTTTAGTCTTGTGAGCGTCTAAGACTGCCTCAGCCACGGCGACGAGGAATGGCATGGGGAAAACGTTGTAGTCAGAGCTTGTGGAGGCACCGCTGCCGGGGGCGTAATAGGCGATGATAGAGTACTCGGAACGGGGGTGTGATGGGTTATATCTGTGAAGTCTTATTTGGTACTTCCAAAGCCGTGGAGGAAGAGGATGGGATCCAGTGACCCGTCATGGCGAACCGTAGAAATATCAAGATTGACATTGTTAACAACGAGTGAGAGCTCTTCCCAAACAAGATGGTGAGACGATGGCGTTATGCCGCTGATAGGTGGGTCGAATTCTGTTCCTAGCATGATGCCTTCGTCGTGTGAGGCGAGAGTGCTTGTTGAGAAAGGTTTTTGAAGGAAACTTCGTCCTTTAAAGATGTAATAGGATATAAGGGAGATGTTCGGCTGAAAATTTCAGTCCCCACTGTGAGTCGCCGTTATGGTCCAAACACGACGGCCAGCCTTTCAATGCCGGCGGTCTTCGATTACTACTGGATCCGCCGGAGCGGGTTCTGAAGACCGGCGCTGCGGCCGAAGAGCTCGGCACCGTGAAAGTTTGACCATCGGCACCGCCATATTTTGCCGATCGGCTTCTTCTGACGCTTACAAACATTTAGTGGTTGAGTCAGCCATATGCTTCACATGAAGGACCTGGCTTCCGTCGTAGCTTAGCCGTACTGCCTCGTCAATCGCCGTCAGAAAGCTGGCTATTACTTCAGTCGGCTATTCTCATACTTAAGACCGATACCAGCGATACCAGGCACCTGATTATGAATAAAACATGTAAACTAACAATACTCAGGGTGGACATTGATATCATGAAACAAGTTACCGATATCTAACTCAGGTGAAGCCTTCATTTTACTACACATACTCTCACCTGAGGTCAATGACCGAAAGACGCTGGAATTCGGTCGGGAATGCATAGGCGAAATGACATCAAGTCTAGCTTGGCTGCACTGCCTCCATCCACTGAGACAACCTTGGCCAGCTTATAGGTTTGAACCGGCTTGGCCCGAGCTTCAAGTTGAACGGGGTCGATGGGCAATGTCAAGGAAAGCTATGTGTAAGGAGAGTAATTCACTGAGCCTTGAGCGGGAGTCTGGCTATTCGAATTGGTGGAGCGTGAGAGCCATTGCCTAGTTGAATGAGTTATTGAGTGACCAGAAGAAGAATAGCGTGAGATGGAAGTATCTTAGCAGCCAGCTGACGACGACGGACGTTCTGAGACCCAATGGTACTCGTTTGCGAATAGCCGGGATCTACTATTCGCGATGCACTGGGCCTGCTCCGGACTCTGCCGGCCGTGAAACCGAGTGCGGTGCTGGTGTCCGAAGCAGCGGGATGGCACCATTCCGTCAATGTACCTAGAAGGATGTTGCCGCTGAAGTCTTGCTGCTTGAGTGTTTCGAAGTGCCTGGCTGGAGTGCGAGATTTGGCCACCAGACACGAAGCTTCCTCCTACGCTGTTCATCTCATGGACTGTCATGCATGCGAAAACGAATCATCGTAAGAGAACCAGCTGCTTCAACCGTGACATCCGCCGACTCTTCCGAGTGAGACAATCGGATGCCTCCGCGCCGCAATGTACAGAGTAGCAGAGCGTGCACCCACGGACAATACAGGGTGAGCCTTTCTCAAACAAAGATCAGGGATGCACTGCCATCTGAAGACTGCCGACATACGCCAAAGCTTGTGTTCCTTCGCTTGAGACGACAGCTGACAAGGAGTTCACTAGGTGTGTCATACCAATCAAACACTGCCCGAATCTCTCAGCTTGAGTGAGATTGAACGAGATTGGCTACCCGGTGGGCGAGATTTATCATTTGAGTGAGCCTGGGATGACAATGAACAGCCCTCAGTCGAAACTCAAGTGAGCGACAGACTGTCAGTGCTTCACTGCTTTCACTGGAGTTAGCCAGCGTTTGACTGTCTAGGGGCCCCTTGCCAAGCAGCAATTCGGCGGAGTCATGTCAGGGGTGAACCGCTAAAATAAGAATGACATCACGTTGAAACGGGACAAGATATGCAGTGAAGCCCCTTTCTTTTCCTGCCACACTCTGTTCGTCCCGGTTCCCGCGGGTCGAGCAGTGACCTGGGTGAACAGACGGGGTGTTCTAACGCGCATCTAGAACCCAGAGATCTAGGTTTGGACTGCAGCCTGCGTTTGGATGACATCTCATCATCCGAATAGAAAACATTGAATCGTCACATGAAGCCTCATCCGAACTCTCAAGAAAGCTTACGCCCTCGACGCCTTCAAAACCTTGATGTCTTGCTCGGTCTCGCTCGTGGAGCGTTAGGCGTTGAGCGCCTATTCGTACAACGGCATCGTCAATAGAGCATAGCACGTACGAAGCTGACCAACTAGTCTGCCGCGCATTATCCCGCCATCAATCTGCAACTGGCCATCGCCAGCGCTACTCCATAGAACAAACACGCTGTTCACTGCCGCCAAGGATGGACCGCGCGGCATCGAGGCAGTGTTGCAAGAAAACCGGAGCTTTCTTAGTCGCTTGGTAAACTCCGCTGATCGCACACAGCCAAACAGCTTCAATCTTAGCCAAGGGCTCCAAGATTGACTATTCGTACTGAGGGCGTACCAAACTCGAGCCCAGCAGCAGCGACCCGTCGTATTGAATCCTTCTCCTTTGCCCCTGGGCGCACGTCTCGTATTTTGCTGGGCAGCGTCGTTCGGTTCTTGGTTGTGTTAAGATTTGAGTCTGGACCTCCCTTGTGGCTCCTCAATCTCTAGAGGTGCTCGTTTCTAGTATATTAAATCAATTGTCTTTTCCTATCGATTCCATATGCCAATCTTTGTCTCCTCATTCACCCCTTGATCTTCAACGGACGGATTAATACCTGCATCAGCAATATTGGAAAGCGCCACTTTTCTCTCCAGGTCTCTAATTGCTCTTCATTGCGTCTCTCACTCTGATCAAGCATCGGTCTCGATTCCTCGAACAAACAATCTGATCATCGTCTAAAGCTCTGATCAACCACCAAAGATCTCGCCCATCACTCGATCGACATCGCAAACAGTATCCAACGAAAATCAACTCAATACCGGCATCATGAAGTACACCATTGCCTTCGGACTCCTCTCCGGTCTCGCCGCCGCCCAGTCGGCCACCACCTCCGCCGCATCCTCCAGCTCAACCGGTCTGGCTAGCCTCATCGCCCAACTCCCCAGCTGCGCCGTCGGTTGCCTCAGCACCGCCGCCAGCGATATTGGCTGCTCCGCGACAGACTTCACCTGCTTGTGCGCCAGCCAGGACAAGCTCATCTCCAGCCTGACGCCTTGCGTGCTCACTGCTGGCTGCTCCACAACAGAGATCGCTGGTATGTTGCACATCCAACCTTGTGTGACTTCCAGTCGTCACCGGTGTTCCGTCGATCAAATCTATAGATGACTGACAAATCTCTTACAGCGGCGGCAAAGATCGCACCGTCAATCTGCTCAGAAGTTGAGAGCAACCCTGCCGCATCCGACCTCGCATCGGCATCGAACCTCGTAACCGGCGCCCTCGGCACCGCGGCCGCTACCGCTAGCAGTGCCACATCTGCCACCGCGACACCCGCCGCCGCCGCACGGCCGACGAACGCATACTACGGCATGCTCGGCGCCGTCGCCCTCGCTGCCGCTGCTTTGTAAAATATTGCATAGATGGACTTTGAAGATACCAGCATGAATACTCTAGGGAAACGGCGCATTGTAGGGACTACGGTTTTGCTTCAGGGACTTTTTAGAATGGCATTTCGGGCTTCGTGATGGCAAGCGACATAGTACGTTAGATTCAGGTTCCATCTGGCTCAATGGGTATGTCTGATAAAATGTGTCTATTCTCAGGAATGGCACATTCGGTGATGACATGGACCGGGGCCAACTGCGCAGTGGCATTCATTCTTTTCGCGCTTCAACGAGTTTGTCAAGTATGAAGAGAAATACCGTTATGTTCATCTTGGAAATTTCCAAGTCCGGTCGAGTCAAAATGGGAGATGCTATCGGCGTGTCACGGGCTGCAATGGTGATCCGGTCGCAAACTACGGCAAATCAACTTGTCCAGGATTTGGAGGTGCTCTCCAAGAGAGGGTAAAAGTATTGATCCACTTCAATCTCCCTCACGCACCTTCCGCTGCCCATCGAGCCTTCAACCTCTTCACCAACGTCGTGATAAATTCTACGTCGGTGACGTCCGACAGTCCTCTCAACGTAGGACTGTCGTTCTCGGTTTTCTCAGTCATGTATGCTAAAACGCCCTTATTCGCAGAAGCCGTGCGTCCATACTTACTCTCGAACCAGTCTAGGAGCTTGATGGGCGGGTTCTTTTTCGGGTCCCGTTCAGACTTCCGCAACTTGTCCATCCACTGAGCTGTCGGTAGACTCTCAAACTGCAGACCGGCTTTGGCCAAAGAAGGGAGCATATCATGAGTCCAGTGGAAGCGCGTCGGGTTGAGGATGTGGTACACCAGGTCGGGATCGTTATCGCGCTCGCTGGGCTGCCGGGTTGTGTAGGCATTGACGAGTTCCAAGATGGCCGTCGCAGCATGATCGACCGGCAACCAAGTCATTTCCTATCGCCTCATTAGCTTGGTCGCACGTTCTAGGCTTCTCATGTAAAACTCACCTCGTCTAGATTCGGTAGGGAGCCTAGCGTAACAGCCGTTCGGATCATTAACGGGATACCCTCTGTCGTATTCCACTCGCCGACCTTACTGTCACCAACAAGCTGTCCGATCCTCAGAACTCTTGCAGGCGCACCGGCACTCAGGTTCGCATTTCGCGTGAGATGCTCGGACACCCACTTTGACCTCGCGTATCCCGTTCCCTGAGCCCACGCCGGCGTCGAGACCGGACCCTCCGGCACTTTCCCGGGTCTAGGTGACCCACTCGACGCGGACACTGACGAGCAGAAGAAGAAACGTGCGGGGTTAGGCGTCTCGACGGACTGGCACAATTCGATCAGGTTATGAACTGCCTTAATATGCTGGTCTTCGAAGCTCTGTACAGAGATGTTGAAGTTTACGGCCCAGGCGCTGTGGATTACAATTGTGAGCCTCGATTTCAGGTCGGCGAGGCGGGCGGGGCCGAGGCCGAAGTCTGGGAGGCCTAGATCGCATGAAATCGGCACGATTTTGGATTGCTGGAGGGGAGTAAGAGATATGTCGCGCCAAGTAAGTGAGGTCGCGATGCGAGATGATGCAGCGGCGTCGTCGGGGCCGCGCACGGCTGCCCAGACTGAGGATACGGTTGGGAGAGCGGCGAGCTGACCGAGAAGGTGAGCTCCTAAGCCACCTGTCACCCCTGTGAGGAACTGTGAAGTCAAGATTAGTTGGCGCCTTGAGGTAGCGACGAGGTTGGGGTCACTTACCACGAGGTGCTTCTCAGGTCTCGGGGCCGCGCCAGCGACGTGAGCTGTGAAGGAGGAGTACTTGGCTACCAAACTTTCCATGTTCTGTAGCTCATCTTGGGTCGCTTTAGCTTGGCCGTCTCTCAAAGCAACGAGGTACTCGGAGAGCTCTCGGATGTTTCCAGTTTCATAGAGAACGTTCTGACCCAGTTGGCTTTGTCGACCGCCCAAATCAATTTCCCTCTTGATGAGACTCCACATCTGGATGCAGTGAAGGCTATCTACGCCAGAAGCGAAGAAGTCTGCGTCGATGGAGGGTAAGTTGACGCCCAACTGAATCCTGAGTTGCTGCAAGAGCCAGGTTTCCAGCTCTTGACCCTCCAGGGCCAGCGTACCCCCTTCATCCTCATTCTCATACCTATCGTAAGCGATCTGTATATCCTGATTGAATTGTTGATAGAACGGAACTCGAATAAAGGTCCCCTTGTCAGTACGGGGGTATTGTGTTTCTGATGGAAGCACAATAATGAGCTCTCGCGGTATGCGCGAGAATGACTCGGCTTTCGCATTAGCAGCTTCGACTGCCGGCCAGATCGCTTCGATGTACTCCATATCAGATAGGTTTGCGGCATTATCTGCCTTGACGATTAGAGCCCCGGGGTAACTTCTCTGCTCACCAAAGACGATGGCTTCCTTGACAATCTCTTCTTGGCGAATTCGCCCTTCGATGGGAATAGGAAGCACCTTTTCGCCATTGATCAGTGTGAATCTGTCGTCGAGCCTGCTGACGTATTTCCACCAGTCCGGCTGTGTGGGATGTTTCACGAAGAGATCACGGGTGCGGAATGAATTTGGCGGGGAGTTCGAGTTCGAGGTCGACTTTGAAGGGATGCCGTCGAGGCAGACGCACTCGTAGATCCCCGATGAGATTTCATCCATCAAAACGTAGGGCTTCGCGGAGGGAAGGGGACGAAGGTAGTTCCAGGCTTTATCGCCTGGCTGCCGGACAGAATTCATCAATCTGCCCACTTCGGTTCTTGAACTCGTTAGCGCTAGTGCCGACACGGCTGGGGAGCCGAGAGAGCTGAGGAAGTGGTCTTACGATCCGTAGTTGCCGACGAGGTAGACCCCATTATTGACCAGCCGGTCACCGAGGTCGTCTGGACAGCTGCTACCCCCGAAGAGAACGAGCTTCACGCTTGCCAAAGCGCGGATGCCCTCGTCTGTTTCGGCTAGTAGCTTTACGATGTAAGGAACGACGTGGAAGATCTCAGGCTTGACACAGTTGATCATCTGGATAAGGCTTTGCCTCGTCAAAGGCAGGCTGTAGTTGCAATAGTAAATAGGTTTCTTCGAGTATATCGAGCGAAAGGTTTCATAGAATCCGTGGCTGTGGAATAAGGGGGAAACGATGAAGGCTCGCATGTTCATATGAACGGAAAAGGCCCCGATGCAGCTCTTGTGAGTTAAATAGATAGGCTTTGGAAGGCCTGTCGAACCGGAGGAGTGGATGATGGCGGCAATCTTCTTCGATTCTCGCTCCGGATCATAGGCCCTAGAGAACACGGGCGCATCTTTGCCGTAGTAGTCAGAGTGTGATAGCAACGGTAAAATATCCAGCTTCCGTTTCAGCTGGACTTCGGCTAGGACAGAGTGGAAAGTTGATGTGGTGAGCATGGCGCCGCAGTCCGCCAACTCACAAAGGCGGGCGATTCCCGGGCTCTGAAGTCTTGTGGAGAGAAGAAACACTGCGTAACCTAACCTGCTGAGAGCCATAATGGTGATGACGACATGCAGACCAGAGTGAGCGAGGATTCCTATTACAGGAACGTTGTCGGACTGGGAGTCCTTATGAGGAGCAAGAAGTTAGTAGAAGATTGACCGCGAAAGTTGAGTGATAGTGTGGCTTACAACGCAAGATAGCCCCAACTGCTGTAGTTTCTGCACAGCGGCGTCGACATATCGGTCCACGGCGCGAGCGCTGTGCTCTTCGAAATCTAGTAGGCCCTCGTTAGGGTACCCAAGTAACGGGGCATTATCGAGTTCGAGTGCACGCCTCTTGATGAGTTCATCCAGCGTGAAGAAAGGGCGGTCCTGGCCAGAGACCTTGAGTTGGCTGACTGTCGTTGCCGTTGTCTGAGTTGCCATCGTGAGAAAATGCCAGGATGTGGACTCATCAATCAAAACCTGGATGTCTTTCAAGTTGAGATTCGACCAGGCGATAGGAAAGAAAGTCGTCCAGGTTCGACATGAAGCCGAATTTATGCGCAAGCGTTTTGTAAACGCCGGCCCCGGTGGTCCCCCACCTAATCGGCATTGGATACATTATCCGTGTAGCAATTCCGTCCCGTCTCCACCGCGAGCCGTAGAGGCAAGGTGCATAGGTACTGAGCTACGTATGCCGGGCGCCGGGTGCTCTAAAGCGTCTCTTGCCGGCAGGGGCTTTGGGGAGAATAAGGCCATCAATCATGTCCATGGCCCTTCACATTTTCTGTAAGGGGGATCCCGACCAAGTCCAGATTTCCATCGAAAGTATGATGTCAACTGTAGACATCTTACTTCCACAGATGGCTGTAGATGGAAACTTTGCTGGTGGTTTCGCAATGGGGGGTGGGCATCAGCTAGGTATGCTCTTGTCGTGTTCCCAGGAATTACTCAGCCAATCATTGGAGTAGGAGCGGCTCTTCGGCGGAGTGGCTTGAATGGCATTATACTGTAAGCCTAAGAAGATCTTATTCTCGTCATCCTCCTTGCCTTCAGTAGCAGCGTCTATCAGACTCGTAGATAGTAGTTCCAGTTCTTTCATTCCTACGAAAGCATCATTCCTTGATATTACGGTAGAGTCTTGGATCTGCATCCAGTCATCATACCTTTTCTGACCTTTGCTACGGATTGCTCAAAAGCCTGGTACAAGTGTTGCTGCACCTGCTTGACTTGGAGAATTCTTCACACATACACTCACTGTCTCTTACATCTTGAGAAATTATGAACGGTCCCACGGCTTTAGACGCATTGTGTTGATCCTATCAGCAACCCCCACGGCAAAGGAAATTCATGGATAAGTACGGATCCAAGCTCATCAGTCCCGGTTATAGACGGATCTTCTCCGGCGGCTGCAGATGGAGATCATAGCGCCAAACGTCGTAAGCATTACCCCACCATCAATTCACCGGCCTGGATTGAGGTCTTGCGCACGCTGCTTGTCCGAAGTACCCCACAGGGAAGCTAAGCTAGCACCACTGCACCCCAGATTTTGATGTGGTGAACACTTACTCCGGGGAACTTCAACGTGGCGGCGAACAAGCTGCCAGATGAATCTCCCTGATCGGTTATGTCAAACAACGCATGTTTATTGGTGGATTCTGCAACAAGTTGGCCGTGATCGACCATGAAACAAGCAACTATTCCTCGTTGATATCCGGTCTCGAGAAAGTCTCTTCCGCATCTTATAAGATTTGAAGATATGGTCCCGGAATTGTTTAAAAGGGATGTTAATGACCAGACCATGCCTCAAGTGAGGATTTCCACCCTCGACTGAAATCACTCTAGATTCATCAGCTCCCAAAGCCCCCGAAGTCTCCAAACCCACAGTCTACGGCCATGGAGAACACCAAAGACCAAGAGGCACATGCCGGCCATGTAGACTACCAAGAAAAGCCTAAAGACGGTCTTGTTACAGGACAGGCCGACAAGTTTGGGTCAGTCGCCAAAGTCGATCCCAAAGAAATTGCACTCGTTCGGAAACTGGATAGCTATCTCATGGTAAGCGAACCATAATCACTCATCGATCGCAATTTTCTTAGCCCCAGATAAACGCAAGACTGACATCGAGGTCTTCCCATAGCCTATGCTATGGTTGATGTACTTCCTAAACTTCCTCGACCGTAACGCTATCGTCAATGGCAAGCTCAATAACCTCGACAAAGACCTCAACCTGAAGGGATCTGAGTACAATACCTGCGTCAGCATTTTTTTTGTTGGGTCAGTTACAGGATCACAAGAGACTTGGACTTAATGTGGCGATGTGGAGATATAGCTGACACGTGAAGCAAGCTATATCACAGGGCAGATTCCGTCCAACATGCTGGTGACACGCATCAAGCCCGCATATTACATGTCAGGCTGGATGATGGCATGGGCTATCGTGTCGACTCTCATTTGTGTTGTCAAGGACTATCACGGAATGCTTGCGTGCAGGTCAGTCAGGAGCGCTTGATCCCAGAAGCTAAAGACTGACGATGGACCTTGATTGACAGGTTGGTGCTTGGTCTTACTGAAGCACCGTTTTACTCAGGCGCCTGCTACCTTGTCAGCTTGTTTTATACGCGCAAAGAGGTTGCAACACGACTGGCAGTATTTTACACAGGCAATTTGCTTGCAAGCTCATTCTCTGGTCTGATCGCCGCTGGCGTCTATGCCGGTCTAGATGGACGGCACGGCTTGGCCGGGTGGAGATGGTTGTTCTTGATACAAGGTGTTATCACAAGTAAGACTGCGTTTCAAGGATTTCCGATAATTCTTGAGCCTTGAGGCTAATGACATCATCCAGTTGGTATTGCCGTGGTAGCTTTCTTCGTGTTGCCCAATGCTCCACTCCAAACTTGGTGGCTTACCCGAGAAGAGCGCGAGTTAGCTCATTCTCGCGTTGCAAAGGATACGACTGAAAAGCGACAGGGGACCAGCACATGGTCTGGCCTCTGGGAAGCTGTCACTGATTATCGCACCTGGGTCTTCGCTCTCATGGGTAATCTTCACCTCTCAGCTAACAACTTCAAGAATTACTTACCGACAGCCGTTAAGTCACTTGGTTTCAGTACCATAATAACGCTTTTGCTAACCTGTCCCCCGTACCTGATTGGAGGTGTGACATCCGTTTTGGTATCATGGTCATCAGGAA